>NW_016805896.1:7911910-7917814 GCF_001698545.2 Rhinopithecus bieti
CCGCGCTCGCCCCGCCCCTCGTGCCCCGCCCCCTCGTGCCCCGCCCCCCGTGCCCCGCCCCACGAGACCCGCCCCTTCTTTCGCATTGCGGGACGGCTGGAGGCTGGCACCCCGGCCCCTGCGCCCCACGTGGCGCCCTTTCCGGGCTGGGGGGGGGTGGGGAGGCACATCCAGAGACGACTCTCCCCTCCCCGGCCCCGACTGAATTGCGGCGCCACTGGGAGGGTTCGGGGGTGGCTGAGCTGAGAGGGCTCCGGGAAGGAGTGACGTCAGGGTGAGTGGGAGCCAAGGAAGGAGCGAGTAGGAGAGAGGGAGCGAGAGCCAGGCAGGACCGCAGGGTCGTGGCTAGTGAGGAGCGAGGGCAAGGAGAGAGCAGTGTGGCCGGAGAAAAAGAAGCTGCCACGGAGAAAGACAGGCTGCGGGTTCCCGAGACTGCAGGTCCAGGCGGGGTAGGAACTGCTGCCCAGGGGAGCTAGAAGGAAGCAGGAGAGAGAGCGAGCGAAAAGCGGGGGTGGGGAGGAAAGGGGGAGATTGAGGCGGGAGAGAGAAGCAGAGCCAGAGAGAGGAGGCTGCTGAAGGCGAAAGAAGAGGGAGAGCAGGCGACAGAGGGAGAGGAGGAAGAAGAGGTAGAAGGAGAGAGAAGAGGGGAGAGAAAGGAGAGGGGGTTAGAAGTGCATGAAGGAGGGGAGAGGGAGCTTCAACGTGGAGAGAGGACCGCGGAAGGAGAGAGAGAGCCCAGAGTGGAATGTGGAAGGGAAATAGTCCAGCGGGGAGCCAGGGGGCAGCCATGGAAGGGACAGGTGGGGAGCTGGGGGTACAGGGGAACTGGGGTCCGGAGGACGCCCCAGGCCTCTTGGCCAGGGCCTCCCTGACCATGCTCCCGTGGCCACTACCCCTGGCCTCCTCGGCCCTCACCTTGCTCTTCGGGGCCCTCACTTCCCTGTTCCTCTGGTACTGCTACCGCCTGGGCTCCCAAGACATGCAGGCCTTAGGGGCTGGGAGCCGGGCTAGGGGTGTTCGTGGTGGGCCTGTGGGATGCTCGGAGGCCAGCGGGCCAAGCCCAAGGGGTCCTGGGGATCCCGGGGAAGGACCTAGAACGGAAGGCCTAGTGAGCCGGCGGCTTCGGGCCTACGCAAGGCGCTACTCCTGGGCTGGGATGGGTAGAGTGAGGCGGGCAGCTCAGGGTGGCCCAGGCCCTGGGAGAGGGCCAGGGGTCCTAGGTATTCAGCGCCCAGGCCTGCTTTTCCTACCAGACCTGCCTTCAGCCCCCTTTGTGCCGCGGGATGCCCAGCGGCACGACGTGGAGCTCCTGGAGAGCAGCTTCCCTGCCATTTTACGGGACTTCGGGGCTGTGAGCTGGGACTTCTCAGGGACTACCCCTCTGCCTCGGGGCTGGTCCCCACCTCTGGCCCCCGGGTGCTACCAGCTCCTGCTGTACCAAGCAGGCCGGTGCCAACCCACCAACTGCCGCCGGTGCCCGGGGGCCTATCGGGCACTGAGGGGGCTTCGAAGCTTTATGAGTGCCAACACCTTCGGCAATGCCGGCTTTTCCGTTCTCCTGCCTGGGGCCCGGCTCGAGGGCCGCTGTGGGCCCACCAATGCCCGGGTCAGATGCCATCTGGGTAAGTAGCTGCCGCCTACTGACAACCTCCTTGCCTTGATGATTTTCCTCCCAGACCCTTCTCTCCGGCACAGAGCTGTCTGCTCTACGGTTCTCATTGTGCCTCTCTGCTTCCATGGCTCCCTGTTGCCACCCACAGCAGCATTTCCTGAGCCTTGGCTATCAGCACACCATATTCATAAGCTTTGCTGTAGTCATTCCCACCTGTACTGCGTTTCTTCACCTTGGCTCTCCCCTCGACCTTTTGTTCTTCGTATTTAAAAGAAATATTTATAGCACTATCATCAGTATTACTTGCCCTAAGTAGAAGTACTCATAAAAAGCCTGGACAGGCCGGGCGCGGTGGCTCAAGCCTGTAATCCCAGCACTTTGGGAGGCCGAGACGGGCGGATCACGAGGTCAGGAGATCGAGACCATCCTGGCTAACATGGTGAAACCCCGTCTCTACTAAAATACAAAACTAGCTGGGCGAGGTGGCGGGCGCCTGTAGTCCCAGCTACTCGGGAGGCTGAGGCAGGAGAATGGCATAAACCCGGGAGGCGGAGCTTGCAGTGAGCTGAGATCTGGCCACTGCACTCCAGTCCGGGTGACAGAGCGAGACTCCGCCTCAAAAAAAAAAAAAAAAAAAAAAGCCTGGACAACATAGTGAGACTCTGTCTCTACAAATAATAAAACAATTAGCTGGGCATGGTGGCCCGTGCCTATGGTCCCAGCTACTGGAGAGGCTGAGGTGGGAGGATCACTTGATCTCAGGAGTTTGAGGCTGCAGTGAGCTGAGATTGTGCTACTGCACTCCAACCTGGGTGACAAGAAAGTACTCATAAACACAAGCTGAAATTTAAAAAAGAAAGCTTTCAACAGTCTAGAACATTCTAGTTAAGTGCCCTAGTCTCTCTGATCCTGAAGCCTACACTTTTTTTTTTTTTTTTTTGAGACGGAGTCTCGCTCTGTCGCCCAGGCTAGAGTGCAGTGGCATGACTTCGGCTCACTGCAAGCTCCGCCTCCCAGGTTCACGCCATTCTCCTGCCTCAGCCTTCTGAGTAGCTGGGACTACAGCTACAGGCAGGCACCTGCCACCTCGCCGGGTTAATTTTTTGTATTTTTAGTAGAGACAGGGTTTCACTGTGGTCTGGATCTCCTGACCTCATGATCCGCCCGCCTCCACCTCCCAAAGTGCTGAGATTACATGTGTGAGCCACCGCGCCCGGCCTTTTATTTTTTTTGAGACAGGGTCTCGCTCTGTCACCCAGGCTAGAGTGTGCAGTGGCACAAATATGGCTCACTACAACCTTGACTTCCTGAGATCAAGGGATCCTCTCACCTCAGCCTCCTGAGTAGCTGGGACCACAGGTGCCCACCACTATGCTTGGCTGATTTTTAAAAAATTTGTGTAGGCCGGGCATGGTGGCTCACACCTGTAATCCCAGCACTTTGGGAGGCCGAGGCAGGCAGATTACCTGACATTGGGAGTTCGAGACCAGCTGACCAACATGGAGAAACCCTGTCTCTACTAAAATTACAAAAAATTAGCTGGGTGTGGTGGCGCATGCCTGTAACCCCAGCTACTTGGGAGGCTGAGGCAGGACAATCACTTGAACCTGGGAGGCGGAGGTTGCAGTGAGTCGAGATCACAACATTGCACTCCAGCCTGGGCAACAAGAGTGAAACTTCATCTCAAAAAAAGAAAAAAATATTGTGTAAAGACAGGCTGGACCCGAACTCCTGGGCTCAAGTGATCTTCCTGTCTTGGCCTCCCAAAGTGCTGAGATTATAGGTGTGAGGCACCGCACCCAGCACTTTTTGATGTCTTAAAGACTGGAAGAAAATGGAAAGGGAAATAATTTTCTGTTATTCCATGCCATGACCTTGTTTTGCCCCAAATTATCTCCTGTGCTGCCAGCTGGATGTGTCCGACACTTCAGGGCACACTGGCCTCAGGATCAGTTCCCGATCCTTCCTCTCCTCCCTCTCTCTGTGCTCTAAATCATGAAAGCCTTCTGGCCAATCCTGACAGATGCCACACGTGCTGTTCTTTTCAACCTAGAATCCCCTTCCCCCGTACCACCTCCTGGAAAACTCCTACTCAGCCTTCAGGATTCCAGTTTTCAAGTACCACACTTCCTCTGGGATGCCTTCCTGTTCCCCCATCATTTGACTTGGCTGCTCACTTTCCTCACCGCACTCGGCCATGTGGTCCTTGGGCCAGGATCCTCTTTAATCTTATACCTCGTGGGGAGACAGCACCTATCACACAGTAAGCTCTTGAGTCAAACTGTCAGGAAGCCCAGGAGGAAACGCCATTTCCTCCAGGAAGCCTTCTCTTTTCTCTAAAATGAGAGGTTGCTGCCAGGCGCCGTGGCTCATCCCTGAAATACTAGCACTTTCGGAGGCCAAGGCAGGAGGCCAGGAGTTCATTGCTTGAGGCCAGGAGTTCAAGACCAGTGCTGTCTGTATAAGAATAAAATAAAATAAAATAAAATAAAACAAAATAAAATAAAATGGATCTGGCCAGGCACAGTGGCTCACACCTGTAATCCCAGCATTTTGGGAGGCTGAGGTAGGCAGATCACTTGAGCTCAGGGGTTCGAGACCAGCCTGGCCAACATGGCAAAACCCTGTCTCTACTAAAAACACAAAAATTAGCCAGGCGTCGTGGTGGGCAGCTGTAATCCCAGCTACTTGGGAGGCTGAGGCAGGAGAATCGCTTGAACCCGGGAGGCGGAGGTTGCAGTGAGCCAAGATCATGCCACTGCACTCCAACCTGGTGGTAGAGCAAAACTACATCTCAAAAAAAGGAAAAAAAAAAAATTAGCCCGGAATTGTGGCACGTGCCTGTAATCCCGGCAGCTACTCAGGAGGCTGAGACATGAGAATCACTTGAACCTGGGAGGCAGAGTGAGCTGAGATCACACCACTGCACTCCAGCCTGGGTGACAGAGTGAGACCTTGTCTCAAAAAAATAGATGGGTCACACTACCCACAGCAGCGTTTTGCTAATCTCCCAGCACTTCCCTCCTCCAGGACTGTATTATAATTATACTGTGGCCACTTTCTGGAAAGAAAGGAGGATGACCACAAAACCTGGCATTTAAGACGCTTAGAGCTGTAAACTGACTGGCCAGAATGGGCCCCTGGCTTGGAGGCAGGAGTGCTGGATGCCCGCGTCTCTTCTTACAGGCCTAAAGATCCCTCCTGGCTGTGAGCTGGTGGTCGGCGGTGAGCCCCAGTGCTGGGCGGAGGGGCACTGTCTACTGGTGGATGACTCTTTTCTGCACACAGTGGCTCACAATGGTAACGGGGTGCCCATTCTGCAGGGGGGATGAGGGACTCAGGAGCAAAGGAGCGTAGACTAGAGGACAGCAGAATCAGGCCCAACAGACTTCCTGTCCTATCACCACCATCTTCCAGCTGCATGACTTGAACAAGTCACACAACTTCTCCAATGCCCTAGGACCACCACTTTCTTCATCAAGTGACTGCAAGGATTAAATGAGATAATGTTAAGTGCACAGAAAAGTGGTTACCAGCACAGGACTCTGGGTTCCTGTCCTACCTCTTGCACTTGGGCAAAGGACTTAACCTCCTTATGCTTGTTGCTTTGTATAAAATAGGGATAATTATGGTAATACCACAGTTTGTTTTGATTAAGAGTTGATACATATCGGCCGGGCACGGTGGCTAACGCCTGTAATCCCAGCACTTTGGGAGGCTGAGGTGGGCGGATCACCTGAGGTCAGGAGTTCGAGACCAGCCTGGTCAACATGGTGAAACCCCGTCTCTACTAAAAATACAAAAAAATTACCCAGGCGTGGTGGTGAACGCCTGAAATCCCAGCTACTAGGGAGACTGAGGCAGGAGAACTGCTTGAACCTGAAAGGCAGAGGTTGAAGTGAGCTGAAATCACGCCACTGCCCTCCAGCCTGGTGACAGAGCAAGACTCCATCTCAAAAAAAAAAAAATTTTTTTAAATACATTTAAAGGGTTAGAACAGGGCCTGTCACTTATTCACTGTTTGCTTTTATGGTGTTTGGTGAGTGCTCTGGTGTGGAAATACCTAATGTCAGTGGCTCTGCTATTCCTGTCCCATGTGCCCTAGGCTCCCCTGAAGATGGGCCTCGAGTGGTCTTCATCGTGGACCTCTGGCACCCCAACGTGGCAGGGGCTGAGCGTCAGGCCCTCGACTTTGTCTTCGCACCAGACCCCTGAAGGAAGGTGCTCCCTTCACACACCTGGGCTGGAGAGACACTGCGCTCAGGGACGGCTTGATGGTAGCCAGGACCTCA
>NW_016805896.1:7918224-7942887 GCF_001698545.2 Rhinopithecus bieti
TTTTTTGTAGAGTCAGGGTCTTGCTTTGTTGCCCAGGCTGATCTTAAACTCCTGGGCTCAAGTGATCCTTCTGCCTCAACCTCCACAGTCGTTGGGATTACAGGTGGGAGCCACCATGCCCGGCTAGATACCTCCTAACACAGGCATCTCCCCATCCCTCTCCCCAGGAGCCAGCACCAGTTCCTCAACTCATTTCAATAATTTAATAGAAAATTAAAATAATAAATAATATGAAACAGACTGAGAACGCTGAGCTGGGCAGGCCCAGGCCAGTCTAGTACAAAGTTAAGGAGGTAGGGAGGATGGTGGGGAGGAGGGTGCGGACTACCCTGCACGACGTGGGAGGCGGCTCAGACTGCGGTAATGTTAGGAAGGACCGCACACTTTGGCATGGATGATGCACTGAAAAAAGAGAGAGGGAATTCTAAATCCCTCTTAACCAGCTGGAGAGGGAAGGACACAGGGCCAGGATAGGGACAAGTGTTGGCTTCGGAAGGCTCTGAGTGGCGGGTCCGGAATGTACCATGTTGTTAGCAATGGGGTCGGGATGGATGGAGAAGGGCCAAAGTGAGCTGTGCCATGCAATGAAGGGACAGAGGAGGACCCACGACTTGGCCAGCAGAGCCGGGGCAAAGGTCTGGGAAGGGGAGGGAAAGAGAGAGGGACTGGGCCCCAAGGCAAGAGGAAGGCAGGGGGAGGGTCAGAGGTCAGTCCTTGAAGACAATTTGTTGGCCATGAGGACGCTCATCGTGGGTGATGTGCCGCCGGACATGGATCCTCCGGACACGGTGCTCTCGGTTCTCTTCATCCTCCCCACGGCCAGCCCCACCAGCTCCAGCTGCTCCCCCTGTGGCCTCCAGGAGGGCTGGGTCTGGGCCCCGGGGAGTCTCGTAGATCAGGATGTTCAGGGTCTCCTCAAAGATCCGGGCTTCTGGAAATTCCACCTGCAAAAGGCCAGCCAGCCCCAGCTCTTCCTTTCTGGTGCAGTCACACAGGGCCATCCCCTGCATCAACACACCTTCTAGCCCTGCAGTCAGGTCCTTGGGCCTGGCCTGGCCTCTCTGCCACTCCTTAACTCAGCAAAGTCATACTTCAAGGCTCAGCTCTGAAGTCAGGCAAGCAGAATCATTTGTTTTCTCTCCCTCATCTCCTTCCCTGTCTAGTCTCTTGGTACATTTTTTCATTTGACAAATACTGAGTGAGTGCACTGCACCAGGTATTGTTCTAGGCACTGCAGAAATAGCAGTGAACAAAACAAGGGTCCTGTCCTCAGGAAGTTACATTCTAGTGGGAGGACTCAGTCATACACTTAAGAAAATATGAACTAGCGTGGCATGGTGGCTCACACCTGTAATCCCAGCACTTTGGGAGGCCAAGATGGGAGGACAGCTTGAGGCCAGGAGTATGAGTCCAGTCTGGGCAACATGGCGTAACCCCATCTCTACCAAAAAATTAGCTCGGTGTGGTGGCCCACACCTGTGTTCCCAGCTACTCAGGAGGCTGAGGTGGGAGGATCACCTGAGCATGGGAGACAGAGGTTGCAGTGAGCCGAGACTGCACCACTGCACTCCAACCTGGGTGACAGTGAGATGCCATCTCAAAAAAATAGATGAATAAAATAAAATATAAATGAAGTCAAATGATGATGTTTAGAAAAAGAAATAGGCTGGGTGTGGTATCTCCTGACTGTAAGCCCAGCACTTCGGAAGGCTAAGGCAGGAGCATCCTTAGAGCCCAGGCATTCAAGTTCAATGTAGCAAGACCTCATCTATTAAAAAAAAAAAAAAGAGAGAGAGAGAGAGAGAGATACATCAGGAAAAGGGGATGTGATGGCCAGAGACAGGAGTATTACAACTTTAAGAGGGACTCCAGGGAAGGCCTCACTGAGAAGGTGATATCTGACCAAAGGAGTTGGGGAGGGGACCAGGCACACAGACCAGAAAGAGCAGCCTGGGGAGGGCCAGGGCCAGTGTGAGAGCTGTGGGTCAGGAGTGCACCCGGGATACTGGAAGATCAAAAGGAAGGCCAATGCAATTGAGGCAGAGATGAGAGGGAGTGGAAAGGGATGAAGTCGAAGAGGTGACTGGGGTGTTCCCTTGTGTGGCCTTGGAAGCATCTAACCTGTGTTTGCTCTTAGCAAACTGGTTTTTTAAATTTTATTTTTATTTTTTATTTTTTCCTGAGACAGAGTGTTGCTCTGTCACCCAGGCTGGAGTGCAATGGCGCCATCTTGGCTCACTGCAACCTCCACTTCCCAAGTTCAAGCGATGTTCCTGCTTCAGCCTCCCGAGTACCTGGGATTACAGGCATGTGCCACTATGCCCAGCTAATTTTTGGATTTTTAATAGAGAAAGGGTTTCACCATGTCGTACAGGTTGGTCTCAAACTCCTGACCTCGTGATCTGCCCACCTCAGCCTCCCGAAGTGCTGGGATTACAGGCGTGAGCCACCACGCCCGGCTTCTTTTTTTTTTTTTTTGATCGTTGTTTGTTTGTTTCTGAGACAAGATCTCACTCTGTTGCCTAGGCTGGAGTGCAGTGGTGTGATCATAGATCCCTGCAGCCTCGACCTCCTGGGCTCAAGTGATCCCCCCACCTCAGCTTCCTGAGTACCTGGGTGTGCCACTATGCCTGATTAATTTTTTTTTAAATTTTTTGTAGAGATGGGGTCTTGCTGTGTTGCTCAAACTCCTGGCCTTATGTGGTCCCCTGCCTCAGCCTCCCAAAATGTTGGGATTACAAGTGTGAGCCATGCACTCTAATTATTGGTTTATCTTCCTGTCTTCCCAATTACAGAGGATGTTTCTTGGAAGCTAGGTCACTGATTCATTCATTCATTCAAGAAATGTTTCCTAGCCTCCAATGTGTGAAAAGTACCTGGCTAATGGGAGATAGGAAAGAAAAAGACATGGCCCTGCCCTCAAGAAACTAACAGCCCGCTGCTGATGCAAACCCCCTCCCCTCTACCACACATGATAAAACACTGTCTTTAGCTATGAAGGGAGTGTGACCAGCTTTGGGGTTGTTGGATTGAAAGTTCATGAGTGAAGGTGACCCAAAGAAAGTGATGCTTAGGTTGAGTCTTAAGATTAAGTACAAGTTCATTAGGCAGATAGAAGGAAAGAATTCCAAGAGGCAACGGTATGTGCAGAGGTAAGAGGTGTGAAATAGCACTGAGTGCTTAGAGACTTGCGATGACTGTGGTGTACCTGAGGTATGTGGCTCATGTAAGCTCGGAAGGGACCAGATGAGGAAGGGCATGAGGCACGGCTTGTACTCTGCTCAGCACTTCATTCCCCTTGATTTCCAGCCTGGTACAGTACTTAGCACAGAGCAGGGGCTTGGGGAATATCTGCTGATGATTGCCACATTAATGACTCAGGATGTACAAACGCAGAGGATGTTCTAAGAGACATCTGGTCCTGAGGTTTTAAGAATCTATTTTTGGCAATGGGCCTTTCTGAGTTTCCTTTTTTTTTTTTTTTTTTTTTTTTTTTAATTAGAGTCGGGGCCTCACTCGGTCTCCTAGGATGGAGTGCAGTGGCATGATCACAGCTCCCTGCTGCCTCAAATTCCTGGGCTAGGCCAGGCCCGGTGGCTCATGCCTGTAATCCCAGCACTTTGGGAGGACGAGGAGGGTGGATCACTTGAGGTCAGGGGTTCAATACCAGCCTGACCAACATGGTGAAGTCTCTACTAAAGAGACTTCTCTACTACATTTAGTCTCTACTAAAAATACAAAAATTAGCTGGGCATGGAGGCGGGTGCCTGTAGTCCCAGCTACTTGGGAGGCTGAGGTAGGAGAATCACCTGAATCCGGGAGGCAGAGGTTAAGTGAGCTGAGATCACGCCATTGCACTGCAGCCTGGGCAACAGAGCGAGACTCTGTCTCAAAAAAGAGAAAAAGGCAGTGGCTCACGCTTGTAATCCCAGCACTTTGGGAGGCTGAGGTGGATGCATCACAAGGTCAAGAGACTGAGACCATCCTGGCCAACATGGTGAAACCCTGTCTCTATTAAAAATACAAAAATTAGCTAGGCGTGGTGGCACGTGCCTGTAGTCCTAGCTACTGGGGAGGCTGAGGCAGGAGAATCGCTTGAACCTGGGAGGTGGAGGTTGCAGTGAGCGGAGATCGTGCCACTGCACTCCAGCCTGGTGATAGAGTAAGACTCAGTCTCAAAAAATCATAATAATAATAATAATAATAAATAAATTCCCGGGCTCAAGCAATCCTCCTGCCTCAGCCTCCTGAGTAGCTGGGATTACAGGTGCATGTCATCATGCCACCACACCACCATACCTCGCTAAATTTTTTGAGTTCTTACAGAGATCAGATCCCACTATGTTGCCCAGGCTGGTCTCAAACTCCTGGGCTCAAGTGATCCTCCTGCCTTGGCCTCCCAGAGTCCTGGGATTACAGGCTAAGCCACTATGCCTGGCCCCTTCTGAGTTTCTAATGACAACTGTGGACCTCCTATGCAGAACAATGCATACGTCCCCATTTCAGGAGTTGCAAACAGCCTTGAAACACATTCATCAGGCCTAGGCGAAGCACCCTGCTCTAACCCATGACCCCCATTTCACAGAGAAACAGAGACCCACAGGGATAGGGTGGAGTGCCCACTGCTGCGCACCCCAGGCCCCAGGATCTGGCTCCTGCCTCCCGGGGGTGGGCTCTTTCCCCTGCCAACCTGCTTTTGTCCAGGGTCCTGGTCATCCCCAGCCCCCCACGTAGGCTCTGGAACCCCTCTGACCTTGGTCTGCTTCTTCTCCGTAGCATAGACAATGGAGGTACAGCACACCTCGGCGATTTTGCGGCCCTGCCCGTAGAAAGACCAGCAGCAGATCTCGTCCCCCAGGACATCCTTGAGGAAGAGCAGCCGCCCGTGGAAGCGCAGGGCCAGCTTGTCGAACAGCTCGATGTTCTTAAGTAGGTTGTCATCTGAAGTGCTGGGGACCAGGGGACCAGGAGGCCTCAGCGTTGGCACCCCTTCCTCTATAACCCCAGGACAGGGGCCTGGATGCATTCCTAGTCCTCTGCTCCTGCCCAGGGCTTTGGTGCTCAACAGGAAGCCTCCTCTGCCCCTGGGGCCAGGCTAAACAGGCCTCAGAAGGGAAGCCACATGCACTGAGCAAATCCCAGCATAGCAGAGCAGCTGCAGTGCGGGACCTAGAGCCAGGCTGCCTCCCTGGGGGTCCTGGCACCCCATTTTTTAACTGGGTGACACTAGGCAAGTTACTTCACCTCTTGGTGCCTCAACCTCCTCATCTGTAAAATGGAGCTCACAACAGTGCTGACCTCAAGGGGGAGGACTCTGCCAGTTCCCAGAGAGAAAGCACTTGGGACAGGCTCACCATTATCACTTCATCCTCACCCAAACCCATTTACTGATGACTAAGCTGAAGGTGAGAAGTGGAAAGGACCTGCCCAGAGTGCCAGGGGTAAGAGGCAAAGCTAAATCTGCAAGCAGACAGGCAGATGTTCTTGTAGGCCCTCTGCGTGGCTGTGGCCCTCGTCTTGGGCAGGAGCAGGGCTGTGCTGCGTCCCAGGGTCCCGCCCAGTGCCCCGCACCCTGGTGGTCACCTGGTGTAGGAGTACTTGTTGTTACTGCGGTTGTGCAGGAGCTTCACCACGGGCTAGCAGGGGAGAGAGGATGGAGGAGAGGAGTGAGGCTGCAGGGTGGAGGCTCCCGCAGTGAGCCTCCACCCTGCAGGGCTTGGGGGCCTCACCTTGGAGGTGCTGGCCAGGAGCTGCTGCTCCTCCCGGGGAGATGTCACCGTGGGAATGAGGCACAGCGGGGACAGCGTCTCCCTTTTTTGCTGGGGAAGAAGCGGAAGGTGGTTAACAGCACAACCAAAGGCCACATACTCCCTCACTTAAAAGCCTTCAAAAGCTGGTTGGGAACAACTCCAGTCTCCTCAGTGGTCCGCAGGGCTCTGCAGGCTCCAAGCTCCGCCGACCTCTCTGCCACTCTCCCTTGGCTTGCTGGGCCTTGGTCCCATGGACACCTTGCTGCTTTACACATCCAGCTCGTGCCCACCCCGGCCATTGGCTGTGCCCCTGCCCGGGATGCTTCTTTGCTCAGCTGTCAGCGTGGCAGCTCTGTCATGCCATTCAGATCGCAGCTCACACAGTGCCTCCTCAGGGCCAGCCCTCCCCATGCCCACTGGCTAAACAGCCTCCTCTACATCCTGCCTTTTGTGTTATCAGTTCATTTTCTTTTCTTTTTTGAGACAGAGTTTCATTCTTGTTGCCCAGGCTGGAGTGCAATGGCGCGATCTCGGCTCACTGCAATCTCCGCCTCTCAGGTTCAAGTGATTCTCCTGCCTCAGCCTCCCGAGTAGCTGGGATTACGAGCATGTGCCACCATGCCCACTTGATTTTATATTTTTAGTAGAGATGGGGTTTTTCCATGTTGGTCAGGCTGGTCTCCAACTCCTGACCTCAGGTGATACCCCCCGCCTCCGTCTCCCAAAGTGCTGGGAATATAGGCATGAGCCACTACGCCTCGCCTATCAGTTCATTTTCTGTACGGCACTTAGTGCCTGACTTTTTCTAATTTTTTGTATTTATGATCTGTCTCTACCCACCTAGGAATAACTACCTAGTATACAACTGATGCTCTGTGAGTATTTGTTGAACAAATGAACGTATTTGTTGAGTGAATGAACTTCATTGGCTGGGATGATGTTGGAGAAACAAATCAGAAGCAAATGCATGGGCTTCTTTCTCTTCTGTCTTCTAGAATCTTCATGCCAAAATCCCTCTCACTTCTCCCAACCTTGAAAACCCAATGTGCAATTCTAATACAAATTCCAGATTTGTTTTTTGTAGAAACTCGTAAGACTCTCTAAAATTAACATAGAAGAATAAAAGTCTACAATTACTTAGGTCTTTTTTTTTTTTGAGACAGGGACTTGCTGTCACCCAGGCTGAGTGCAGTGGAGTGATCACAGCTCACAGCAGCTTTGACCTCCTGGGCTCAAGCCATCCTCCCATACTTAGGTCAGTTTTTAAAAACAAGAGCAAAGAGGAAAGGCAGATCCTGCCAGACATGAAGATAGGCTTCAAAGCCACAACAGTGAAAACGGTGTTAGTTCAGGCACAAAAACAAAAACACCCGAGAAACACAACAGAGAGATCAGAAACGTACCACTGTGTATATGAGAACTGGTAGTTTTAAAGACACCACAGATGTACAAGGGGAATGATGGAGTATGAATTCGTTATCTATCACTATGTAATGAACTGCCCCCAATTTAGGAAGTTAAATTAACAATATTTATTACTTCCGTTTCTGAGGGTCAGGAACTCAGCAGTGGCTCAGCTGGATGGCTCTGGCACGGGGTCTCTTGTGAGGCTGTGGCCAAGATGTCAGTGGGGCTGTGGGCATCTGAAGGCATGACCGCCCCTAGAGGATGCATTCTGAGAAAGCTTGTTCATGTGGCTGGCAAGTCTGCACTAGCTGCTGGCAGGAAACAGCAAATCCCTGCCATGTGGATCTCTCCACAGGGTTGCTTGAGTGTCCTCACAGCATGGCAGCTGGCTTCCCAGAGCAAATAATTCCAAAGAGGAGAAGGTGGAAGCCTTGTTGTCTTTTTTATTTTTGAGATAGAGTCTCACTGTGTCACCCAGGCTGGAGTGCAGTAGCGTGATCTCGGCTCACTGCAACCTCCACCTCCCAGGTTCATGCAGTTCTCCTGCCTCAACCACCCAAGTAGCTAGGATTACAGATGTGTGCCATCATGCCCAGATAATTTTTGTATTTTTACAAAAATAGAGATAGGGTTTCACTACGTCGGTCAGGTTGGTCTCAAACTCCGGACCTCAGGTGATCCGCTCGCCTCAGCCTCCCAAAGTGCTGGGATTACAGACGTGAGCCATGGCACCTGGCCCCTCCATTGTCTTTTACAACCTAGGTCTGTTGGTCCTATCCAGTGTGGAAGGAGATAACACACAGGAACGAGCACCAGGGGATGAGAATCATCAGGCTGCCTTGGCGGCTGGCTCCACAGGCCATCACTGGCCCTCAGTGATTTCCTCCCTCCCACATGTCAAATATACTCACCACCTCCCAGGATCCCCCATCATCCCATTACAGCATCAGCTCAAAGTATAGAATCTCGTCATCTCCATCAGGTCCAGGTGGGGATGTGGCTCTAGCATGCAGTTCCTTAACTATGGCTCCTTAAGTGCATTTCTTTTTTTTTTTGAAATGGAGTCTTGCTCTGTCTCCCAGGCTGGAGTGCAGTGGCACCATCTCACCTCACTGAAAACTCTGCCTCCCAGGTTCAAGTGATTCTCCTGCCTCAGCCTCCCGAGTAGCTGGGATTACACGCATGCACCACCGCCCCAGCTAATTTTTGTATTTTTAGTAAAGACAGGATTTCACCATGTTGGCCAGGGTGGTCTTGAACTCCTGACCTCAAGTGATCCAACTGCCCTGGCCTCCCAAAGTGCTGGGATTACAGGCGTGAGCCACCGCATCTAGCCCTTAAGTACATTTCCTATTTGCAGACCTGTGAACTAAAGAGACAGGTCATTTCCTCCACACTCCCAGTGTGCAGTGGTAGAAGCAGGCACAGGATAACCAGTAACAACACTCTTGCTCAAAAGCAGGGGAAGCTGGATGTGGTAGCATGTGCCCATCATCCCAGCTACTTGGGAGGCCAAGGTGGGAGAATTACTTGAGCCTAGGAGTTCGAGACCAGCCTGGACAACATAGCAAGACTCTGTCTCAAAAAAAAAAAAAAAAAAAGGGCAGGGGACAGCAGGCACATAGAAGTCACTGGTCTGTAGAAATTCTGTAATCCAGTTGGAGAAATGCTAGGAACTCTTTGATGCCTACTCCTGTTCAGGAATGATTCTCCATGGCTCTCCCTGAGTCATCCCACCTCTTCCATAAAAGATGTTTGCAGCTTCACAGTTTCATCTGCCTGCTTCCTGCCTGTAGAAGTTCGGGTGTGCAAAGGCCTCTTGTCCTTTTGCACTGGCTCTGTCCCTTCTGGTCCAAGGTGGCAGTGTTTCTGCCAATACAATTCTCTTCATAACTTACTGGGTATCTTGCATGTCTTAGGGTTCACTACATTAGAAAAAAGCCACACCTAGAAATATCTGCAAGTGGCCAGGCACAGTGGCTCACGCCTGTAATCCCAGCACTTTGGGAGGCCGAGGCGGGTGGATCACCTGAGGTCAGGAGTTCAAGTGGTCTGACCAACATGGTGAAACCCCATCTCTACTAAAAATATAAAAATTAGCGGGGCGTGGTGGTGGGCACCTGTAATCCCAGCTACTCGGGAGGCTGAGACAGGAGAATCGCTTGAACCCAGGAGGTGGAGTTTGCAGGGAGCTATCTCAAAAAAAAAAAAAAAGCCGGGCGCGGTGGCTCACGCCTGTAATCCCAGCACTTTCCACTGTTGGGAGGCCCGAGCGCGGGCAGCATCCAAGGTCAGGAGATCAAGACCATCCCGGCTAACACGGGTGAAACCCCCGTCTCTACTAAAATAGCAAAAAATTAGCCCGTCGCCCGGATGCGCCCCTGTGGTCCCAGCATACTCGGCAGAGGGCTTGAGGCAGGGAGAATGCGCGTGGGCCCGAGCGGAGCTTGCAGTGAGCCGAGATCCCGCGCACCTGCACTCCAGCCTGGGGACAGAGCAAGCCCCACTCGGCGCCTCATAAAAAAAAAAAAAAAATCTCTGCGCAGATAACCCCTTCTCTACTTTGGTGTTGTTGCTGAAGAAATGGCTGAGAGACAACACCTTTAACCTGCTCAGCCCCCACACCACAACACCGCCGATTATTATTTGATTCGACCTGGAAGATCCCTCTGAAGCAAATGTTACTTGTAATTTCTGCAGGTCTTAACAAAGGGACCCTTTTTCCATCACATCCTCAGTTTCACCTTTAGACCACATTTTCCTGTAATTTAATGCCTTGTATTACATCGTTTGACATGGAAGCCTTTTGATTTTTCTTTTTTTTTTTTTTTTTTAAAGACGGCGAGTCTGGCCTCTGTCCGCCAGGCTGGAGTGCAGTGGGCCGGATCTCAGCTACTGCAAGCTCCGCCTCCCGTTTCACACCATTCTCCTGCCTCAGCCTCCCCAAAGGTGGCTGGATTAACAGGCGCCCGCCCACCTCGCCGACTAGTTTTTTTTTGATATTTTTTTTTTTTTTTTTTAGTAGAGACGGGGTTTCACCGTGTTCGCCAGGATGGTCTTGATCTCCTGACCTCGTGATCCGCCCGTCTCGGCCTCCCAAAGTGCTGGGATTACAGGCTTGAGCCACCGCGCCCGGCCGGAAGCCATTTGATTTTAACATCACTTGTTATCTGGAAAGGCTGGGGATTTTCAAACCCAACAATTTCAGGCTCCTTTTCATTCAAGTGGTTTTTTCTTTAACTTACTCTCTCCTCTTCAATTTTACTATAAGCAGCAAGAAGCCAGGTGGCACCTTCAACATTCTGTCTGGAAAGCTCCTTAGCTAGACCATCTGTTCATTAGGTATGTTTCCTACCCTCCACACTAATGCAGGAGACAGCGTTGCTAAACTTTCTGCCGCTACACAAGGATGTCCTTTCCATCAGTTTTCCTAACTGGTTTTTAAGCCCTTATTGCAGCTTTCTTAAAGGTCACTGGACTCTTATCAACAGACTTTCTTACCTTTTTTCTTTTAATTTTTTTAGAGACAAGGTCTCGCTATATTGCCCAGGCTGGTCTCGAACTCCTGAATTCAAGTGATCCTCCCACCTCGGCCTCCAAAAGTTATGGTATTACAAGTGTGGGCCACTGTGCCCAGCCAACACTTTTTAACACTCCTTAAGCTTTTACTAACAATCTCCTCAAAGCCCTTCCAGCTTCTTCCCACTTCTCAGTTGTAAAGTTACTTCTACATTTGAGGTTTCTGTTATGGCAGACCCCCATTCCAGAAACCGAAGTCTGTTCTCTGTTGCTGGGTAACAAATTACTACAAACTTAGCAGCTTAAAACAATAGTCCAGGTGTGGTGGCTCATGCCTGTAATCTCACCATTTGGGCAGGCCAAGGCTGGAGGACTGTTGGAGGTCAGGAGTTCGAGACCAGCCTGGCCAACATAGCAAGACTCTGTCTCTATTTAAAGATAAATAGCTGGGCGTGGTGGCTCAAGCCTGTAATTCCAGCACTTTGGGAGGCCGAGATGGGCGGATCACAAGGTCAGGAGATCGAGACCATCCTGGCTAATACGGTGAAACCCCGTCTCTACTAAAGAATACAAAAAACTAGCCAGGCGACGAGGCGGGCGCCTGTAGTCCCAGCTACTTGGGAGGCGGAGGCAGGAGAATGACGTAAACCTGGGAGACGGAGCTTGCAGTGAGCTGAGATCTGGCCACCGCACTCCAGCCTGGGCGACAGAGCCAGACTCCGTCTCAAAAAAAAAAAAAAGATAAATAAATAAAAATAAACATTATCTCACATAGTTTCTGTGGGTCAGGAATTTGGGATGGGCTTAGCTGGGTGGCCCTGGCCCAGAGTCTGTCACGAAGCTGCAGTCTCGATTTTGGCTAGGGCTGCAGTCATCGGAAGGTTTGCCTGGGCCTAGAAGCTCTGCTTCTGAGACAGGTCACCAGTATGGCGGGGAGTCTGTGCTGGCTGTTGGCAGGGGCTTCAGTTCCTCACCAAGTGGACCTCTGCTTAGGGGTGTCTGAGTGTCCTCACATAGCACTTTTCAGAGTGAGTGACCCCAAAGAGAGGCAGAAGCTGGAATGTCTTTTATGACCTAGCTTCAAAGTCACATGCTGTCATTTCTGCAATGTCCTATTGGTCATACACAAGAGTCTCCTTGGTGAGGAACTGAAAAAGTCAGCCCTATTTCGTGTGGGAGGGGATTAAACAAGAGCCTGGAAACCAGGAGGCAAGAACCCCTGGTGGCTGTCTTGGGTGCTGGCTACCTCTGGACTGTTTAAATAGCTGGCACTGGGAAAACTACCTAACCCTACAGAAGACAAAAATGAGCTAAATTCCTTCACAATTCATATTTACAAAAGTGAGCTCCACTTAGATTAAAATACCCATATATGAAAAAAATCCATATTTAAAACCATAGGCCAGGCATGGTGGCTCACGCCTGTAATCCCAGCACTTTGGGAGGCTGAAGTGGGTGGATCGCTTGAGCTCAGGAGTTTGAGACCAGCCTAACCAACATGGCAAAACCTCCTTTCTACAAAAAATACAAAAATTAGCCGGGTGTGGTGGCTCATGCTTGTAATCCCAGCACTTTGGGAGACAGAGGCAGGCAGATCACAAGGTCAAACACAAAAATTAGCCAGGCATGGTGGTGCACACCTGTAATCCCAGCTACTCACGAGGCAGGGGCAGGAGAATCGCTTGAACTCGGGAGGCAGAGGTTGCAGTGAGCCGAGATCATGCCACTGCACTCCAGCCTGGGCAACAGAGTGAGACTCCGTTTAAAAAAAAAAAGAAGAAAAAAAATCAGCCGGATGTCATGGTGCATGCCTGTAATCGCAGCTACTCGGGAGGCCTGAGACATGAAAATCATTTGAACCTGGGAGGTGGAGGTTACAGTGAGCGGAGATGACACCATTGCACTCTAGCCTGGGCAACAGATCAAGACTCAGCCTCAAAAAATAAAAATAAAACTATAAAGTTAACAAGAAATAGAAAATCAGAAAAACATTTTTAAACAAGAGCATAAGGATACAACATCAGGCAAAAAATGATGAGGAATTGGTGGACCACATCGAAATCAAGAATTTTTCAAGTTGACAATGGAAAGCATGACTTTACAAATAATCTCATGTAATACTGTTGAAGAGATAAGACTTATAGGTATTCTATGGCACAAATGTAATTACTGGTTCAGGTAAAGATTATCAATTTGTATGTCATTGATAGGTAACTGCCTTAATACAGTGGCCAAATGATACCATATGCATTATTTTATAGTTGGCAACAAGGAAATGTAACAATGATAGATAAATCAAACCACCATCCCCTAGATCCAGAGGCCAATTATGAATGTCATTAAGGATGAGTCATGCTAACAATATTACAGGTTGCCTGATGTGGCCCAACGTGAAATACATACATAATATTACCTAAAATGTATTCTAACCAAAAGGTTTAATATCAGTCATTTGATTTTATTTATTTTATTATTTATTCATTTATTTTGAGACGGAGTCTTGCTCTGTTGCCCGGGCTGGAGTGCAGTGGTGCGACCCTGACTCACCGCAACCTCCGCCTCCTGGGTTCAAGCAATTCTTCTCCCTCAGCCTCTTGAGTAACTGGGACTACAGGCACTCGCCACCACTCCCAGCTAATTTTTGTAACTTTTCTTTCTTTCTTTTTTTGAGATGGAGTCTCGCACTGTCGCCCAGGCTGGAGTGCAGTGGCGTGATCTCGGCTCACCATAACCTCCACCTCCCGGGTTCAAGCAATTCTCCTGCCTCAGCCTCCTGAGTAGCTAGGATTACAGATGTACACCACCATGCCTGGCTAATTTTTTTGTATTTTAGTAGAGACGGGGTTTCACCATGTTGGCCAGGCTGGTCTTGAACTCCTGACCTTGTGATCCGCCCGACTCAGCCTCCCAAAGTGTTGGGATTACAGGTGTGAGCCACCATGCCTGGCTTAATTTTTATATTTTTAATACAGACAGGGTTTCACCACATTGACCAGGCTGGTCTCGAACTCCTGACCTCAAGTGATCCACCTGCTTTGGCCTCCCAAAGTGCTGGGATTACAGGCATGAGCCACTGCACCCGCCCAATATCAGTCATTTAAAATTTACGGTCTGGTTTATAGGAAATTAAGGATAGGGCTGGGTAATAAACCAAATGATACTGGGAGTAAACAACCAGGCAAAGCTGGAAAGCGGGTCATTGTGCAGGACAACTGGCAGTCTCTTTGTGAGGACACAGGGACCCCTTGGACTGTAATAAAGTAATGCATGTGGTATTATTTCACCACTCTATTAAGGCAGTTACCTATCAATGACACACCAATTGATAATCTTTACCTGAACCAGTAATTACATTCGTGCCATCGAATACCTATAACTCTTATCATCTCTTCAACATTCTTCCATGAGATTATCTGTAAAGTCGTGCTTTCCATTGTCAACGTGCAGATAACCAGGCGCAACGTGAAGATCTAGACTGGGTTCTGGTTTGATGAACCAGCTATAAAAACACATTTCCGGAACAATTGGAGAAACCGGAGTATGCCCTGGACTGGATATTAAATAAAAATTTATTGACATGTAAAGATGGCAATTATTAACAACAAAAAAGCAGATTATAAAACATTCATACAACACGATTGTATTTTGGCAAGCAAACACACACACACACACACACACACACACATACTCTCACACAGGAGAGGACCTGGAAGGATATTTGGTGCTTTTATTTTTTAGATTATTTGTGTTTCCGAAATTTCTACAATTAATAAATGCTGCTTTAAAATAATAAATGATTATTTGCAATTTTAAAAAATCAAGATTTCCATTCAATGCTAGATGCCACAAGCAGGTGACATTCTAAGAGAAAATATTAGCAATATCTACATTGACTAGAAATTTTTACCTAGAACAGACTTTTTCAACTGGAGTTCCTCATCTGAATCTCAAAAACCAGCAAATACGGCCGGGCACAGTGGCTCATGCCTGAATCCCAGCACTTTGGAAGGCCAAGCCAGGAGGATCACTTGAAGTCGGAGTTCGAGACCAGCCTGGCCAACATGGTGAAACCCCATCTCTACCAAAAATGCAATTAAATTAGCTGGGTGTTGTGGTGCGCACATGTAGTCCCAGCTACTTGGAAAGCTGAGGCAGGAGAATCACTTGAACCCCAGAGAGGGAGGTTGCAGTGAGTCAAGATCGTGCCACGGCACTCCACCCTTGGCAACAGAGTGAGACTCCATCTCAAAAAAAGAAAAACAAAAACAAAAAAACAGCAAATAATTCGAGTATTTTCTGAACTTTGCTGAGGACGGTAGGTAAATAGTCCCATGCTACAGGCTTAGAGGTTAATTTGTTATGTACAATCCATGCTCCAGGGCATGTATAAGACATGCCCATATGCAATAAGGTTTAATTATCCCTAGGAACTGAACTAAAATATGCAAGGATCTCTTGTTAAGCAACATGAAAAAGAAAAAAGCAGAAAATCTGGTAAAGAACATGAATAAGCAATTCACAGGAAGGGAAACAAAAAAACACTAGTGAGTATAGGAAAAGATGCTGAACCTCATTAGTAATCAGAGACATGCAAATGAAAATGAGATCACACTACATTCATCAGATTGGCAAAATTAGAAAGCTGGATGATGCCATGTTTTGATGAGGACATGCAGAAATGGGATCTCTTATGCACTGCTCATTATGAGGATAAAGTACTATAACCATTTGGGAGAGCAACTGGATGATATTTACTAAAACGCCATTTGCAGGTGTCCTGTTATCCAGCAATTCTACTCCCAGTTACAATCACGGGAGAATGGCACAGAACCAGAAGGGAACATGTACCAGGATGCTCATGGTGACACAGTTTGTAGGGGCAGGATCTGGAAGGCAATCTAGGTCTCCAACCTCATGGGAATGTATGAACAAAATATGGTGAATGAACACCATAGATTCCTCTGCAGCTGTCAGAAGCAAAGAACTAGATGTACTTGGAGCAGCATGAATAGATCTTGAAAAAAGTGCTGAATTAAAAAAACACAATGCAACAGAAACTGATTCACAGCTTCAAGGCCATTTATGGACATTTGAAATGCACACATATGCAGAACAATGCTTTAGCTTTTCGAGCATATGTATCAAAACATAAAAACTGGATGGGTGCCCCTGGGGAAAAGGAAAGTAGGCAGGGGATTAGGAATGAAGGGAAAGAAATAAAATTAAAAGACAAAAGGTTTGCATAGACCAACACTGATGAAGTGCCACACACTGAGGCGTGTGCTGAGCTGTGTGAGGTGCGGAGGGAACCTGGAAAGGAGAGAGCAGGAGTACAGAAAAGTACTGCCCTTGGGAGGTTGAAGGTCAGATAGTCAGATAGCCTGGGGTCAAATCTGAGCTCTGCTGCTTCCCAGCTCTTTGACCTTGGATGCATCATCCAAGCTCTCTCACGTTTCTTTTTATGTCAAACAAGGGTACAAGACGTATACAGAAGCAGATAGCAGAATTGCTCCTGACACACAGTGGGTACATGATAACATTAGTAAATTTAAAACTACACACTGGGTACAGTGGCTCACGCCTGTAATCCCAGCACTTTGGGGGGGCCAAGGCGGATGGATCACGTCAGGTCTGGGGTTCAAGGCCAGTCTGGCAAACATGGTGAAACCCCGTCTCTACTAAAAATACAAAAAAGTAGCAAAGCGAGGTGGCGGGTGCCTGTAATCCCAGTTATTCGGGAGACTGAGGCAGGAGAATTGCTTGAACCTGGGAGGCAGAGGTTGGGGTGAGCCAAGATCACACCATTGCACTCCAGCCTGGGCGACAGAGAGACTCTGTCTCAAAACAAAACAAAACAAAACAAAAATGCTACAGAGCAGGAATGCACTTCCAAGATCTAGTCCAATGAATGTTTCTCAAATGCAAGTGGTAATTTATTAATGGGTCATGAAATAAGTGATGGGTCCCAAACAGCATTAAAAATAAAGAAGATTATCAGAGTACATTTCACTAAAAGTATCTTTTTATAGAACTGTTATTTCAGTTATATACAATGAGCACTAAAATGCATTTTTTCCCTATGGGAGGCAATCGAAAAGTTTGAAAAACATAGATATTGTCCAAAGGAGATCTACACCTTTGGGTTTCAAGAACCAGTAAGCATTCCCTAGACAAAAGTTGTTCAGAGAGGCCACCTTTTAATCTATAAAGGGCATTTGAATAGAAACTTTTATAATCTCCTCTCACTATTGTATCATAAAAGAAAGGACATTTTAACACTGTAAAAATAGAACAGAATAACAGGCTTTATGTAAAACTTACTACTTTGTACTTATTTTTCTCCCTTCCCTATCTTTTGGAACATGAGGACAGAATCCCAGAGGTAGGAATGGACTCACTGAAGGTCACTGAGTCAGCTGTGACAGAGGTGACACGGAACCCTTATGTCCTGGCTTCACTTTCCAAGCTCTGCTCCTCAGAACCCTAAGGGGTCCACAAAACTGGAGCCCAGCAGGTGGGGTCTCTAGAATCCCCAACCCTGTTTTACTGGGAGTGGCCCTGCTTCTGTGAGATTTCATTTGTTGAATAAGAATTTCGGAAAAAGTTTCAAAGAAAGCTTCGTTTCTGTCCTGGCATCGGAGAATATTATCCTGACACCGTAAGCTGCTCATTGTGGCTAAGAAGTATCCATTGCGTCAGATCCCTGGGCGGATCACGAGGTCAGGAGATCGAGACCATCCTGGCTAATACGGTGAAACCCTGTCTCTACTTAAAATACAAAAAACTAGCCGGGCGACGAGGCGGGCGCCTGTAGTCCCAGCTACTGGGGAGGCTGAGGCAGGAGAATGGCGTAAACCCGGGAGGCGCAGCTTGCAGTGAGCTGAGATCCGGCCACTGCACTCCAGCCTGGGTGGCAGAGCAAGACTCCGTCTCAAAAAAAAAAAAAAAGAATTTCACCGTTTAAAAAAAAAAAATAGAAAGCCCGTGGGGGGCGGAAGCCATGGGAGAATGCTGCCTCCCAGGATACCAGATCACAGAGGTTATTATATTTCAATTTCAATTTAGATGTTTTTCCCTAGTGACATGAGGGAGCTATTTAGGATTTCTGAGCAAGAGAGAGAATAGATCAGGGTTGTGTTTAAAGATAATTACTCAGGTGCGAGTGTAACAGCTGGACTGGCTGCATAAGAAGAGTGGGAAGCAGAGAGTAGCTATTTAACCATTGCAAACGTCCTGGCATGAGGTTGGGGTGGGGATGCTGCCTGAGGCAGCAGGGATGCAGAAGATGGCACCTCAAATTCTCTGGGGTTATGGCCAGTCAGAGCCAGGCTCTCCAAGCCATACCCCGTATCTCCTTTTTTCTGCCCTAATACCTGCTTGGGCAGCTCTCCCAGGAACATAGGCACAGGGACTCGGAAGGCCCTCACCTGCAGCGCCAGCTGGCAGTCCTCAATCAGGCCCTGCACCAGGTAGTAGCGTGCTTCGCCCAGTAGCTCCCCCAGTTCTCTGGTACTCTCCGGCAGTGGCACAGACCCATCCCGCAGGTAATTGAGGATTGTACCAAAGTGGCGGCCGCTCCGGTCAATCAGCACCCAACCTAGTGGGGTGGGGAGAAGCAGGGGGAAAGATGGCTTTGCTGAGTGACCTGGAACTACTAAATTAAAAATTTTTTTTTTTGTAGAGACGGAGTCTCACTATGTTGCCCAGGCTGGTCTCAAACTCCTGGACTCAAGTGATCCTCCCATCTCGGCCTCCCAAACACTTGGATTATAGGTGTGAGCCACCAAACCTGGCCTAAATTATAAGAAAAAAGGATTCCAGCCAGGTGCAGTGACTCACACCTGTAATCCCAACACTTTAAGAGGCTGAGGCGGGCAGATCACCCCAAGTCAGGAGTTTGAGACCAGCCTGACCAACACGGAGAAACCCCATCTCTACTAAAAATACAAAATTAGCTGGGCTTGGTGGCGCATGCCAGCTACTTGGGAGGGTGAGGCAGGAGAACAGCTTGAACCCGGGAGGTGGAGTTTACAGTGAGCCGAAATCACGCCACTGCACTCCCTGGGCAATAAAACAGAAACTCCGTCTCAAAACAATAAAAAGAAAAAGAAAATAAGGCCAGGCGCGGTGACTTACGCCTGTAATCCTAGCACTTTGGGAGGCCGTGGGCGGATCACCTGAGGTCAGGAGTTCGAGACCAGCCTGACCAACATGGAGAAACCCCATCTTTAATAAAAACACAAAATTAGCCGGGCGTGGTGGCGCATGCCTGTAATCCCAACTACTCAGGAGACCGAGGCAGGAGAATCGCTGGAACCTGAGAGGTGGAGGTTGTGGTGAGCCGAGACAGCCTGGGCAACAAGAGCGAAACTCCGTCTCAAAAAAAAAAAAAAAAAAAAAAAAGAAAAGAATAAGGATTCCAAAGCCACAAAAAAGTCTGAATACTGATCTGTCTCAAACCTGTGCCACAGCCAAGAAATCTCTTTAAAACATCTCCAGCAAGTTCTCTCATAAGTTTATACATATCCAGCCAGAGAATTAATTCATCCAAATCTGGTCTACAGTCAGAAGACTCACCATGAGAAAGTTCTTGCAGAATTACCTTATCAATAAATTGCTAACCCCCGATGTTAATTCTCACCATTCTATTTAATTAAAATGTCTACCTCCCTCCGTCCAGTTCACTGCCATTTTAACTTTTATATTCTTCATAGAACTTACTATCAAAAAAAGAAAAAAGAAAGAACTTAATACTATCTGCAACTGCATATGCATACACATTTTGTTTACTTGCTTATTGGTCTTCTCATCTCCCACCTCCCTAAAAAAAGGGAAGTTACATAATTTTGTCAGGTGCATTTACCTATCTCCAGCACTAACTGATATTTTACAAATACTCATTGGACAAATGAATTCTTCCTTTTTTATTCTGAGACAGAGTCTCAACTCTGTCGCCCAGGCTGGAGTGCAGTGGCGCCATCTGGGCTCACTGCGGCCTCCGCCTCCCAGGTTCAAGCGATTCTCCTGTCTCAGCCTCGCAAGTAGCTGGGCTACAGGCTCACACCACCACGCCCGGCTAATTTTTGTATTTTTCGTATAGACGGAGTTTCACCATATTGGTCAGGCTGGTGTCAAACTCCTGACTTGGCCTCCCAAAGTGCGGGGATTATAGGCGTGAACCACCGTGCCTGGCCGAATTCTTCACCTTTGATACTTGAAGGCAGATCTCCGCCGCCCAATATATTTTTTTTTTTTTTTTTTTTTTTTTTGCGACGGAGTCTCAATGTCTCCCAGGCTGGAGTGCAGTGGCACGATCTCGCCTCACTGCAAGCTCCGCCTCCCAGGTTCACGATTCTTCTGTCTCAGCCTCTCAAGTAGCTAGGACTACAGGCACCTGCCACCATGCCCGGCTAATTTTTTGTATTTTTAGTAGAGATGGGGTTTCACCGTGTTAGCCAGGATAGTCTCGATCTCCTGACCTCGTGATCCGCCCATCTCGGCCTCCCAAAGTGCTGGGATTACAGGCGTGAGCCACCGCGCCCGGCCCCAAATTTTTATTCTCCTGCTCTCACAGTCCTTGTTAACCCCTCCCTTAAGACTCTCCCACTCCCAAACTCCAAAACTTCAAGGTCTCACTTGGGCACGAAGGGTCCAAACTTGAATGCAACACTCCAAGAAGGTAAGGTTCACCTGCCAAGGACACCTGTCCACCCTCCACTCTGGTGTCCCTGGCAAACCCAAAGCAGCCTCCTTCTGCAATGTGTATATACAGATGGATTCCTAGAGTGTACAGGGACCTGTGTCAGGGGAACACAGAGGCAGACAAGATCTCCCAGCTCTCCTGGCTGGTTGTTAGCAGTTCTGAAGCAGAGAGGGAAACAAAAGGCTGGGCGGTCGGAGGAAACTGATGAAGGCTGCCAGGAGTAGTACTGCAGGCAGCAGGGCTGGTTCCCAAGTCTTGAGCTGAGGCGTGAAGGGTGGGAAAGGTAGTCATGAGGATTATGAACTGACACGTTCAATCACTTACCACAGCGCCTGGCAGAGTTAGGGGTTCCGTAAGTGTTGGTTATTGCTGGGGGTAAAGGATTAGGGGAGAAGAGAAATTATGAATGAGAAAAGGCGAGGAGATGGGATGTCGGGGCTGGAGGGAGCTGAGAATGAGTTGACGGGACAGCAGCGGGCAGAGAGAAGGGGCATGAGGAGCCCCGTTGGTGAGAGACTGAGGGGAACGGGAGTTGGGGATCTGGGGATAGGGGCACAGTGGGGGCGCCGCTCGTACCTCCGGCATCGGTCAGCACCTCCACGCGGCCGCTGAACATGGCCTTCAGCATGGTGTCCTGTCCCGTGAGGGTGCGCAGCGTGGTGTAGTGCAGCGAGCCGCCCACGTTCAGCTTCACGTATTTGCTGTTCGGGGTCAGCGGCTTGAGACCGTAGGCGGCGGGGCCAGGCTCGAGACCCGAGGGCTTGGGGGCTTCCAGGGACGGGGCCGCGGGGGCCGCCGGGCCCGAGGCCTCCGCCGACATACCGGGTAGCAGCGGCAGACGGCGATCCCAGGCTCTCTTCGCGCCCTGCGACCTGCTCCCGAAGACCCTCGGCCGGCCGCTAGCCCTCGGGCCAGACCGCTCCGCGCACACGCCCACTCACCGCCGCTACTCGGCGAGACCGGCCCTCCGCCCCATCTCACTCGCACCACCCGGAAGCCAGTGACGGGTAGCTGCGCAGGCGCGGCCCTGCCCCTGACTGGGGGGGCGGGGCTGGAGTATGGAGCATGCGCAGTGGGCTTGCTGGGGAAGCCGGTGGATGGGTGGCGTGTGGCCGTAAGGTCCCCCGGGCGGGTCGACTTGCTCTTCCCTCTGGTCTCGAGTCACCAAGACCAGATCGAGGATGCGGCCGACCCGCTGCCCGATGTGGAAAGCGAAGTCTCCGCCTCATGATTGGGTCTCTGCTGTCAGCTTCACGAGCTTGAGGGGAAACAGACCGTGAGGTCTGGGCATTGGGCAGTTTCCCGCCTCCCAGCCCCGCGCACTGAACAGACCGTGACGAGAACTGGAACAAAGCGCGGAGGGAAGCTCTTAAAGGAGGCCAAAGCGGCCGGGCGCGGTGGCTCACAACTGTAACCCCAGTCTGTAAGCCTAGCTACTCGGGAGGCCGAGGCAGGAGGAGCGCTTGAAGCCAGCAGTTGGAAGCTGAAGTTAATACATGATCGGACCACTGCACTCCAGCTTGGGCAACATAGTATCCCTAAAAAAAAAAAGAGGCCAAAAGGGGTAGCAGTGGTGCCCGGGCACCAAGGATAGAAGGCCTCTCTGAGGAGGTGATGCCGAGCTGAAGCTAGGAAGCGGATGTGAGGGAAGAGTTCCAAGCAGAGGGAAGGCAAATGCAAAGATCCTCAAGGCAGGAACACGCTTTCTGTATTTGAGGAGCAGAGTGCGTATCAGTGGTGGCAGCAGCAGCTGAGCAAAGGTCTTAGAATCCTAGCTAATGTCATGGGACCTAGCACCCGATCCCAAAAGAAAGAAGAAAAGATAGGAACCCACTGTTAACAAGAAGGTGCACTGAGAAGTGTTTTTATCTGACCTGATCTGCATCCAGTTTAGAAGCCGATACATCAGGGATTTAACAATCTGCTTTAATGTCTGGCAAGGGAAATTGCTGGAGGGAAAACTCAGAGTCAGAGTTCTATCTTCAGCCCTGCCAGCAGGTCCCTGGGAGATGCTGGACAAGTGACTTTTCTCTGGGCGTGGTTGGTGTAATCACCAACCTCACAGGAGAGAGGTCAGAGTGTAAATGAGTGACGTAGGCCCATTACTGGGTATAAGTGGGCTTATAGTGACTGGGAGCTCATGTTCTACCAAAGGGGTTGCCAATTCGGATTTCGAGTGTGGCGGTGTAAAAGAGAAAAGCTGGTTTGCACCCTCACTCCAGAAGCCTTGATGTTGCTAGGAGCTGGCCTGGCACCATCAGCGAGGCCATGGTGGTGTCCTGTTGAGCATAATAATTTCACAAAAAACACCAGACAAGGTCCCTCTTTGATGATAGAGAAAAAGACCATTCCATAATTAAGCCTCAACACAGAAACAAGAACATTGTCCAAACCATGAAAGTTACCAACACAATCCTCGCTCCCACAGCGTTAAGTCACTGCTGTTTCTTTTTTGATTGTTGTTTTTGTCTGTTTTGTTTTGTTTTTGAAATGAAGTCTTGCTCTGTTACCCTGGCTGGAGTGCAGTGATGCACTCCAGCCAGGGTAACAACCTCCACCTCCAGGTTCAAGTGATTCTCCTGCCTCAGCTTCCAGAGTAGCTGGGATTACAGGCACCCACCATCATGCCCAGATCATTTCTGTATTTTTAGTAGAGATGGGGTTTCACCACGTTGCCCAGGCGGGTCTCGAACTCCTGACCTCCAGTGATCTACCCGCCTCGGCCTCCCAAAGTGCTGGGCCTACAGGCATGAGCCACTGCACCTGGCCACTGCTGCTGCTTTACTAAGTACAGTTTTAGCTTGATTCATTCCTGCCATCTGCTAGATAAGAATTATTAAGATAACCAAAAATAATTATCCCTACCTCCTGATAGCATCCAATCCAGAGCAAATGCCCCCCTTCTTGAACCTGCCTAAGAAGTCCCCTAATGAAAGCTCCAATCCTGTAATAAGTCCTTTCACACATGCTCTTACTGAGATGTCCGTGTTGTTCAGCCTCCCTTGTTCAACTACCGGTGCTTCCTGGTGGTCCTTGGTTGGCAGATACTATCAGAAATGGAGAAGCAACAAAGATTCAGCTGAAGCCCTCACTGCCTGGGACTGGGACCCTTGACTCATCATTGTATGTACACCTGAAACTGCTTATGTCTCTGAGGTGCCATCCTACTGGTGGTTGGGAGCTAATTGAATTGAGTTCTGATATTTTGTTGATATCCTTAAGCATTGGGTTTACAATTTATTTATTTATTTTTGAGACAGAGTTTCGCTCTTGTTGCCCAGGCTGGAATGCAATGGCACGATCTCAGCTCACCGCAACCTCCACCTCCCAGGTTCAAGCGATTCTCCTGCCTCAGCCTCCTGAGTAGCAGGGATTACAGGCATGCACCACCATGCCCAGCTAATTTTGTATTTTTAGTAGAGACAGGGTTTCTCCATGTTTGTCAAGCTGGTCTCGAACTCCTGACTTCAGGTGATCCACCCGCCTCGGCCTCCCAAAGTGTGGAATTATAGGCGTGAGCCACCACTGCGCCTGGCAATGCCAGTTAATTTTTATATTTTTTTTGTAGAGATAGGGTTTCGCCATGTTGTCCAGGCTGGTCTCAAACTCCTGAGCTCAAAGCGATCCTCCCACCTTGGTTTCCCAAAGCACTGGGCTTATAGGCATGAGCCACCATGCCCTGCCAAGCATTGGGTTTATTTGGTTTTTCAGTTTTTTTACTCCTGGAATAAGGCCCCCATGCTGGATTTTTGGTTATCTGATCAGGTATTTATTTTGTCCTTGGTGCAATTGTTTTCTGTCCTTCTACACTCATTTCTACGGTGTCTTCTTGTCTAGTATTTTGAATATCGTTTGTCTGTAAGAGGCAAAGTCAATATAAAAAGGATGGATGTAGACTGGGCGCGGTGGCTCAGGCCTGTAATCCCAGCAACTTTGGGAGGCTGCGGTGGGTGGATCACCTGAGATCAGGTGACCTGGCCAACATGGCAAAACCCTGACTCTACTGAAAATACAAAAAATTAGCTGGGCATGGTGGCAGGCACCTGTAATCCCAGCTACTTGGGAGGCCGTGGCAGGAGAATCGCTTGAACTTGGGAGGCGGAGGTTGCAGTGAGCTGAGTTCGTGCCATTGCACTCCAGCCTGGGCAACAGAGCAAAAAAAAGTCTCTGTCTCGGAAAGCAAAGGAGAAGGGAGGGGAGGGAAGGGGAGGGAAGTGGGAGAAGGGAAGGGAGGGAAGAGGAAGGGGAGAGGAGAGGGGAGGGAGGGAGAGAGGGGAGGGGAGG
>NW_016805896.1:7943376-7973713 GCF_001698545.2 Rhinopithecus bieti
GAGGGGAGGGGGAAGGCTGGGGAGGATGTGTAACCTCGGATTACAGGCATGAGCCACTGCACCTGGCTTAATTTTTGTATTTTTAAAATAGAGACAGGGTTTCACCGTGTTGGCCAGACTGGTCTCAAACTCCTGACCTCAGATGATCCACCTGCCTCGGCCTCCCAAAGTGCTGGGATTACAGGTGTGAGCCACTGCACCCAGCCAACATCAACAGTTTTATAGAACACCATGACAGAGACAAGGCCACTCTATGACTGGTGGATCAGACAAAAACAAGGCCACTGTGTACTCATGATGACTGGCCAAACTATTTAGTTCTGCTCCTTTCTCCCACCTTTCAGTTGAAAATTAAGATACTCAGACATAGAATTACCCCTTCCCGGCCGGGCGCGGTGGCGCATGTCTGTAATCCCAGCACTTTGGGAGTCCAAGGTGGGCGGATCACGAGGTCAGGAGATCAAGACCATCCTGGCTAACATGGTGAAACCCCGTCTCTACTAAAAATACAAAAAAAATTAGCCAGACGTGGTGGCGGATGCCTGTGGTCCCAGCTACTTGGGAGGCTGAGGCAGGAGAATGGTGTGAACCTGGGAGGTGGAGCCTGCAGTGAGCCGAGATCGTGCCAGTGCACTCCAGCCTGGGTGACAAAGTGAGACTCCGTCTCAAAAAAAAAAAAAAGAATTACCCCTTCCTTCGTGATGCATCTAAACCAGAGCAAACCCTCTTGCCTTGAATCCTCTCCTGAAACATAACATGAGCATAAGTCCTACAATAAGTCTTTTTTTTTTTTTTTTTTAAATTAGACGTGGGGTTTCACTATGTTGCCTAGGCTGGTCTTGAACTCCTGGGCCTAAGCGATCTTCCTGCCTTGGCATTCCATATTGCTGGGCTTACAGGCAGGAGCCACCATGCCCAGTCTAAGTCATCTTCAATACCTCTTTCTGAGATGCCTTGCGGTTCCCCATATTATGTGGTCTCCTTCACTGCAATGAGTCTGTAAAACTGACTTTGTTTTTTTGTTTTGGGTGTTTGTTGTCATTGTTTTGGGTTTTTTTGGTTTGTTTGTTTGTTTTGTTTTGTTTTTTTGAGACATGGTCTCATTCTCTTGCCCAGGCTGGAGTATAGTGGTGCAATCATGACTTACTGCAGCCTCAACCTCCCAGGCTCAGGTGATTCTCCCACCTCTGCTCCCTTGAGTAGCTAGGACTACAGGCACATGCCACCACGCTTGGCTAATTTTTTGTAATTTTCATAGAGATGGGGTTTCACCATGTTGCCCAGGCTAGTCTCAAACCCCCACGTTCAAGCAATCCTCCCACCTCAGCCTCCCACATGCATGAGCCACCACACTCAGTCCCCCAACTTTGTTTTAAAACTTTCTTTTAAGTGTGTTCTTGGTGGCCCTTAACAGAAGGACATTGACACTGGAATCTGGATGTTTGTTTGTTTGTTTGTTTGTTTGTTTTGGAGACAGGATCTCACTCTGTCACCCAGGCTGGAGTGCAGTGGCACAATCTTGGCTTACTGCAACCTCTGCCTCCTGGGTTCAAATGCATCTTGTGCCTCAGCCTCCCAAATAGCTGGTATTACAGGTGCATGCGACTACACCTGACTAATTTTTGTAGTTTTAGTAGAGACGGGGTTTCACCATATTGGCCAGGCTGGTCTTGAACTCCTGGCCTCACGTGATCCACCCACCTCGGCCTCCCATAGTGCTGGGATTATAGGTGTGAGCCACTGTACCGGGCCTGGATTTTTTTTTTTTTTTTCAGTGAAAGATACTGATTTTTTTAAAGTTGACTCAGAACAAGTTTTAAGCACTCTGTGTCCACTTCATGTTGCTATCACAGAATATCACAGTCTGCGTAGTTTAGAAACAATAGACATTTATTTGACTTATAGTTCTGGAGGCTGTGAAGTCCAAGATACAGGAGCTGCCTCTGGTGAGACATCATCATGTGGCAAGACAGCATGAGAGAGAGGGAGAAGGGGCTGAACTTGCTTTTATAACAAACCCATTCCTGAAATAATGGCATTAATCCATTATAATCGCCTCCTGAGGATCCCACCTCTCAACAGTATTACATCAGGGATTAACTTTCCAACACCTGAGCTTTGAGGGACTCATTCAAACCATAGTACTCTGAAATTGGATAAATGGGTCTATGGGTGAGATTCCGGCTGAGGGTTGCCAATTTGAAACCTTTCAGTTGAATGGTCTCCCTTCTGAATGTCAAGGTTAATACTGCTATGAACAGCTATTATGCACCTAAGTTGAACCAGGGAGAGAACACATCCTTCCACATGTACCATTTTATTTAATGTTCTTTTCTACTAAGTCATTCAGAACTCTCTGGACTCTCTTTATGCTGTGTCATTTGCAAGGTTGCCTGCTGCATGTTTGGTTATAAATGAGGTCAAATCCCAATTTTGCAGGAGGACGTGGATGTATGCCCATTCCCTTCACACTGTGAGCCAGTAGCCATGGGAACTATGATCAAGTACACAATAACTCCCCCATGAACAAATCCTCAGGGAACAAGGTTCATTTGAATGAAACTGGCTTGACCACAGAGGAATCTGGGGGACTTTTGGAGCTTCGCGGCCTTGTGCCGCCTCCTGACTTTAAGCTGGCTCTGGAGGAGGAGGAAGTGGAGGTATCTCAGGTATGGACCTCTTTCTGGGAGCTGGTATTTGGACCAGGCAAAGAAAGGAGGCGGTGGGGAAAACTCCCCCAGAGGAGGCAAGAGTGGGCCCTGCATACCAGGTCCCCAGGTCTCTGAGGGCTTTACTAGTTCTGGGAGTGTGTGGATTGAGCCTAAAGTCTAGGAGGAATTCCAGCATTACCCAGGGCGTTGGCTGGAATATCTTTAGGGACCCTTCCAGCCCTGGAATCATAGCAGCAAAGGACCCAATTGTATGACAGCTGCTTTGGCCAGTGAAGATGGAAAGACCAGGAAAAGCTTTAGGCTAAGCGATGGGGTTCGTACCCCACTAATTCACCTCCCTTGCCGCATCCCTGACATTTCTCACACAATACGTCCTTCACTTTGTTCTCCAAAAAGCCATTGCCTTCCTCTAACTGCCGAGATGAGCCCTGGAAACCCTGATGCCCACCAGACCCCTGCCTTTCCTCTTCTCTGCTCTGTTAGCCAAGGTTTCTGCCTCAGTTGCCCTGTCTGACAATAGTTTCCCTAGGAGTGGAGCTAGCCCTGGCATCCCAGAATTCCCAACAGGTGCTAGCTCCTGGAGTCAGGACTGTCTTCCTGTGCCCCTGTGCTTGCTGCAGAAGAAACTGATTACTTGTAACTGCCATTCTGAATGTAGTCACTACCAGGAACTGCTGGCTACCTGTGACATACCATCTAGCATGGTACCACAGCACCTGGCCCAGCACCTTGGGAGGCCAAGGTGGGAGGATCACTTGAGGGCAGGAGTTTGAGATCAGCCTGGGCAACAACATAGTGAGAACCCCACCTCTACAAAAAATTTAAAAATTAGCCAAGTGTGATAGCACATGCCTGTAGTCTCAGTTACCTGGGGAGGCTGAGGCAGGAGGATCGCTTGACCCCAGGAGGTGGAAGCTGCAGTGAGCTATGATTGCACCACTGCACTCCAGCGTGGGAAACAAAGGGAGATTCTGTATGTAAATAAACAAATAAATAAAAACAAAGGAAATGGATTTTTCTACAAGAGAGTTAACATGCAGGGTGCTATGTACTATGAGGGGTGGAGACTCGCCAAGGTTCAGTGGGAATGGGAGCTCCATCCTGAGAGTGGGGGAAGGCATTATAGAGGCTGTGACCTTTGAAATTGGTCTTGAAGAAAGAGAAAATGTGTACAAGGCAGAAAGAAGAGAGAGCTGCACCAGCCAAAAATATGGAGGTATGGAGTAGGTAGAATTGTGAGACATTTATGTGACTGGAATGAAAAATGAGAGCTGATGCTGGAAAGGAGGGTTAAGGCCAGGTTTTGAAGGATCTCTTAAAAAAATAATAGGCTGGGCCGGGCGCTGTGGCTCAAGCCTGTAATCCCAGCACTTTGGGAGGCCGAGATGGGCGGATCACGAGGTCAGGAGATCAAGACCATCCTGGCTAACACGGTGAAACCCCGTCTCTACTAAAAAATACAAAAGCTAGCTGGGCGAGGTGGCGGGCGCCTGTAGTCCCAGCTACTCGGGAGGCTGAGGCAGGAGAATGGTGTAAACCCGGGAGGCGGAGCTTGCAGTGAGCTGAGATCCGGCCACTGTACTCCAGCCTGGGCGACAGAGCGAGACTCCGTCTCAAAACAAACAAACAAACAAAAAATAATAGGCTGGGCACAGTGGTCACACCTGTAATCCCAGCACTTTGGGAGGCCGAAGAGGGCAGATCACTCGAGGTCAGGAGTTCGAGACCAGCCTGGCCAACACGGCAAAACCCCGTCTCTACTAAAAATACAAAAATTAGCTGGGCATGGTGGTGCGTGCCTGTAGTCTCAGCTACTAGGGAGTCTGAGGCAGAAGAATTGCTTGAACCTGGGAGGCGAAGGCTGCAGTGAGCAGAGATTCTGCCACTGCACTCCAGCCTGGGCGACAGAGCAAGATTCTGTCTCAAAAAATTAATAATAATAATGCATTAATTTTGAGATAGGATCTTGCTCTGTTGCCCAGGCTGGAGTGCAGTGCTATAATCACAGTTCACTGCAGTCTCAAGCTCTTAGGCTTAAGCGATCCTCCTGCCTCAGCATCCCAAGTTGCTGGGACTATAGCCATATGCCACTGATGGAGCAGGAGCACCGTCATCTAGGACAAACACCACCACTTTAANCGTGCCTGTAGTCTCAGCTACTAGGGAGTCTGAGGCAGAAGAATTGCTTGAACCTGGGAGGCGAAGGCTGCAGTGAGCAGAGATTCTGCCACTGCACTCCAGCCTGGGCGACAGAGCAAGATTCTGTCTCAAAAAATTAATAATAATAATGCATTAATTTTGAGATAGGATCTTGCTCTGTTGCCCAGGCTGGAGTGCAGTGCTATAATCACAGTTCACTGCAGTCTCAAGCTCTTAGGCTTAAGCGATCCTCCTGCCTCAGCATCCCAAGTTGCTGGGACTATAGCCATATGCCACTGATGGAGCAGGAGCACCGTCATCTAGGACAAACACCACCACTTTAAGTTCCAGCTCCCTTTCTAGCCTCATGCATTTCAAGGAAATCACTTCTAACTATAAGCAAACAGAAAGAGCAGACAGTAAAACACAGATAAGACAGTTTGGGTACAGAGGGAGGTGGAGGCAAAGTCTCTTGGGTAACTGCCAAACTTCACTTTCATACAATGGGCCCCAGTAAAACAGTGGACTTTAGGCCGGGCGCGGTGGCTTTTGCCTGTAATCCCAGCACTTTGGGAGGCTGAGGTGGGCAGATCACGAGGTCAGGAGTTCCAGACCAGCCTGACCAACATGGTGAAACCCCATCTCTATTAAAAATACAAAAATTAGCCGAGCATGGTGGTGCGCACCTGTAATCCCAGCTACTAAGGAGGCTGAGGCAGGAGAATCCTTTGTACATGGGAGGCAGAGGTTGCAGTGAGCTGAGATCATGCCACTGCACTCTAGCCTGGACGACAGAGAAAGACTGTCTCAAAACAAACAAACAAACAAGCAAACAAAAAATAATGGGCCTTAACAAGCACATTTATTTCCCTTCAGGTGAACTAAGATGTAGAAGTTAAAAGCAGACTCAGGGGATATGCCTGTAGCTGCAGAAAAAAGATAAGCACAAGATAAGTACAACAAAGAGACACAGAAGCAGTCCAAGCCTCTGATAAACTCTCCCACCCTGAATCCTTACAAACTCTTAGTTTGTAAGAGAGGGTGGCTCTGACCTAACCCTGCCAGCCACCCCTCTCAGGTTTATTCAAAATAAACCTGTCCCTGATGACTGTCAAACCACCCTTCATGTTTCTCTTCTCTTTCCTTAATTCTTACAGCCACCACCCCTGGCTAATTTTTTTGAATTTCAGTGGAGGTCTTGCTGTGTTGCCTAGGCTGGACTTGAACTCCTGAGCTCAAGTGATCCTCTCACCTCAGCCTCCCAAAGTGTTGGGATTACAGGCGTGAGCTACGGCACCCCAGCTGGAGGATCATATCTGTTTCAAAAGGTGGAGCTTTCGCCATGCACAGTGGCTCACGCCTGTAATCCCAGCACTTTCAGAGGCTGAGGTGGGTGGATCATGAGGTCAGGAGATCGAGACCATCCTGGCTAACGTGGTGAAACCCCATCTCTACTAAAAATACAAAACATTAGCCAGGTGTGGTGGCGGGCGCCTGTAGTCCCAGCTACTCGGGAGGCTGAGGCGGGAGAATGGTGTGAACCCTGGAGGTGGAGCTTGCAGTGAGCCTTGATTGCGCCACTGCACTCCAGCCTGGGCGACAGAGCGAGACTCGGTCTCAAAAAAAAAAAAAAGTGGAGCTTTCTGCTGGAGGCAGCAGAGTTCTTCAGGCAGAGCAGCTGAGTCTTGAGGTTGCTCTTTTAGGAAACAAACTCAGGAGGCAATGTGGAGGGTGCATTGAATGGAGGAGAAAGTGGAGGCAGCGAGAAGGGTGAGGAGACACTGCTGAGTCCTGGTGAGAGACAAAGAAAGCCTGAAGGAAGCAAAGGGAATGGAGAGGAGGGGAAGGCTTCTGGAAGACTGTGATGCATGGATTGCGTGGGATAAGGGCAGAGGGTGGAGTCCAGGCTGACTCAGAGGTTTCTTGCTTGGGAGACTGAGTAGATGATCATACTGTTACCTGAGATGAAGACACAGTAAGAGAAGTTTACATGAAAAAAAAGTAGGCCGGGCGCAGTGGCTCACGCCCGTAATCCCAGCACTTTGGGAGGCTGAGGTGTGTGAATCACCTGAGCCCAGGAGTTCTAGACCAGCCTGAGCAACATAGCAAAACCTCATCTGTACTAAAATTCAAAACAATTAGCCAGGTGTGGTGGTGCAGGCCTGTAGGCCCAGCTACTTGGGAGTCTGAGGTGGGAGAACCACTTGGGCCCAGGAGGTCGAGGCTGAAGTGAGTCATGATTGTGCTACTGCACTCCATCTTGGGCAACAGAACAAGACCCTGTTTCAAAAGGAAAACACAGAAAAAGTAATAAGCTTAGTTTTTAAAAAGAAATTGTGGTAAAATAAACACAATGTAAAATTTGCCATTTAACCATTTTACAGTGTACAATTCAGTGGCATTAAGTACATTCATAATGTTTGCAAGCATCACCTTGATCTAGCTCCAAAACATTCTCATCACCCGGAAGGGAACTCCCAAACCCGTTAGGCAGTGATTCTCTATTCCCCTGTGTGCCCAGCCCCTGGCAGTCCCTAATCTCCCTGTAGCTTTGCCTGTTCTGGACATTTTATATGCATGGAATCATACGATATGTGACTATAGTTTATGTCTGGCCACTTAGCACAATGTTTTCAAGGTTCATCCATGTTGTAGTATGTATCAGAATTCTTCTTCTTTTTTTTTTTTTTTTTGGAGACTCAGAGTCTCATTCTGTCACCCAGGCTGGAGTGCAGTGGTGCAGTCTTGGCTCACTGCAACCTCCGCCTCCCAGGTTCAAGTGATTTTCCTGCCTCCGGAGTAGCTGGGATTATAGACGCACGCCACCACACCTGGCTACTTTTTGTATTTTTAGTAGAGATGGGGTTTCACCATGTTGGCCAGGCTGGTCTCGAACTCCTGACCTCAAGTGATCTACCCACCTTGGCCTCCCAAAGTGCTGGGATTACAGGCATGAGCCACCGTGCCTGGCCCCTTACCCATTTTTCAATTGGTCTATTTGTCTTTTTGTTATTGAATTGTAAGAGTTATTTATATGTTTTAGGTACAAGTACCTTATCAGATGTAGGATCTGCAAATACTTTCTCCCATTCTGTGAGCCGTCTTTTCACTTTGTGGCTGGTATTCTTTGAAGCACAAAACTTTTTATTTTGATGAAGTCCCATTTATCTATTTTTACTTTTGTTGCTTGTGCTTTTGGTATCATATCTAAGAAATCATTGCCAAATACAATATGATGAAGATTTCCCCCTATATTTTCTTCTGGGATTTTATGGTTTTGCACTTAAGTTTAGATCTTTGATCCATTTTGAGTTAATTTTTTGTATGTGAGCTAAGCGTTCTATGTGGGGGTACAGAAAAGGTCTAATCTCATTATTTTGCATGTTTCCCCCACTGCCCACCAACATTTGTCAAAAATACGAATGCTTTCCCCATCGAATAGTCTAAAAAACTATTTTCAACAAGGGAAAAATAGTTGAAAATCAATTGTTGAAAATCAGTTAACCATATATGTGAGGGTTTATTTCTGGATTCTCTATTCTACTCCATTTGTTTCTCTATCTACCCTTAGGTCAGTATCACACTGGGTTTTTTCCTTTGTTTGTTTTAACTTTTTTTTTTTTCTTTTTTTTTTTTTATTTTTTTTTTTTTCTTTTTTTTTTTTTTTTTTGAGATGGAGTCTTGCTCTGTCGCCCAGGCTGGAATGCACTGGCTGGATCTCAGCTCACTGCAAGCTCCGCCTCCCGGGTTCACGCCATTCTCCTGCCTCAGCCACCCGAGTAGCTGGGACTATAGGCGCCCGCCACCTCGCCCAGCTAGTTTTTTGTATTTTTTTAGTAGAGACGGGGTTTCACCGTGTTAGCCAGGATGGTCTCGGTCTCCTGACCTCGTGATCCACCCGTCTCGGCCTCCCAAAGTGCTGGGATTACAGGCTTGAGCCACCGTGCCCGGCCTGTTTTAACTTTTTAAAGTTCTTGTTTTTAATTCTTGTGGGTACATAGTAGGCATATATATTTATGGGGTACATGAGATACTTTGCTACAGGCATGCAACACATAATAATCACATCATAATAAATAAGCATTTATCCTTTGTGTTACAAATAATCCAGTTATATTCTTTAAGTTATTTAAAAATATACAATTAAATTATTATTGACTGGCCTGGCGCAGTGGCTCGGGCTGTAATCCCAGCACTTTGGGAGGCCGAGATGGGCGGATCATTTGAGGCCAGGAGGTCAAGACCAGCCTGGCCATGGTGAAACTCCATCTGTACTAAAAAGACAAAAAAAGTTAGCCAGACCTCAGGCACCTGTAGTCCCAGCTACTTGGGAGGCTGCGACAGGAGAATGGTGTGAACCCAGGAGGCAGAGCTTACGGTGAGCTGAGATTGCGTCACTGCACTCTAACCTGAGTGACACAGCGAGACTCCATCTCAAAAAAAAAAAGTTAGCCAGGTCTGGGGGTGCATGCCTGTAGTCCCAGCTACTTGAGAGGCTGAGACAGGGTAATTGCTTGAATCTGGGAGGCGGAGGTTGCAGTAAGCCATGATCACGCCACTGCACTCCACCCTGGGTACCAGAGCTAGACTCCATCTCAAAAAAAAAAAAGAATGGCTGGGTGCTGTGGCTCATGCCTGTAATCCCAGCATTTTGGGAGGCCAAGGCAGGCAGATCATGAGATCAGGAGTTCAAGACCAGCCTGACCAACATGGTGAAACCCATCTCTACTAAAAATACAAAAATCAGCCAGGCGTGGTGGCGTGTGCCTGTAGTCCCAGCTACTCAGGAGGCTGAGGCAGAAGAATCGCTTGAATCTGGGAGGCAGAGGTTGCAGTGAGCCAAGATGGCACCACTGTACTCCAGCCTGGGGAACAGAGCGAGACTCCGTCTCAAAAAAAAAAAAAAAAAAAAAAGAAGAAGAAGAAGAATCATATTGCTAAAAAAAACCATATTCATTCTGTCTATATGTCATAAGTGAGATGACTTGAACTCCCTGAGCATATGTGTCCATTATTTCTACCATTAAAATGAATGAAGGTGCTTGGCATGACTGTCCCCCGTTTATTAGTTCTAATAGTTTTTTGGTGGAGTCTATGTTTTTTCCAAATATAAGATCCTATCATCTGCAAACGAATAATTTTTACTTCTTCCTTTCCAATTTGGATGCCCTTTGTTTCTTTCTCTTGTCTAATTATTCTAGCGAAGGCTTCCAGCTTGGGAAGTGACAGTGTTGTTGAGTAACCGTGGTGAAAGTAGGCATCCTTGTGGTGTTCCAGATCTTAGAGGAAAGTCTTTCAGGTTTTCCCCATTCAGTATGGGTCTGTCATACATGGTTTTTATAATGTTGAGGTATATTTCTTCTATACCCAGTTTTTTGAGGGTTTTATTATGAAGTAGTATTGAATTTTATCAAATGCTTTTTCAACATCAATTGAAATGATCGTATGGTTTTTGTCTTTCATTTTGTTGATATGATGTATCACATTAATTGATTTGTGTATGTTGAACCATCCTTGCATCCCTGGGAGAAACTCCACTTCGTCATGACGATCTTTTTTTTTTTTTTTTTGAGACAGAGTCTTGCTCTGTCACCCAGGCTAGAGGGCAATGGCACAATCTCAGCTCACTGCAACCCCTGCCTCCTGAGTTCAAGTGATTCTCCTGCCTCAGCCTCCCTAGAAGCTGGAACTACAGGTGCATGCCACCACAGCCAGCTAATTTTTTTTATTTGTGGAGTCAATATTTTGCCATTACCCAGGCGAAATGAGTAACATTTTGAACTCCTGGGTTAAAGTGATCTTCCTGCCTTAGCCTACCAAAGTGTTGGGATTATAGGTGTGAGCTACCATGCCCAGCCAAATACTATGTTATTACCCATTATTTTAAACTGATGACAACTTAACACTGGCTGTATAAACAAACAAGCAAAATGAAAAATAATAAAAACTCTACACTTTAACTTCATCTACTCTGTTTTGCTTTTTTTTTTTTTTCGAGATGGAGTCTACTCTGCCGCCCAGGCTGGAGTGCAGTGGCATGAGCTCAGCTCAGTGCAACCTCTGCCTTCCATGGTTCAAGCAATTCTCCTGCCTCAGCCTCCCAAGTAGCTGGGACTACAGGTGCGCATTACCACGGCTGGCTAATTTTTGTATTTTTAGTAGAGACGGGGTTTCACCATATTGGTTACGCTTGTCTTGAACTCCTGACCTCATGATCCACCCGCCTTGGCCTCCCAAAGTGCTGGGATTACAGGCGTGAGCCACCGTGCCCATCCCCCACTACTTTTTTTTTTTTTTTGAGGCCGAGTCTCACTCTGTTGCCCAGGCTGGAGTGCAATGGTGCAATCTTGGCTCACTGCAAGCTCTGCCTCCCGGGTTCATGCCATTCTCCTGCCTCAGCCTCCGGAGTAGCTGGGACTACAGGTGCCCGCCACCACGCCCGGCTAATTTTTTTTGTTGTTGTTGTATTTTTAGTAGAGACGGGATTTCACTGTGTTAGCCAGGATGGTCTTGATCTCCTGACCTCGTGATCCGCCCGCCTTGGCCTCCCAAAGTGCTAGGATTACAGGCATGAGCCACTGCACCCGGCCCCCACTGCTTTTTAATTTGGTTCCCTTTATGTCTTATTGTACTATGCCTTGAAATGTTGTAGTTATTATTTTTTATTGGTTCATTGTTTAGCTTTTCTACTTCAGATAAGAGTAGTTGACCGGGCACGGTGGCTCATGCTTGTAATCTCAGCACTTTGCGAGGCTGAGGTGGGCGGATCACCTGAGGTCGGGAGTTCGAGACCAGCCTGACCAACATGGAGAAACCCTGTCTCCATTAAAAATACAAAATTAGCTGAGTGTGGTGGTGCGTGTCTATAATCCCAGCTACTCGGGAGACTGAGGCAGGAGAATTGCTTGAACCCGGGAAGAGGAGGTTGCAGTGAGTCAAGATTGCACCATTGCACTCTAGCCTGGGCAACAAGAGTGAAACTCCGTGTCAAAAAAAGAAGATAATGGTAGTTTATGTACCAAAAGTACAGTGTTATAATATTCTGTATTTTTCTGTGTGCTTACTATTACCAGTGAATTTTGTACCTTCAAATGATTTTTTATTGCTCATGAACATCCTTTTCTTTCAGATTGACGAACTCCCCTTAGCATTTCTTGTAGAACAGGTCTGGTGTTGATGAAATCCTTCATTTTCGTTTGTCTGGGCAAGTCTTTATTTCTCCTTCGTGTTTGAAGAGTATTTTTACCAGGCGTACTATTCTAGGGTAATTTTTTTTTTTTTCTTTTAGCTCTTTCAATATGTCATGCCATTCTTTTCTGGCCTGTAAGGTTTCCACTGAAAAGTCTGCTGCCAAATGGGAATTGGAGCTCCATGGTTTTGTTCGTTTGTTTGTTTGTTTGAGATGGAGTCTTGCTCTGTCGCCCAGGCTGGAGTGCAGTGGCACAATCTCAGCTTATTGCAACCTCCACCTCCCAGGTTAAAGCAATTCTCCTGCCTCAGCCTCCTGAGTAACTGGGACTACAGACATGCACCAATACGCCTGTTTATGTGTGTGTGTGTGTGTGTGTGTGTGTGTGTATTTTTAGTAGAGATGCGGTTTCACCATGTTGCTAGGCTGGTCTCAAACTCCTGACCTCAAATGATCTGCCTGCCTCGGCCTCCCAAAGTGCTGGGATTACAGGTGTGAGCCACTGCACCCAGCCTCCATTGTATGTTATTTGGTTCTTTTCTCTTGCTGCTTTTAGGATCCTTTATCTTTGACATTTGAGAGTTTGATTATTAAGGTAGTCTTCTTTGGGCTAAATCTGTTTGGTGTTCTATAACCTTGTACTTGAATGTTGATATCTTTCTCTAGGTTTTAGAAGTTTTCTGTTATTATTCCTTGAATAAACTTTCTACCCCTATCTCTTTCTCTGCCTCCTCTGGTAAGGCTAATAACTCTTAGATTTGCCCTTTTGAGGCTATTTTCTAGATCTTGTAGGTATTTTTCATTATTTTCTATTCTTTTTTCTTTTGTCTCTTCTGCCTATATATTTTCAAATAGCCTGTCTTCAAGCTCACTAATTCTTTCTTTTGCTTGATCAGTTCTGCTATTAAGGGACTCTAATGCATTCTTCTTTTCTTTTTCTTTCTTTCTTTTTTATTTTTTTGAGACGGGGTCTCACTCTGTTGCCCAGGCTGAAGTGCAATGGTGAAATCTCAGTTCACTGCAACCTCTGCCTCCCAGGCTCAAGTGATTCTCCTGCCTCAGCCTCCTGAGTAGCTGGGATTACAGGTGTGTGCCACCATGCCCAGCTAATTTTTGTATTTTTAGACAAGATGGGGTTTCACCTTGTTGGCCAGGCTGGTCTCAAACTTCTGACCTCAGGTGATCCACCCACCTCAGCCTCCCAAAGTGCTGGGATTACAGGCGTGAGCCACCGTACTTTCTAATGCATTCTTTAGTATGTCAATTGCATTTTCCAACTCTAGAATTTCTGCTTATTTTTAGTTATTTCAATCTCTTTGTTAAATTTATCTGATAGAATTCTGAATTCCTTCTCTATGTTACTGTGAATTTCTTTGAGTTTCCTCAAAATGTCTTTTTTGAATTCTCTGTCTGAAAGTCCCATCTGTGTTTCTCCAGGATTAGTCCCTGGTGGCTTATTTGGTTCATTTGGTGAGGTCATGTTTTCCTGGATGGTCTTGATGCTTGTGGATGTTCATCGGTATCTGCACATTGAAGAGTTAGGTATTTATTGTAGTCTTTGCAGTCTGGGCTTGTTTGTGCCCATCTTTTTTGGGAAGACTTTCCATGTATTCAAAGAGAGTTGAGCTCCAAGCCCAATAACACTGTGGTTCTTGTGGACTCATGTAAGTACCACCTTGGTAGTCCTAGATAAGATCCAGAAGAATTCTCTGATTACTAGGCAGAGACTCTTGTTCTCTTTCCTTACTGTCTCCCAAATAAATGGAGTCTCTGTCTCTTTGCTGAGCTTCCTGGAGCTAGGGATGGAGTGATGCAAGCCTTCTTATGACCACCACCACTGGGACTGTGCTAGGTCATGCCTGAAGCCAGCATAGCAGTGGGTCTCACCCAAGCCCCACTGTAACCACTACCCGGATACCACCTGTGTTCACTCAAGGCCCTAGCATTCTACAATCAGCAGCTGGGGCCACCAGTCAGCTGTCTATCTTTCCCTTCAGGGCAGTGAGTTTCCCCAGGCCCTGGGAGGGTCCAGAGATGCTCTCTGGGAACCAGAGATTAGAGTCAAAAACCTTAGAAATCTATGTGGTGTTCTATTCTACTGCAGCTAAGCTGGGACTCAAACCACAAGACAAAGTGCCTCCCATTCTACCTTCCCCTTTCCATAGACAGAGGACCCTCTCCCAGTGGCCACCACCACCACTGGCCCACAGAGAGTTCTGAACACTCACTTAAAGCCCAAGGGCTCTTCAAGTCAACTTGTGGTGAATGCTCTCAGGCCTGGGACTCACCCTTTAGGGCAGTGGGTTCCCCTCTGGCCCACGGCAGGTCCAAAAATGTTGTCCAAGAGCTTAGGTCTGGACTCGGGGGGCCCCAAAAATCTGTTTGGTACTCTACCCCACTGTGGCCGAGCTGGTACCTAAGGTGCAAGATAAAGTTCCCTTTACTTTTCTCTCTGCTTTTCTCAAGCAGCAGTCTTTCACCAGAGCCACCACAGCTGGTAATGTGCTGGGCCTTACCCGAAGCCAGCACAACTCAGACTCTTATTCAAGGTCCACAATACTACCTGGGTATCGCTGTTGGCTATTCAGGGACCAAGGGCTCCTTAGTCAGCAGGTGATAAGCCCTTCCAGGACTGGATCCTTCCCTTCAGGACGGCAGGCTCCCTTCTGGCCCAGCATATGTCTAAAAATGTCATCCAAGAGCTAGGACCTGGAATGAGGGCCTCATGACTCTGCCTGGTGCTCTATCCTATTGTGGCTGATCTGCTATCCAAGATGCAAGACAAAGCCCTCTTTACTCTTTGCTTTCCTCTCCTCAAGCAGAAGGAAGGAGTTACTTTCGTTGCTGTGAGCTATGCCGCCTGGGATTGGGGGAAGGGTGGTACATGCACTCCTTTAGCTGCCCCAGCTAGTGTTTAGCTAGGTCATGTGCCATCCTAGTCCACTGGCTCTAAGGCCAGCCCAGCACTAGGACTTGCCAAGAAGTTGCAGTCCTTGTATCCTAAAATGCCTTTCAAATTTATCTAGGACCCCAGAGCACTTTAGCCTGAGGTGGCAAGGCTTGCCACAACTTGAGTTCTGACCACTAGGATGGACAATTCCCCTCTGGTTCAGGTTGATACAAATGCTCCTTCCTTGGGAAGGCACTGGCTGAGTCCAGCATGGCTTTGCTCTCCACTGTGACAGGGCAGCACTGAGTTCATTGCCAAGTCCCTCAGTTCAATGTGCCAAATCCCCCAGTCCATGTGCTCTCTCTCCTCCAAGTGCACAGTTTCTCTCTGTGCCATGTAGCTACTGCTAGGGGGTGGGGGAGGAGTGGTGTCAGTGATTCAAGACTGTCTTTCCTGGCTGGTGCGGTGGCTCACACCTGTAATCCCAACAATTTGGGAGGCCAAGGCAGGCGGATCACTTGAGGTCAGGAGTCACTTGAGGTCAGATCACCTGAGGTCAGGCCAACATGGTGATACCCCGTCTCACTGAAAATACAAAAACTTGCCGGGCATGGTGGCGCACGCCTGTAGTCCCAGCTACTAGGCAGGTTGAGGCAGGAGAATAGCTTGAACCTGGGAGGCAGAGGTTTCAGTTAGCCAAGACTACACCATTGCACTCCAGCCTGGGTGACAGAGGGAGACTTTGTATCAAAAAAAAAAAAAAAAAAAAAGACTGTTTTTCCTACCCTCTTCAGTGCCTCTTTCAGTGATATGAAGTTAAAATCAGCTACTGTGACCACTCACCTGATTTTTGGTTCTTATGATGGTTCTGAGGAGGCTTCTATTCTGCCATCTTGCTCTGACCTCCCACTACATCGTTTTTTGTTTGTTAGTTAGTTTGTTTGTTTTTGCCACTCTGTCACCTAGGCTGGAGTGTAGTGGCCAAATCTCGACTCACTACAACCTCTGTCTCCCAGGTTCAAGCAATTCTCGTGCCTCAGCCTCCCGAGTACCTGGGATTACAGGCACTTGCACCCACTCCCAGCTAAATTTTTGTACTTTTAGACTGGGTTTCACCATGTTGCCCAGGATGGTCTTGAACTCCTGGCCTCAAGCAATCCTCCTGCCTCGGCCTCCCAAAGTGCTGGAATTACAGGCATGAGCCACCACGCCTGCCCCCACTACAGTTTTTGTTGGTTTGTTTGTTTGAGACAGAGTCTAGCTGTATCCCCCAGGTTGGCGTGCAGTGGCGCAGTCTTGGCTCACTGCAACCTCCATCTCCCGGGTTCAAGCGATACTCCTGCGTAAGGCTACCGAGTAGCTGGGATTATAAGCACTCGTCACCCAGCTAATTTTTGTATTTTTAGTAGAGATGGGGTTTCGCCATGTTGGCTAGGCTAGTCTCAAACTCCTGACCTCAGGTGATCCGCCTGCCTTGGCTTCCCATAGTGCTGGGATTACAGGCGTGAGCCACTGCACCCAGCCCCTACACTGTTTTGATTATGATAGCTTTGTAGTTAAATTTTAAAATCAGGAAATTGAGTCCTTCGATTTTTTTTTTCAAGACTGTTTTGGCTATTGAGGGTCTCTTTAGATTCTCTATGAATTTTAGGATGGGTTTTTCCATTTCTTTAAAAACCATCATTGGGATTTGATATGATTTGTTAGGAATTTGCATTGAAACTGCAGATCACTTTGGGTAGTATTGCCATCTTAACACTATTAAGTCCTTCAATCTATGAATGTGGGATGTTTTCTCTTTTGGGGGTCTTCTTTAATTTATTTCAGCAGTATATTGTAATTTTCAGTGTACAAATCTTTGAGCTCCTTGGTTAAATTTCTAAGTATTTTATTCTTTTGATACTATTGCAAAGGAAATTATTATTTAAATTTCCTTTTCAAACTGTTTGCTGCAAGTGTATAAAAACTGAATTGATTTTGTGTCCTGCAACTTTGCTGAACTTAATTCTAAAATTTTTGTGTGGATTCCTTATGAGTTTCTATATATAATTATATCATCTGTGAAAAGAGATCCTTTTATTTCTTCCTTTCCAATTTGGAAGTCTTTTATTTCTTCTTGGCGAATTGCTTTGCCTAGAACTTCTAGTACTATGTTGAATAGAAGTGATGAGAGCAGGCATCCTTGTCTTGTTCCTGGTTTGAGGGGACAAGCTTTTAGTCTTTCCTTGTTGAATATGATGTTAGCTGTGGTTTATGGCCTTTATCATTTTGAGGACATTCCTGTGTATTTCTAGTTTATTGAGAGTTTTAATCATGAAAGGGTGTTGGCCGGGCACGGTGGCTCACGCCTGTAATCTCAGCACTTTGGGAGGCCAAGGCGGGCAGATCAGTTGAGGTCAGAAGTTCGAGACCAGGCTGACCAACATGGAGAAACCCCGTCTCTACTAAAATACGAAAAAATTAGCCAGGCATGGTGGTGCATCCCTATAATCCCAGCTACTCAGGAGGCTGAGGCAGAATTGCTTGAACCTGGGAGGCAGAGGTTGTGGTGAGCCAAGATCACGCCATTGCACTCTAGCCTGGGCAACAAGAGCGAAACTCCATCTCAAAAATAAATAAATAAATAAATAAATAAATAAATAAATAAAATCATGAAAGGGTGTTCATTTTTTCAAAGCCTTTCTGCATCAATTGAGATGACCATGTGTTTTCTCCCTAGTTCATTCTATCAGTGTGGTGTATTACATTGTTTTTGTTTTGTTTTGTTTTGTTTTGTTTAAGACAGAGTCTTGCTGTGTCACCCAGGCTGGAGTGCAGTGGCTTGATCTCAGTTCACTGCAACCTCTACCTCCCGGGTTCAAGTGATTCTCTTGCCTCAGCCTCCCAAGTAACTGGTATTATAGGCACCCGCCATCACGCATGGCTAATTTTTGTATTTTTAGTACAGTGAGGGTTTCACCATGTTAGCCAGGCTTGTCTCAAACTCCTGACCTCAGGTGGTCTGGCTGTCTCAGCCACCCAAAGTGCTGGGATTACAGGTGTGAGCCACTGCACTCAGCCACGCTTCGCATATTTTGAAGTGCATCTATTTACTTAGCATTCATGACTTGAAAAATTTCACCAAATGAATAATTTTGGGTAGTTTGAAATTCGTTCTTCCAATTGTTACAGTTTGTTTGGTGTTTGTAATAAATATGTAAAGGTAAAAGAAACAGTTTTTCTGTATTCTGCCAATCATGTTTTTACATAATAAATGATCCATTTTTTTTCCCAGGAAAAAAAAGAAGAAAGTTATTGCTTAATGTTACAGAATTTCTGTTTGGAGTGATGAAAAAGTTTTGGAAATAGTGGTGACAGTTGCACAAAATTGTGACTATAATTAATACCACTGAACTATGTGCTTAAAAATAGCTAAAATGGCCAGGCGCGGTGACTCACGTCTGTAATCCCAGCACTTTGGGAGGCCAAGGCGGGTGGACCAACTGAGGTCAGGAGTTCAAGACCAGCCTGGCCAATATGGTGAAACCCCGTCTCTACTAAAAATACAAAAAATTAGCCAGGTACGGTGGCAGACTCCTGTAATCCCAGCTACTTGGGTGGCTGAGGCAGGATAATCACTTGAACTCAGGAAGCAGAGGTTGCAGTGAGCGAAGATTGCACCATTGCACTCCAGCCTGGCCAATATGGTGAAACCCCGTCTCTACTAAAAATACAAAAAATTAGCCAGGTACGGTGGCAGACTCCTGTAATCCCAGCTACTTGGGTGGCTGAGGCAGGATAATCACTTGAACTCAGGAAGCAGAGGTTGCAGTGAGCGAAGATTGCACCATTGCACTCCAGCCTGGCCAATATGGTGAAACCCCGTCTCTACTAAAATACAAAAAATTAGCCAGGTACGGTGGCAGACTCCTGTAATCCCAGCTACTTGGGTGGCTGAGGCAGGATAATCACTTGAACTCAGGAAGCAGAGGTTGCAGTGAGCGAAGATTGCACCATTGCACTCCAGCCTGGGCAACAGAGTGAGACTCTGTCTCAAGAAAACAAAAAACAAAAAACAAAAAAAGCTAAAATGGCAAGTTTTATATTATATATGTTGTTTACCACACACACACATACACACACACACAAAAACACTAAAAAAAAACAGGCAGATACTCCTCTAATGACACAGTCTATTAAGTGAATGTGGGCATTTTAAAGAAAAAAATAACTATATGTGGTTACGGAATCAGGATAGTAGTTGCCTATGGACACGGGCAGTGGGGACTGACTAGAAAGGGGAGGGAAGGAAGTTTTCTTGGAGTGCTAGAAGTGTTTTATGTCTTTTTTTTTTTGAGATGGCATGAGCCACCGTGCCCAACCCGTGTTTTATGTCTTGATTGGGGTGTTTAGATAAGCATTACATTTGTCAAAACTCAAGAAATTTTATACTTTAAGATCTGTGCATTTCACTATATGTAAAATTTTTGTTTGTTTGTTTGTTTTTTGAGACGGAGTCTCGCTTTGTTGCCTGGGCTGGAGTGCAGTGGTGCGATCTTGGCTCACTGCAAGCTCCGCCTCCTGGGTTCACGCCATTCTCCTGCCTCAGCCTCCCAAGTAGCTGGGACTACAGGCGCCCGCCACCACGCCCGGCTAATTTTTTGTATTTTAGTGGAGACGGGGTTTCACCGTGTTAGCCAGGATGGTCTCGATCTCCTGACCTTGTGATCTGCCCGCCTCAGCCTCCCAAAGTGCTGGGATTACAGACGTGAGCCTCCTCGCCCGGCCTATATGTAAATTTTACCTTAGTAAAAAAAAAACAGACTGGGCACGGTGGCTCACGCCTGTAATCCCAGCACTTTGGGAAGCCGAGGCGGGTGGATCACTTGAAGTCAGGAGTTCAAGACCAGCCTACCAACATAGTGAAACCCTGTCTCTACTAAAAATACAAAAGAAATTAGCTGGGTGTTGGCAAGCGCCTGTAATCCCAGCTACTTGGGAGGTTGAAGCAGGAGAATCGCTTGAACCTGGGAGCCCGAGGTTGCAGTGAACTGAGAGGGACCCACTGCACTCCAGCCTAGGTGACAAAGTGAGACTCCATCTCAAAACAAAACAAAACAAAAAATGTTAGCAGCTTCTAATCCCTTGATGGTTTATATAGACTGCAGCAATTTTCTCCAACTTCTCACTCACATGGCATCTTATTATACAGAGGTTTTAAATTTTAAATAATTAAATGTATCAACCTTCTTCATTTATGGTTTCTATATTTGTGTGTCTTGCTTCAGAAAGTTTCTCTTATTCCAGGTAATCATATTATCCTATTTTTTAATTTCTATTTTAGAATAAGTATTTCTTATTACAGGCAATCATATTAGCCTATTTTTTTCAATATGTTTATTGTTCATTCCTGTGTGGGACATGTAACTGGTGGGCTAGCTGGAGACCACGGACAAGTTTGCTAACATTGCTAAGTCTTGGTTTTCTCATCCATAAAATAGGGATAATAATTTGTTTTGTTATGACATAATTCAAAAAAGTAATATTTATTTGTTTATGTATTTACTTTAGAGACAGGGTCTTACTCTGTCACCTAGGCTGGAGTGCAGTGGCAATCTCGGTTCACTGTAGCTCAAGTGATCCTCCCACCTCAGCCTCCAGAGTGGCTGGGACTACAGGTGCACGCCCCCATGCCCAGCTAACTTAAAACTTTTTTTGGACTGGGCGCGGTGGCTCACGCCTGCAATCTCAGCACTTCAGGAGGCCGAAGTGGGTGGATTAAGAGGTCAGGAGTTCGAGACCAGCCTGGCCAAGATGTTGAAACCCTGTCTCTACTGAAAATACAAAAAATTAGCTGGGCGTGGTGGCGAGCACCTGTAGTCCCAGCTACCCGGGAGGCTAAGGCAGGAGAATCACTTGAACCCGGGAGGTGGAGGTTGCAGTGAGCTGAGATCGTGCCATTGCACTCCAATCTGGGCGACAAGAGTGAAACTCCATCTTAAAAAAAAAAAAAAAAAAGCCGGGCACGGTGGCTCATGCCTGTAATCCCAGCACTTTGAGAGGCCGAGGTGGGCGGATCATGAAGTCAGGAGATTGAGACCATCCTGGCTAACGTGGTGAAACCCTGTCTCTACTAAAAAATACAAAAAATTAACTGGGTGTGGTGGCGGGTGCCTGTAGTCCCAGCTACTTGGGAGGCTGACGCAGGAGAATGGTGTGAACCCGGTAGGTGGAGCTTGCAGTGAGCAGAGATCACCTCACTGCACTCCAGCTTGGGCAACAGAGTGAGACTCTGTCTCAAAAAAATAAAAAATTTTTTTTGGCCAGGCACAATGTGTCACACCTGTAATCCCAGCACTTAGGGAGGCAGGAGAATCACTTGAACCCAGGAGGCAGAGGTTGCAGTGAGCCAAGATCGCACCATTGCACTGCAGCCTGGGCAGCAAGAGCAAACCTCTGTCTCAAAAACAAGACAAAACAAAACAAAACAAAAATTGCCTCACTATGTTGACTAGGTTGGTCTTGAATTCCTAGGCTCAAGTGATCTTCCCGCCTCGGCTTCCCAAAGTGCTGCAATTACAGGCGTGAACCACCGTGGCAGGCTTTGTATCTGCCTGTTTCGTTAAGGCTTTTCCGTGGTAGGAAGTGTGGCTTCCCACAGTGCCTAACCAAGCACCTGGCATTTAGCAAACGTTTAAATGTTTCTTGAATGAATGAACTGGTTGACAGAATGGATGAATAACACATGATAAAAACCAAATTGTAAAGGGGAAAGGAAGGAGTAATTTCTTTTTTTAGAGATGGGGTCTTGCTATATTCCCCAGACTGGTCTCAATATCCTGGGCTCAGACAATCCTCCTGCCTCAGTCTCCTGGGTGGCTGAAATTGTAGGCACTGGCCACTATGCCTGGCTCAGGAAAGAGTAATTTTATCAGTCGGTTCTACTATGAAACTAAACACAAAACTAAGGCCCAAGTAGGGTATAGAGAACCATATTAAATACATTATTTAATATCTACATTGTGTTCTTATTCAAGGATGGGCTCCAAGAGGACTGAACTTCCACTGATTGAATGTGCATGTAAAACTTTAGGTGGATGGCTGGGCGCAGTGGTTCACGCCTGTAATCCCAGCACTTTGGGAGGCCAAGGCGGGTGGATCACTTGAGGTCAGGAGTTCGAGACCAGCCTGGCCAACATGGTGAAACCCTGTCTCTGCTAAATACAAAAATTAGCCAGGCATGTGGCATGCCCCTGTAATCCCAGCTACTCAGGAGGCTGAGGCAGGAGAATCGCTTGAACTCAGGAGTTGGAGGTTGCAGCGAGCCGAGATCGCGCCACTGCACTCCAGCCTTGGCGACAGAGTAAGACTCCATCTCAAAAAAAAGTTTAGATGGGGCCGGGCAGAGTGGCTTACACCTGTAATCCCAGCACTTTGGGAGTCCGAGGCAGCTGGATGGCTTGAGCTCAGGAGTTCGAGACCAGACTGCACAACATGGTGAGACCCCGTTTCCACTAAAATACAAAAAAAAAAAAAGCTCAGCGTGGTGGTGCACACCTGTGGTCCCAGCTACTTGGGCGGATGAGGTAGGAGGATTGTTTGAGCATGTGGGGGAGGGAGGTTGCACTGAGCCAAGATTGTGCCACTGCCCTCCAGCCTGGGTGACAGCCTGGGTGACAAGACGCTGTCTCAAAAAAAAAAAAAAAAAAAAAGGCCAGGCTCACTGGCTCACACCTGTAATCCCAGCACTTTGGGAGGCTAAGGTGGATGGATCACTTGAGGTCAGGAGTTTGAGACCAGCCTGGACGACATGGCAAAACCCTGTCTCTACTAAAAATACAAAAAAATTAGCTGGGCCTAGTGATGCATGCCTATAGTCCTGGCTACTAGTGAGGCTAAGGCAGGACAATTGCTTGAACCCAGAAGGCAGAGGTTGCTGTGAGCTGAGATTGCGCCATTGCACTCCAGCCTGGGCAACCAGAGTGAAACTCTGCCTCCAAAAAAAGAAGAAAAAAAGTTTAAGCAAACATGCACTTTTCTTGTTGCCTTTTTTTTTGAGATGGAGTTTTGCTCTTATTGTCCAGGCTAGATTGCAATGGCGTGATCTCAGCTTACCACAACCTCTGCCTCCTGGGTTCAAGCGATTCTCCTGCCTCAGCCTTCCGAGTAGCTGGGATTACAGGCATATGCCACCACGCCCGACTAATTTTGTATTTTTAGTAGAGACAGGGTTTCTCCATGTTGGTCAGACTAGTCTTGAACTCCCCACCTCAGGTGATCCTCCCACCTTGGCCTTCCAAAGTGCTGGGATTACAGGCGTGAGCCACCGCACCCAGCCTGAACATGCCAGATTGTAGTTCCAGGAGGCCAGATATCATGAATACTTTGTCCACCACTATATTTCCAGCCCACAGAATACACAGCCTGGCAGCCAACAGATGCTTATTGAATGAATGAGCCTCAACAGGGCTTTCTCATTCCCACATGCCATGCTGTGGTCAGGCTTAAATCATAACCCAACTTCTGCCACCTAATATATGTATGACCTTGGTTAAATTAAACCAGCAGTCCCCAACCTTTTTGGCACTGGGGACCAGTTTCATGGAAGACAATTTTTCCACTGGGGAAGGAATGGTTTCGGGATGATTCAAGCACATTGCATTTATTGTGCACTTTATTTCTATTACTATTACATTATAATGTATAATACAAATAATTATACAACTCATCATAAAGTAGAATCAGTGGGATCCCTGAGCTTGTTTTCCTGCAACTAGGTGGTCCCACTTGATGTTGATGGGAGACAGTGACAGATCATCAGGCATTAGATTCTCATAAGGAGCAACCTAGATCCCTCGCATGCGCAGTTCACAATAGGATTCATGCTCCTATGATAATCTAATGCCGCTGCTGATCTGACAGGAAGCAGAGCTGAGGCAGTAATGTAGGCAATGGGAACAGCTGTAAATACAGATGAAGCTTCGATCACCAGCCATTCACTTCCTGCTGTGCGGCTCAGTACCTAACAGGTCACGGACTGGTACTGGCCCCACGGCCCAGGGGTTGGGGACCCCGACTTAAACTAAGGCCCAGGTTTCCAGAATAACATCCACTTTGAGGGCTTGTTGAGCGGATTAAGTCATAAATGTTGGTATACTTGGCCGGGCATGGTGGTTCACGCCTGTAATCCCAGCACTTCCAGAGTCTGAGGCGGGTGGATCACTCGAGGTCAGGAATTTGAGACAAGCCTGGCCAACATGATGAAACCCCATCTCTACTAAAAATACAGAAAATTAGGCCGGGCGCAGTGTCTCATGCCTGTAATCCCAGTACTTTGGGAGGCTGAGGTGGGTGGATCATTTGAGGTCAGGAGTTTGAGATGAGCCTGGCCAACATGGTGAAACCCTGTATCTACTAATAAATACAAGAATTAGCCGGGTGATAGTGGCATGAACCTGTAATCCCAGCTACTCAGGAGGCTGAGGCGGGAGAATCCCTTGAGCCTGAGAGGCAGAGGTTGAGGTGAGCTGACATTGGGCCACTGCACTCCAGTCTGGGTGAGAGAGTGAGATCCTGTCTCAAAAAACAAAACAGAATAAAATTAGCTGGGCGTGGTGGTGGGCGCCTGTAATCCCAGCTACTCAGGAGGCTGAGGCAGGAGAATCACTTGAACCCGGTAGGCGGGGGTTGCAGTGAGCCGAGATTGCGCCATTGCACTTCAGCCTGGGCAACAAGAGCGGAAACTCCAACTCAAAAACAATGCAAAAGAAAAAATGTTGGTATACTGTTGGAGCATTATAATGCACAACTAATTTTGTGTCCTCTCCTGCTCCCCCACCACCACTTTACTTTCTCTATGTAAGTCGTTTGTTCTCGGGCCTCAAGGCAGTTCCTTGCTCTAACCAGTTTGCCTCTACTAGTCCATAGAATTGCTTGGTTTGGCCGAATGAGTAAATCAATTACGGTCATTTACAAGAACCATTGCCCAAATATGCCTACTTACTCCAAAGCACAAGAATCATGAGGGGCAGTTCACATTTGTTGACCTCCCATGATGTACGGGTCCTATGCTGGACACTTTCATGCTTTATCCCACAAATTAGGCTTGTCCTTAAAGTAGAAGCATTGACAAAGTTTTTGCTACATGGATATTAATTTTGTGCCCAGATCATAGCATTTTTTAAAAAATTGTTGACTGAATAAACTGTTTTAGTTTTCTTTTTTTCTTTTTTTTTTTGAGATGGAGTCTCACTCTGTCACCCAGGCTGGAGTGAAGTGGCACCATGTCCACTCACTGCAACCTTCGCCTCCCCAGCTCAAGCAATCCTCCTGCTTCAGCGTCCGAAGTAGCTGGGACCACAGGCATGTGCCACCATGCCTGGCTAACTTTTGTATTTTGTCATGTTGGCCAGGCTGGTCTTGAACTCTAGAGCTCAAGCAATCTGCCCGCCTAGGCCTCCCAAAGTGCTAGGATTACCAGTGTGAACCACCACACTGGCTTCTTTTTTACTTTTTTTTTTTGTTTTAAATACAAATTGCCGTACTGTTTTCCATAGCGGCTGCACTATTTTATTTTATTTTGAGACAGAGTCTTGCTGTGTCGCCCAGGCTGGAGTGCAATGGTGCGATCTCGGCTCACTGCAACCTCTGCCTCCCAGGTTCAAGCGATTCTCCTGCCTCAGCCTCCAAAGTAGCTGGAATTACAGGCACCTGTCACCGCACCAGGCTAATTTTTGTATTTTTAGAAGAGAAGGGGTTTCTCCATGTTGGCCAGGGTGGACTCAAACTTCTGACCTCAAGTGATCCGCCTGCCTCAGCTTCCCAAATGCTGGGATTATAGGCGGGAGCCACCATGCCAGGCCAGCTGCACTATTTTATATTCCCACCAACGGTGCACAAGTATTCTGATTTCTCCACATCCTCACCAACACTTGTTATTTAGTGATTTTTGATAGCTGACATCCTAATGGGTATAAGGTGGTATCTCGTTTTGGCTTTGATTTTCATTTACCTAATGGTTAGTTTTGTTAAGCATTTTTTAATTTGCTTGTCGGTCATTTCTACAGTATAGTATATTTCTTTGGAGAAACGTCTACTCAAGTCCTTTGCCCTTTTAATTGAGTTGCTTGTTTATTGTGGTTGAGTTGTAGGAGTTCTTTATATATTATAGATATTAACCCCTTATCAGATACATGATTTGCTATTTCCTCTCATTCTGTTGGTTGCCTTTTCACTGTCCTTTCTTTTTTGTTTTGTTTTTTGGGGGGTGGGGGTTTGAGACGGAGTTTTGCTCTTTTGCCCAGGCTGGAGTGAAGTGGTGCAATCTCAGCTCACTGCAACCTCTACTCTGGGGGTTCAAGCGATTGTCCTGCCTTAGCCTCCTGAGTTGCTGGGAATATAGGCGCCCGGCACCATGCCTGGCTGATTTTGTACTTTCAGCAGAGATGGGGTTTCACCATGTTGGCCGGGCTGGTCTCAAACTACTGACCTCAGGTGATCCACCCGCCTCGGCTTCCCAAAGTGCTAGGATTACAGGCTTGAGCCACCATGCCCAGCCTGTTGTGTCCTTTGATGCACAGAAATATGCTTTTCTCTACTGAATGGCCACGGCACCCTTGTCAAAAATCATTTGACTAGTCAGGGCGCGGTGGTTCACGCCTGTAATCCCAGCACTTTGGGAGGCTGAGGCGGGAGGACTGCTTGAGGCCAGGAGTTTGAGACATACCTGGGCAACATGGCAAATGGCAAAACTCCATCTCTTACACACAGTGCAAAAGTTAGCTGGGCATGGTGGGTGGCGTGTGACTACTGGCTGTCTCAACTACCTAGGAGGCTGAGGCAGAAGGATCTCTTGAGCCCAAGACGTCCAGGCTGCAGTGAGCTTTGATTGTGCCACTGAACTCCAGCCTGGGCGATGACGGAGCAAGGCTCTGTCTCAAAAAAAAAAAAAAAAAAAAAAAAAAAAAAAAAAAAAAAAAAAAATCAGCTGGGTGCGGTGGTTCAGCACTTTGGGGGGCAGAGGCGGGCAGACCACGAGATCAAGAGATCGAGACCATCCTGGCCAACATGGTGAAACCCCGTCTCTACTAAAAATACAAAAATTAACTGGGCATGGTGGCGTGCGCCTGTAGTCCCAGGTACTCGGGAGGCTGAGGCAGGAGAAACGCTTGAACCCGTGAGGTGGAGGTTGCAGTGAGCCGAGATTGCGCCACTGCACTCCAGCCTGGCTACAGACCAAGACCCCGTCTCAAAAAAAGAAAAAGAGAAAAAAAATCATTTGACTGTATATGCGAAGGTTTTGTGCCACAAACTTTTGTGGTTGGTGATATAAACAACATGGTCTCTGCCTTAAGGAAGCCACAGTCGAATTAAATTGATTCCGTTTCAAGTAGCATCTGTCCTCTGTGCTCAGTGGGCACTGGGCCCATGTTTTCCCACATTTTGCCCCTTAAGCTTCTGATCCAACCAGTGAGATAGGTAGGATGATCCTCTTTAGCAGAGGGGTAAGCTTAGTCCCCTGGGAGCGCGGCCATGGCTTACGCGAGGGTACGGACAGTCAGGATTTGAACCCAAAGTTCCTGGCTCCATGTGTCATGCTACCTCCGGTCAGATGTTCTCACCTCTAAAACTTGGGTAGAAGTGAACCGAGATGCTCTCTACTGAGCAACTCTTCAGCTCCAGCATCCTATACATTAAGGAGTTACTAAAAGCCAGGGTCCATGAAAAAGGTGCAGACATTAAGCATGACTGGGGTGCACAGAAGAGCGGAGCCCAAAACACCACTTCCAGTCCCAGTGGACCGAGTCCTACAGCGGCAGCCCTGCAGCTCTGAGCGGTTGCCGAATCCTCACCTGGAACCCGGGCGCGATTGGGCTGTGCTATTGGCGCGGGTGGGGGACGCACAGCCCAAAAATGCCCGCGACAAGCTTCTAGGGCAGTTCTCGCCAGTCTCTCTGGAGGGAGCCTGCGGGCTTCTGCGACGTTTCTCGCACTTGCTCCCTGGCCTTGCTCCCGTTTCCACCCTTCCCGCGGAGGTTTTCCTTCCCTGTGGCCCCTTCCTTTGGTGTACCTTTGGTACGCCCCCACCCTGGCGGGGAGCTGCGTGGCGGGCGCCCGCGTGGCCACTGCGCATGCGGATCCGTCCGCGGGGCGGGGCCGCGCGGGGAGGAGGGTCGGGGACGAAAGCGCGGAGCACGGACCCCGCCCCTTCGCGGCCCCGCGGGTGACGTCGCGGGGGGCGCCGGCCTCCGCCCGGCCCGGAGTGGTAAGAGCGAGCGGCTGGCGGATCCGACGCGCGAGACCGGGAGGGGACGAGGGTGTTGCAGTCGTTCGGGGCGGGGCTTTCCGGGGAGGGGGTGCTCAGGTGCACCAGAGGCCGCGGACCCCCAGGCTCTACCCTCCCCTCCCTTTAACCCGCTTCCAGCTGGACGGGAGGCGGGGCAGGGCTTGAGCATTTGTGACACCTGCATTTCCGTGGCTCCCTCCTTCTCCCCCCACCGCTGTTTATCTCTTCGCCTTCCAGAAGTTCTTTTCCATCAGGCTGTCGCACCTTGTGTGGGAAGGAGCACCCCACTTGAAAGCAGGAGGCAGGGTTCAGACCTTGGCCCTACCCCTCCTATGTTAAAGTCCGCGAGTATTTTTTGCCTCGCCTTACCCGGTTTTGAGAATCTGTACGAGAAAGAGAAAGGAAATGGACATCTGTTGAATTCTGCATGGCCAAATACCACGCAGATTGCTTCATCCACCACGTTTAATCCTTATTACTTGGTGTTTTAGAACTCCCATTTCATGGATTCTTAAGCTCACAGAGTCAGTGAGTAACAGAAAGGGATTCAGATCTAGCTGTTTAGCTGCACAGTGGAGTTCTTCTCCAGAATCTTCCCTTGTCTGGGCTATTCCTCAGCCAAACCCTCGCCCCAGAACAGTGCTTCCTGTTTCTCCAGCTGAGAAGTCTCCCTTTGGGGTTCCTTCTTCCAGCACGGAGTGCCCTGCTCTGCCTCCATTTAGATTACTTCAGAAATTAAATGCAGCAAATATTTATCCAGCAGTGCAGGGAGATGAACTTTTGGAGTCGGGAAACTTGGATTTGTGTTCTGGCTCTGCCACTTACTGTGTGGCCTTGGGAAGCCCCTTGTCTTCTCTGAGCTTTCTTTTCTCTGCGTAAAAGAGGTGCTTTTGTCCCCTTCTTCCTCCCTGTTCTCCAGCAGGCTCTCTCCGGAGGCTCAGCCCCCTCTGCTCCCCATGGGCAACTGCCAGGCAGGGCACAACCTGCACCTGTGTCTGGCCCACCACCCACCTCTGGTCTGTGCCACCTTGATCCTGCTGCTCCTTGGCCTCTCTGGCCTGGGCCTTGGCAGCTTCCTCCTCACCCACAGGACTGGCCTGCGCAGCCCTGACATCCCTCAGGTAAGTTCCCCACCCCTATACCTGCTCTTCCTTCTAACCTAGACAGGCTTTTGCTGCTAATCTCATCTCACCCGTCTCCCACTCTTCTTTTGCTCACAGGACTGGGTCTCTTTTTTGAGATCTTTTGGCCAGCTGACCCTGTGTCCCAGGAATGGGACAGTCACAGGGAAGTGGCGAGGGTCTCACGTCGTGGGCTTACTGACCACCTTGAACTTCGGAGACGGTCCAGACAGGAACAAGACCCGGATATTCCAGGCCACGATCCTGGGTAGTCAGATGGGATTGAAAGGTGAGATCAGAGGCTGGGCTTGGTGTCTCACACCTGTAATCCCAACACTTTGGGAAGCCGAGGTAGGTGGATCATTTGAGATCAGGAGTTCGAGACCAGCGTGGCCAACATGGTGAAACCCCGTCTCTACTACAAATACAAAAATTAGCCAGACATGGTGGCAGGTACATCTAATCCCACCTACTTGGGAGGCTGAGGCAGGAGAATCGCTTGAACCCAGAAGCCTGAAGTTGCAGTGAACCAAGATTGCACCATTGCACTACAGCCTGGGTGACAGAGCGAGACTCTGTCTCAAAAAAAAAAAAAAGTTAAGAATAGTACAGGCACGGTGGCTCATGCCTGTAATCCCAGCACTTTGGGAGTCCGAGGAGGGCGGATCACGAGGTTAGGAGTTGGAGACCAGCCTGGCCAATATGGTGAAACCCCATCTCTACTAAAAATACAAAAATTAGCCAGACATGGTGGCAGGTACATCTAATCCCAACTACTTGGGAGGCTGAGGCAGGAGAATCGCTTGAACCCAGGAGGCTGAAGTTGCAGTGAACCAAGATTGCACCGTTGCACTCCAGCCTGGGTGACAGAGCAAGACTCTGTCTCAAAAAAAAAATTAAGAATAGTACAGGCCCGGTGGCTCATGCCTATATAATCCCAGCACTTTGGGAGTCTGAGGAGGGCGAATCACGAGGTTAGGAGTTTGAGACCAACCTGGCCAACATGGTGAAACTCCATTTCTTTTTTTTTTTTTTTTTTTTTTTTTTTTTGTGGGGGGGTGC
>NW_016805896.1:7974311-8007672 GCF_001698545.2 Rhinopithecus bieti
GTTAGCCAGGTTGGTCTCGATCTCCTGACCTCGTGATCCGCCCGTTTCGGCCTCCCAAAGTGCTGGGATTACAGGCTTGAGCCACCGCACCTGGCCATGAAACCCCATTTCTACTAGAAATACAAAAATTAACTGGGTAGGCTGGTCACAGTGGTTCACACCGGTAATCCCAGCACTTTGGGAGGCCGAGGCGGGCAGATTACGAGGTCAGGAGTTCGAGTCCAGCCTGACCAACATGGTGAAACCCCATGTCTACTAAAAATGCAAAAATTAGCTGGACATGGTGGCACACGCCTGTGATCCCAGCTACTCGGGAGGCTGAGGCAGGAGAATCACTTGAACCCGGAAGGCGGAGGTTGCAGTAAGCTGAGATTGTACCACTGCACTTCAGCCTGGGCGACAGAGCAAGACTCAGTCTCAAAAAAAAATTAGCCAGGTTTGGTGGTGCGTGCCTGTAGTCCCAGCTACTCGGGAGGCTGAGCCAGGAGAATTGCTTGAACCCGGGAGGTGGAGGTTGCAGTGAACCAAGATCGTGCCACTGCACTGCAGCCTGGGAGACAGAGTGAGACTCCGTCTCAAACAAACAAACAAAAATACAAAAATTAGCCAGGTGTGGTGGCAGGCGCCTGTAGTCCCAGCTACTTGGGAGGCTGAGGCAGAAGAATCTCTTGAACCTGGAAGGCTGAGGTTGCAATAAGCAGAGATCACACCATTGCACTCTAGCCTGCGCGACAGAGAGAGACTCTGTCCCACCAAAAAAAAGTAAGGTGAGATCACAGAGGACTGTGGGGTCGGGCATCAGAACACTCAGGGCTGGACCCTGCCTCTGACCTCACCAGTGATGACCTTGGGCACATCCCTGGACTTTAGTCACTTCTGTGATTCAGGCTTTCAGTGAACATGCTGCCAACAGGGTAGGTTTTCTATGAATGCTTTCTTCCTCTGCCAGTTCTGACGTTCTTTGAGTCTATCCTTGGAGGTAGGATGAAATGGGCTAGGTTTGACCTAATGTTTTCTCATCCTTTAGCCACCTCCTCTTAGAGACCCCTTTTTCCTCAGGGATATCAGAGAAGCATATTCAATTAAACCAGTGTCATAAGGGCCTGCTATGTGCTTAGCATAGTTCTGTATGCCACAAAGGATGCAGAAAAAAATTAGACAACATAAATTTCCAAAGAGCTGTAGTGTTCTGGGAAAATGACAAGTGAGAGAGACAGAAAGTGAAAATGTCAGTGAATGCCATTAATCCCTGTGTGACATTTGCCATATCTAAAATATGCTGAGATAAAGAGGGATGGAAGAGGGTGGTATTTTCTGACTTCTGAGGTCCTTTACAACACTATCATTCTAAGATTCTCCTATGAGTATGTATGTGTTGGGGGAGTAGGTCTCTGCCTGTCCAGGTGTACATGTATGTTAACAAAAATAAGGAATGTGTCTGATAATATGCAGACTTGGGACAATTCTTTCTCATTCTTTTTACTTTTAAATAGATATGTAATAGTTTTATTGAGATATGATTCATGCCGGGCGCAGTGGCTCAAGCCTGTAATCCCAGCACTTTGGGAGGCCGAGACGGGCGGATCACGAGGTCAGGAGATCGAGACCATCCTGGCTAACCCGGTGAAACTCTGTCTCTACTAAAAAATACAAAAAAACTAGCCAGGCGAGGTGGCGGGCGCCTGCAGTCCCAGCTACTCGGGAGGCTGAGGGAGGAGAATGGCATAAAACCGGGAGGCGGAGCTTGCAGTGAGCTGAGATCCGGTCACTGCACTCCAGCCTGGGCGGCAGAGCAAGACTCCGTCTCAAAAAAAAAAAAAAAAAGATATGATTCATACACAATACAATTCACCCATTGGAAGTGTACAGTTAGGGCCAGACGTGGTGGCTCACGCCTGTAATCCCAGCACTTTGGGAGGCCAAGGCAGGCAGATTGCTTGAGCTCAGGAGTTTGAGATCAGCCTGGACAACATGGCAAGACTCTGTCTCTACTAAAAATACAAAAAAAAAAAAAATAGCCAGGCATGGTGGCACATGCCTGTGGTCCCAGCTGCTTAGAAGGCTCTTGTAGGAGGATTGTTTATCCCTGGGAGGCAGGACTTGCAGTAAGCATTCTCCCGCCTCAGCCTCCTGAGTAGCTGGGATTACAGGTGCTCACCATCATGCCCAGCTAATTTTTTTTTTCCCCGAGATGGAGTCTCGCTCTGTCACCCAGACTGGAGGGCAGTGGTGCAATCTCAGCTCACTACAACCTCTGCCTCCCAGTTTCAAGAGATTCTCCTGCCTCAACCTCCCAAGTAGCTGGGATTACAGGCACGTGGCACCATGCCCAGCTAATTTTTGTATTTTTTGTAGAGATGGCGTTTCACCATGTTGGCCAGGCTGGTCTTGAACTCCTGACCTTGTGATCCGCCCGCCTCGGCCTCCTGACGTGCTGGGATTACAGGCGTGAGCCACCGCGCCTGGCCAATTTTTTTATTTTTTGTAGAGATGGGGTCTCACTATGTTGCCCAGGCTAGTTTCAAACTACTGGGCTCAAGTGATACTCCTGCCTCACCTCCCAAAGTGCTGGGATTACAGGCATGAGCTACCAGGTCTGGCCTATTACCCAATTGTTTTAATTTACTTTCTCCTGATTGCTAGTAAGGTTGAACCTCTTCTTATGGTTTATTGTCTGTTTTCATGTTGTCTGTGAATTACCTGTTTGTTTCCTTTGTTCATTTTTCTAAGTTATTTGTCTTTGTCTTCTTGATTTGTAGAAGGTCTTTATTCTGGACAGTAATCCTTTTTGTCATTTAAATATAGGTATTTTCAATCAATATGTTACTTGTTTTTTTAACTTACCTTTCATTGCATAGAAGTCTTTAATTTTTATGAGGTTAGGTTTGTCACTCTTGTCCTTTATTAAGACTTTTAGGTTTTGTGTCTTTCATAGGAAGGCCTTCCTCATTTTAAAATTAGAAAATATTCTGGCCAGGCATGGTGGCTCATTGCTGTAATCCCAGCCTTTGGGAGGCTGAGGCAGGTGGATCACCTGAGGTCAGGAGTTCTAGACCGGCCTGGCCAACATGATGAAACCCCGTCTCTACTAAAAATACAAAAAATTAGCTGGGGCATGGTGGTGGGTGCCTGTAATTCCAGCTACTCTCAAGGCTGAGGCAGGAGAATCGCTTAAACCTAGGAGGCGGAGGTTGCAGTGAGCCGAGATCGCGCCACTGCACTCCAGCCTGGGCAAAAACAAGAGTGAAACTCTATCTCAAAAATAATAAAATAAAATGGCTGGGCGCGGTGGCTCATGCCTGTAACCCCAGCACTATTGGGAGGCCGAAGCGGGCGGTATCACGAGGTCGGTGAGATCCGAGACATCCTGGGCTAACATGGGTGAAACCCCTGTCTCTACTAAAAAAATAACAAAAAATTAGCAGGCGTGGTGGCGGGCACCTGTAAGTCCCAGCCTACTGCAGGAGGCTGAGTGCAGGGAATGGCGTAAACCCGGGAGGCGGAGCTTGCAGTGAGCCGAGATTGTGCCACTGCACCCACCCTGGGGGACAGAGAAAGACTCGTCTCAAAAAAAATAATAATAATAATAAAATAAAATATACTGTATTTTCTTTTAATACTTAAGTTTTTTTTTTAGTTTGTATAGTTCTTTAATACATCTGGACTTTATTTTATATTATAGGATAACAGTTTGACGCTGTTTTTTTCTACATGGAAATTTTCCCAAGGCCATTTACTGAGGCCATCCTTTCCCCACTAATTTAAAATAGGGCGAGAACCTTTCAGTGGATTTTGGTACCAAGTGAGAAACTGCTTTCTTAAAAAGGATGAGCTAGTTTATGCAAACTGACATGGGCAATGTGTATCTGCCCATTTCACTGCCGCCTTGCGAGTATTGGTATGGTTGTTGTATTGATTGTAATTTAAATTAATTTAAATTACAACTTAATTTGTGTTTATATTGATACAAAGTTATTTTCATTTCTCAGTGATATAAATAATGGTATATGGAATACTTTATTGAATAGAATCAATACCAAAACACCTGGTATTAAAGAAAGCCTTAAAAAATGAATAGGGCCAGGCGTGGTTGTTCATGCCTGGAATACCAACATTTTAGGAGGTCAAGATAGCAGGATGACTTAAGCCCAGGAGTTTGAGTCCAGCCCGGGCAATACAGTGATACCCTGTCTCTACAAAAAAATTTTAAAATCAGCCAGGCGGGTGGCGCATGCTTGTAGTCCCACCTACTCGGGAGACTGAGGTGGGAGGATCACTTGAGCCCAGGAGGTTGAGGCTCCAGTGAGCTGGGATCATGTTACTGCACTCCAACCTGCACGACAAAGTGAGACCCCATCTCAAAAAAATAAAGAAAGAAAAGAATAGAAGTGTGAAGACAGAGGCTCCCGCATCACCCCTCATTTTCTTCCATCTTTTGTGCCTTTCACAGGATCTTCTGCAGGACAGCTGGTCCTTATCACAGCCAGGGTGACCACAGAAAGGACTGCAGGAACCTGCCTGTATTTTAGTGCTGTTCCAGGAATCCTACCCTCCAGTCAGCCACCCATATCCTGCTCAGAGGAGGGGGCTGGAAATGCCACCCTGAGCCCTAGAATGGGTGAGGAGTGCGTTAGTGTCTGGAGCCACGAAGGCCTTGTGCTGACCAAGCTGCTGACCTCGGTAAGAGCCTCGGATGGGTCGCCAGGGTTTTGTGGACTGCCTGCTGACTGCTGTATCTTGAAGGCCCCTGGAAACAATTCTACATTGTAGAAAAAGCACAGGTTTTATAACCCTGCCTTGGGGGCTGTGTGACTTAGAACAAGTGTCTAAACATCTCTGAGTGTCAGCTTCCTCATCTGTAAAACAGAAAACATGACCCTATCTCTTAATTCCACCAAATAAGGATTAAATGGGAATGACTGTGAAGTGCCCAGCACAATGCCTGGGACATAAAGAGTTGATAAGTGATAGCTATTATTGTTTACTATTGTCTTTAAAACATTCTACCTCAAAGGAGTTCAGAAGCTGTAATAAGAGGCAAATGGGCTAATTGCTATTAGAAAGATGTGAGCAAAGTGTTACGCAAACACAGAGTAAGGAGCCATTAACCCTAACTTGAACATTTGTGGAGAGTGCTTCACACAGAAGGTGGCATTTACCAAAGAGCATTGTGTACAGCAGTTTATAATGCACAAAGTGCTCTTAGGGTTCATTACTTCATTTGATCTTAAAATAGCCTTTTGAGGTAGGTGTTATTATCCCATTTTGCAGATGAGGAAGCAGGTTTAGAGAGAGGGAGTGAATTGCCGAAGGCCACACAACTGGTTAAGTAGCAGAGCCAGGATTGCAACCCACACCTTCCGTCAGGTCAGGATGATCCTTGAAGATCCATCTCAAAAAAAAAAAGGAAAAGAACCCCACGAGGAACGTAACGTGGGACTTGGAATCAGAGATCTGGTTTCTAGATCTAGCACTGCTTGCACTTTTTTTTTTTTTTTTTTGAGATGGAGTCTCACTCTGTCACCCAGGCTAAAGTGCAGTGGCACAATCTCGGCTCACCGCAAGCTCTGCCTCCCAGGTTCATGCCATTCTCCTGCCTCCTCCTTCCAAGTAGCTGGAACTACAGGCACCCACCACCACACCCAGCTAATTTTTTGTATTTTTAGTAGAGACGGGGTTTCACCATGTTAGCCAGGATGGTCTCGATCTCCTGACCTCATGATCCACCCGCCTCAGCCTTCCAAAATGCTGGGATTACAGGCGTGAGCCACCACGCCCGGCCGCTTACACATCTTTAAAATGTGGATCATAATGAAGTTTCCTATCTCTTGGAGTCGTGATGGGGGTTCAGGTTGATAGCTGGGCAAGAAAGTAGTTTTTAAACCATCAAGACAAATGTTCGAGCCTAGGCAACATGGCGAAACCCTATCTCTACAAAAAATACAAAAAAAATTAGCTGGGCATGGTGGCACATACCTGTGGTCCCAGCTACTCAGGAGGCTGAGGTGGGAAGATCACTGGAGCCCAGGAGGTGGAGGTTGCAGTGAGCCGAGATCGCACCACTGTACTCTAGCCTGGGTGACAGAGTGAGACCCTGTGTAAAAATAAATAAATAAATAAATAAATAAATAAATAAATAAATAAATGTCAACTTATATGAAAATCACATTTTCCCTTTAGTTGCTCCCTAGATACGGAGAGCCCTCTCCTCATGGAGGCTCCCTCTATAGCCCTTGGGCTGGATTAAGATCTCCTTCTCCTCCCCTCCCTGTACCCCTCTGTAGGAGGAGCTGGCTCTGTGTGGCTCCAGGCTGCTAGTCTTGGGCTCCTTCCTGCTTCTCTTCTGTGGCCTTCTCTGCTGTGTCACTGCTATGTGCTTCCACCCGCGCCGGGAGTCCCACTGGTCTAGAACCCGGCTCTGAGGGCACTGGCCTAGTTCCCGACTTGTTTCTCAGGTGAGGTTCTTTGCTCCAGTCCTGCGGGAACAGGGAATGAGGTGGGGGTGGAGGTTGTAACTGGGGTAAAGCAGATCCTTGGACTTTTCCTCAAAGACTGCTGCTTCTGAGTCCCCGAGAACCTCTTCAACCACAGCTTTCCCTTAGGGACTGGGAACAATTTGACACCGTCAGCATTCAATATTTTTCTAATTACTTTAACTTTTTTACTCTAAAATATTTAACACTTATGTAGAAAAGTCCAATACCATAAAAGGACAGCTTGGCAAATTATTATAAAGTGGATACTTATAAATACCACTGAGGAAAGGAATAGAATATTACCAGCAGTCCACAAACCCCCATGGTCCCTTCCTTCCTGACTATGCCCTCCCTCTCCCTAGAAATAACTACTGTCCTGCTTTATAATTTATTGCCAAGTATGTATTCCTAAATAATATAGTTTGGTTTTACTTATTTTTGAACCTATGTAGACAGAATCATACACATTCTTTTGTGGCTGACTTCTTTCAAGCAACATTGTGATTTTAAGACTCACCCATAACTAGTTCACATCCAAGCATTTGGGTAACAACGGTGAGTTAAGAGGGTTCGCATTTGATGATTCGTCCTGGATATGAACCATGTTTGTCTTGCTTTTGTCCTGAAATTCCGATACCCAGTTTTATGATGAAAATTTTGTAAAATTCAACTTGAACTGCTCAGAAGAGTCTAATTGATGATACCCATTTACTGGGGACATAGTATGTGCCCAAGAACTTGACATGCACCTTCTCTCTTCCATTCAGTCATCGTTACCTTTAGAAAAAGCTGATTCTGTTAACAAGATCTTTGGAGGGAATCAGCTTCACAAACGTAGCAGTGGGTGGGGGTCATATTGGTTCACATGTCAGCTCACTAAGGGAAAAAATATTTCTGCAAAAAATCTTCACTTGTCAGAGGGAGGGTGCATGTAATCTGAGAGCCATGTTTTATGCTTCCAGCTCTTGAACTGGTCTCAGCTTCAGCTGGCTGCGGTGCCCTAGGAAGTTACTATGGGAAAAGTGGAAATAGTTCAGGCTCAGGAAACTGATCGGGCCAGAGGAACTGGAAGCTCAAGATCAACTCTGCTTATTTTGCTGATGGCTGGACCTAAATGCCCCAGCCACCTACTTGGGACAGGAAATGACAGGACCCTCTCAACCTTGGACTGGGAAAGGAGGGCTTCCTGCCCCTGGCAGACCCTGGGGTCCTGAGGCTACCTTAGTTGGGATCAAATGCCTGTATTGGTCTCTAGCTGTCACTGCCTCTGCTCTTTCCTCAATTTCTGCACACATCTCAGAGCTTCCTCTAGCAGCTCTCCGACCTGTTTTGTTGTTTTCTTTTCTTTCTCCTTAGGTGTGAATCAACTTCTTGGGCCTTGGCTCTGAGTTGGAAAAGGTTTTAGAAAAAGCGAAGAGCTGGAATGTGGGGAAAATAAAAGCTTTTTTGCCCAGTGGCGTGTATGGTGTTTATTGGGGGTTGGATTGAGGTGGGGATTTTAGGGTAGGCAGGCTTACAAGTTTTGGGGGACTCTTTTCTGTTGACTCTTTAATTTGGACACAGGTTGCCATAGGGCATAGGTTACTTGAGCTCTCCCCATGGTTAACTTGGCTTTGGTAAACACCTGTCTTGTTTTCTTCTACGAAATAAAATGGATATAATTACAGTTAGTTGGGCGGGTGGGGTGTCAGGTAATGGAAATGCTGTGACATAAATGCACCGTGACCTTGGCAAGTCTTGCAACCTGCAGCGCCTCAATTTCCGTAAGAGATTTGACCTATTGAGTTTTCCCGGCGTCGACGCGCAAAGATTCCTCGCACTTGGGGGCCCTCGTCCAGGCTAGATGGTCGCTAACCTCGGAGCAGTCTATTTTCCCGCTTTTTCCGTGCCCAGCAGCAGTTTCCCTCGCGCCTCCCAACTTCCACCCTGCGCGCAGGCGCAGATCGCCGCTGCTGTCCGTCCACCCGCGCCCCCTCAAAGCTTCCCCTAGCAACAACCTCGGGCTGAGAGCAAAGGCGGGGCGAACGCATGCGCTGCAGCTCTGTCCACCGCCAGTCGTGGGACAGAGTGCCGGGCTCCTCCCCTTGCAAGCCTAGCCCTTCTCCCCGCCTCCTCCGGCCCGGGGTCCGCGTGGCGGGGCGCGCGCGCACTCGGGCTCGGCGGCTGCTGGTCTCCCAGGCCGCGGCAGTGAGAGGAGAGGGCGGGGCTGAGTCCTTCGCTGCTCCGCCCCCTTTGGCCCGGCGTCCCTACCGCGCCTGCGCGCTCCCGCCCGGTCTCCATCTTGGAATTGGGAGGAAGAGGGAGAGGGAGACCGGGACGAGACCTGGGCTGTGGTGCGGAGAGAGGCTGAGACGGAGAAGAGGAGAGGCAGAGAGGGCGCGGGGACCGTCAGCAGCGCCTTAGCTATAATATTTCAGCTATTCTCGGAAGAGAGAAGGGAGAGAGAGGAGGCCGGGGCGGGAGTGGGGGCTGTCACCCTCGGACCCCGGCGTGAGAGGGGCCGTGCGGCCGGACGTCCTCGGGGTGGGCCCCCAGTCGGTGGCCGAAGACCTAGGGCTCAGGCTCCTGGTCCCAAATTTCCGGGCTTTGCCCCTCGCTTCTCAGATACCCGGGTATCAGTTATCGTAGTCCAGATATCCGGGACTCGGGTCCCAACCTCTCTAAACCTGGGTCTCTGTTTCATAGAATTTCAAATATCGGGTTCAGGCCCCTGCGTGCACCAGTATCCGGGGTTCATTCCCCAGGCGTTCAAATATCGGATTCAGTCTCCATCCCGTTCAAATATTCGGGGTTCAGACCCCACAATCAGAAATCCGGAATTCGGCAGCTGTCGCCCTCGAGGAGGGGGAGGACTGGACCGCGAGGTCAGATTAGGTTGTCACCCCCTCCCCTCCAGGGGAGGCTTCCCGGGCCCGCCCCTCAGGAAGGGCGAAAGCCGAGGAAGAGGTGGCAAGGGGAAAGGTCTCCTTGCCCCTCTCCCTACTTGGCAGAGCCGCTGGAGGACCCCAGGCGGAAGCGGAGGCGCTGGGGCACCATAGTGACCCCTAACAGGTGAGACACGGGGTGCAGGGGCGCGGGTCCCTGTGTCTAGCTCTGAGAAGAAAGGGTGCGCCTTTCTGAGAAGCTGGACTTGGGTAGGCCGTCTCCTCAGGATGGGGAAGCCTAGCTCAGCCAGTGGTCAGCCTCTGGCTAGCCTTGCCTTCTGTTGTCACCCCCTTCCCCTTCCTCTTCCCTTCATTGTGTCTGGTTGGTGGGGGACCTCAGGTGACAGGGTCTCTGATGTCACCGGGGTTCACACCCTAGGGCGCTTCAGCTAATCAGATGGATTTGCACTTCAGTCTTCTCGCCTTCACTTTGCCCCTCACAGCCGCCTCTCCTCCCTGATAGGCCCCTTTCTCCTGCCTGTTCTGCGGTGTTGAATCCCATGCCTCTGATTCCGCTGGTGGGTCTGCTTATCTGCTTTTCAGGTCTGGTCTGGTTGAATTTCTTGTCCTTGCAAGGAAGTGTGTGTATATGTGTTTGTGTGTATGCGTGTGTGTATGCTTGTGTGTGTGCTTGGAGGTGCCTGGCAATGTTTTCCCCCAGCTGCAGTTACCTTCCAATCTCTTGCTCGGATGGTATCAATAATCTCATCTATTTGTCAAACGATCTGTCTTTTACAAAGTGCTTTGACAGCCATTCTCTCGTGTGACATCCCCGCATTCACCCTGTGGGGGCCTCTTTTATTGGCATCTTCCCATTTTACAGTTGAGAACGTTGAGGCCCAGAGAGGTTGCCCAAGGTCACACAGTGGCAAAACCAGAATTTGAACTCAAGTCCTCAATCACATCTTTCCCTGATGCATGCCTGTTTCTTGCCATCTCTTTTCCTGGGTTCGGCCAGGGGTCCCCAGGAGACCAGGCTGGGATGAGGTTTAAGAATGAGGGTGAGATGAGCTTCCTTTCCAGGAGGGCTCTACTCAGAAGCTTTTCCTGGTGGGAGGCTCTGGTTTTTGCCACTGCCTCATGGAGTTTTCATCCACTGTGACCTTCATCTTTACCCTGATCCCAGGGTTTGGCCTGGATTCCTGAGCGGGCTCGCTCCTGACAAATGGTAGCACTACTGGCATCTTTTAACCGTTCAAGCCAAGCTGTTGGGGTAGAATGATCCCCCAAAGGATTAAAGCTTTGTGGGGACCTTGGAGGCAGGGAAGGAAAAATCCATATGCTGAGTGTCTGCATGGTGTTCCTAAGTATGAGATCTCATTAAAATCTTACAACAGCTCCATGCTGTAATCCATTTCACTGAAGAGAAGACCAAGAACTAGAAGGAACTTATTCAAAGCCCTGTTGCTGTACATTGCAGATGGGATGTACTGGTAGCATAGCTTAGGAACAGATTGATACGGGTTTCCTCATCTGTAGAATGGAGATAACGTTGTCCATTTTGGAAGGTGGTTATGATTTAGCACTGACCTTTGTTATTGTTCAAGTGTTTGTTGTTATTATGGGGAAAGGGACCTGCATGATGTTTTGCCAGGGGGTGGCACCCCTTCCATGTGGCCTTGGGTCCTAGGTTAGCATTCTGGGACCCCGTATTGGTAAAGAGGTCAGGAAGATTCCTTTGGCAAGTTGAGAGCACCTGCCTTTGTGTGTGGGTGTGTGGTGCTGGTGAGGGGTGCTTGGCATTATTGCTGGCAGAAGAGAGAAAAGGGCCTTACTTTGAGCAACCTGGGAGCTGCTGAGGGCTGAGCAGAGAGCAATCAATCAGTCTCCCAGGCTATTCTGAGCCCGCACCCTGGGGGCTCACTGGAGAGTCAGGCTCCCTCCTTGCCCTTCAGCTTCCAGTTGGACTGAGGAGACAAAATTAACAACACAACAGGAAACAATGCATGACAGAATAAATTACATGCTAAAATTGTTAGGTGCTTTTAAGTAGCTAGAACTCTGCCCCAGGGGTCCAGCTCTGCTGAAGGCCCCTTTGTGCCCAAATTCTGACAAGTGCTTAGGCTGGAGCCTGTTTGGAATCTCCTTGAAGGTTTTGGTTCTGGTATCCTGCAGGAACTTTCTCTGGGTGTTTGGCTGGGTGCCCTAGGCACTCTTCCCAATGGCTGGAGTGGTCAGGACAGGCTTCCTGCAAGAGGGAAGCTGAACTTGGAGTGACAACTGAGAGAGTAATGGGCAGGCCTAACCAGGGAGCAGAAGGTTCTGTTCTCTGACCTTGGAGAAGTCCTTTTTCTTCTCTGTGCCTCAGTGATCTCACCTAGGAAATGGTGATCATGATTCTGCCCTGTCTGTTTTGAAGGGCTCTGAAATCATAATGATGGAGGACCAGCTTTGGACAAGGCACTTAATCTTGCTGAGCCTGTTTCTTTATCTGTAATATAGGGGAAATCCTAATACTTGCTTCATAAGGTTGTGGTGAGGACTGAATAAGAGATAATGCATGTAAGATGCTCAGTAAATGTTATTTGTACACTGCAAATGTCCTGTACCTGTGTGTGATGCTTATGCGATTGGACAGGACAAGTAAGGTGGCCCAGACCACAGAGAGGCCCTCACAGCCAGATGCCATTTATATCCCTATTCTTCCTATTCTAGATCTCCCCCTGCCCTTTTTGAGAGTGACTCTGCGGGCCCCTCTGGGCCAGTACCCACTTCTAACAATGGACGGATTTCCACCGCCTCCGGCCTGGCCATTTCCTGTTCTCTTCCAGGGTGTGAGAGGTTGAGGGAGGAGGGGGCCTCAGCGCCAAGGGGAACAGAAAGGTGCCTGGAAACAGTTGGGGTATGGGACTTATGGGACAGGACACTTGGGGCTCTGGAGTGCTGCCTGGGAGGCAGAATGTTTTATCCTTGAGGGGAGATACAGGGGCTATAGGGAAATGAGAACTTGTTGAGTGCTGAAGGGGGTGGTGAGGATGCTTAGCTTCCCAGAATCTTCCTAGCAGTTTTAGGGACTCCAGGGACCTAGCCCGCGTGATCTGGTTGCCAGGGCAACTTCATTTTTTGGAGCTTTGATGTCGTTCCTAATCTCCCCCTCCCCTTCCTCAGCAGTGCCTCCCCCTCATCAGGGAATGAGGGGAGGAGATGGCAGAAACTTGATGGGTCCCTTCCTCTCCCTGAAGGCTCAGTCCTTGCTCTAAGGGTCCCATTTCCATTCCCCAGGCCAGGCCCCACTCTCAGGGCCCCCAGGGGCCACCATGCCAGCTGGGGGCCGGGCCGGGAGCCTGAAGGACCCAGATGTGGCTGAGCTCTTCTTCAAAGATGATCCAGAAAAGCTCTTCTCTGACCTCCGGGAAATTGGCCATGGCAGCTTTGGAGCCGTATACTTTGTGAGTTGGGTCCTGGGATGGTATAATAGAGATGGGGACTCTTCCTACTCCTGTGGAACTCCCAACAGCCCTTGCACACTACTCCATCACACTGGTCTTTCCTGCCTTCTTCTGCTGGGCCAGCAAGTCTTCCCATGCCTGGCTCTCACTGGGGCCTTCAACACCTTCTGGTCTGGTCCTCTAGGCCCGGGATGTCCGGAATAGTGAGGTGGTGGCCATCAAGAAGATGTCCTACAGTGGAAAGCAGTCCAATGAGGTAGGCCAGGTGCAATACAGCCAGGTTGGGGACAGGGGACCCCTGTCTCAAGGTGCAGGCTGGGTAACCTCTCCCTACCCTGACCCCCTAGAAATGGCAAGACATCATCAAGGAGGTGCGGTTTTTACAGAAGCTCCGGCATCCCAACACCATTCAGTACCGGGGCTGTTACCTGAGGGAGCACACGGCTTGGGTGAGCTGGTGCCAGACTCCGGCCTGATCTTTACCCCTATTCACACCCGTCCTTATCCTGGTCCAGTGTCTTAGGTGGGCCCTGTTCATGGTGCTGTTGTGGGATCTTGGAAAGGAGGAAGTCTCTTTTGACTGCTTTAGTCCTCAGACATAGCCACTGAGCAGAAGCCTGGCTCAGAGTGACATAGGCTATTAGCAGGTGGGACAGGTCACTGTGGGTTGGAGGAGGCGGAGATTGAATGGGAGTTTGAAGGGATTCAGATGGGCGGTGGTGAATGTCTTGGGCCTGGACTCTGAAACTCTCCCACCACCCCCTCATTGTCTCCAGTTGCCCTTCCTCCCTGTTATCACCCCGGGGACATAGCTTGAGTGCAGGACACTCGAGGAAGCTCTGTTTTGAGTCCCTGCCCAGGAGACTCTGATCTCTGACCCTTGTCTCTTCCGTAGCTGGTGATGGAGTATTGCCTGGGCTCAGCTTCTGACCTTCTAGAAGGTAAGTGACTCATGGGCCAATAAGTGGAGAAGGGAGAAGAGCAGGGGAGTCATAGGGAAGGGTTAAGGGGAACTTATTCCAGTCCCACCCTTGCGCTCCCTCGGGTTGATGTTCTTCCTCACTCTCCAGTGCACAAGAAACCCCTTCAGGAGGTAGAGATCGCAGCCGTGACCCACGGGGCGCTTCAGGGCCTGGCGTATCTGCACTCCCACAACATGATCCATAGGTACAAGCAGCACCGGCAATGTCTGGGAGGGGATTGCTATCTGCACCACCTGTCACTTAACTGGGCTGCCCCTGCCTGGCTTTCCTGAGACACATGTCTCATCCCTCTACTTTGCCTCTGGCAGGGATGTGAAGGCTGGAAACATCCTGCTGTCAGAGCCAGGGTTAGTGAAGCTGGGGGACTTTGGTTCTGCGTCCATCATGGCACCTGCCAACTCCTTCGTGGGCACCCCATACTGGTGAGTGAGTGAGTGGTGGTGAGTGGAGAGAGCTCCCAGGATGTTTGGAGTACGAGTGACAGGGTCTTGGCGGGTGATTTGCCTCTCTCTCCTGACCATTCTCCCAGGATGGCACCCGAGGTGATCCTGGCCATGGATGAGGGGCAGTATGATGGCAAAGTGGACGTCTGGTCCTTGGGGATAACCTGCATCGAGCTGGGTAAGAACATCCTCTCTGTTCCCTCATCTTCTTTTCCGTTCTCTTCTGTTACTTCCCAGACTACCCCGTTCTCCTAGGGATAGGATCCCAGGCCTCCAAGTTCCTGTCCATTGTGACCCTACCCTGGAGCCCCAATACAGGCAGCTGGCAAATTCTGCCAGCTCTTAGGCCTAGAGATTTTGTAGCATTCATCTCTTCCTGTCCACTATCCTGGTTCTAAATCTTTTCTTAGTGCCCATCATGTGTAGTGCCATGGACTGTGATTCTGGAGGGATAGCAGTGAATGAGTATCCTGCCCTCATGGAACTTACATTTGATTTAGGGAAACCAGGCAGGCATGTTTTCTTTCAATGTGATGAATGCTGTCTGTAGAAGTTACAGGAGCGGTTCAAATGTAAAACAAGGGACTTGACCTAGTTTAAGGGCGGAAGAAGGCCTCCTTGTAGCAGAATGTTGAAGCCAATCCACAAGATAAATAATAGCTGTTTGCAGAATGCAGGGAGAGCTTTCCAGGCAGAGAGAACAGCATGTGAGAGGCGTAGAGGTAAGAGCAGGCCTGGGGAACTGGGACTAGCTTCAGTTATTTGGAACCTAGCATGTAATGCAGAGAATAAGGCCAGAGAGTTAGGCCCAAGTGAGTTCCTAAGGCCTTGAGGCCATGTCAAGGTTCTCATCTCTGTCAGCCAGCACTATTGAAACAATTCTTTAATGAGGTAGGTAACCTTTATAAAGCTTTCAACATAATGTCAGGCACAAAATAGTTGCCTAAGAAAGAGCTGCTGTTAGTTTCTCTTACAACAACCTCCTGCAATGATCTCTCCAGTCTCTTCTCCCTTCCAGTGTGTCTTAAGTACTGATGCCAGAGAGGTCTACATAAGCTCAGTGCTGTCATTTCACTCCCTGTTTGGAGCCATGATTGGCCCCCTGTTGCCTTCAAGACTGAAGCCATCCCCATCCTTCCTCGCACCAACCTAGAGAGTTTGTTTCCTAAAGCCTGGCCCTTTCCTTCATGGGCCCCACGCTCTGAGTGTGTCATGAACTTTTCCACTTCCTTGCCTTGGTTCGTATTAGGTCCTCTGCCCGAAGTCAGAGATTTGGACAAGCCCTTTTCCTCCATCTTCACTGTCTCCATTTACCATTTGATGCCAGGCCCAGACAGTTGATGAAAAATGTAAGAAACAGACCCAAGTATAAGAAAAAACTAGATCTGTCCATTTTATTTCTAGTTTTTGGAAGAGATGTGAATACTAAGAAATATTACTCTACTATTTGAAAAAAAAAATCAAGTCTGATTATAAATGTCAACTCAGTTACTAAGTCAGTATCAGGGAAGCAATGTGGAGGAGGCTGTGGCAAACTGGAGATTGCTGTTTCCATAGAAAGAGGGCAGCTAATGCTTATCTTCAGACCATTGTTATGCAGTAATGTAGACTCCATTTCAACAGATCTAATTCTTAAGGAGAAACTGGAAATTTATATTATTATTTGATTATTACTATTGGCAGTTAATTTAAAAAAATCACCATTTAGGCTAAAACAACATGACGTTTGTCTGGGCTACAAGGGACTCTTAGGGACTCGTAGCTTGCACTTTCCTTTCTAATCTCAGGGCTTTCTACAAAGCCCTTCTCTGAATTCCCTGAAGATAATACTAGCTTGAAGGCCCACTGCATACTCTCAACTTCCCAGCCACTTCCCTGTTTCCCTCTTATACCAGTTAATACTTTGATGTTATTTTTTCAGTCCTATTTAATCTTCTTTTTTAGACTGAAAGTTCCTTGAGGACAGGGCCTAATTCTTGTTTTTATCTTCTCCATAGCAATTATCAAGTTATCTGCTCGCTTTGGTACCTAAGAAGTATTAGTTGGGGTGATAACTGAATGGCTGTCCTTCTGCCTTCATTACTGCTTTGGTGGATGTTATTTTCTTTGACCCCTGTTCCACCTGTGTGCAGTGGAGAGGATGGGTGTTGTATTTTACAGAGGAAGGAATTAATTGACATGCAACAGGATGATGGGAACTTTGCAAGGTCATGTAGCAAGGAAGTCAAGGAACTGGGGTTTGAACCCAAGTCGTCTCAGTTTCATTCCATTGTCCTCTACCCCCTGCCACCTCTCACCTTCTTCCCTTTCACCTTTTTCTGTAGCGGAACGGAAACCACCGCTGTTTAATATGAATGCGATGAGTGCCTTATACCACATTGCACAGAACGAATCCCCCGTGCTCCAGTCAGGACACTGGTGAGGACTGAAGATTCCGAATCTGGGCCCAGGGGTTAGGCCATGGGGTACAGATACCTGGCTCATGCCTTCCCCACCCCTCTCCCACCCCCTGTGACTTTCAGGTCTGAGTACTTCCGGAATTTTGTCGACTCCTGTCTTCAGAAAATCCCTCAAGACAGACCAACCTCAGAGGTCCTCCTGAAGGTGAGGGCCTGCTGGCCTAGCATTCTCTTGGAACTGTAGCTTGTTAAAGCCACAAGAACCCCTAGGGAAATTAGTGGTTCCCAGTTCCTCCTCCACCAAGAGCTTCTTTGATTAATTCCCACCCCATCCCCAATGCCCAGTGGACTCTGTGTTTTATGAGATTTTATCTACCAGACTGCCTTAATTTATTAAGTAATAATCTGTTTTCCCATCTCTTATTAATCAAAGACTTACGTAATTGCCAGCCAGAGCTTCTGGTCAGCGTGCGATAACCAGGGTTGCCCCACTGATCTGATGTAATGCAAGCCAAAAGCCTGTGTAGCCTTATCATGGGTAAATGTATGATTTCCCTTAGGTGTTTTTTGAATTGTCAAAAATAGAGGGGCCCCATTCCCTTCACAGACCCATAGGGACCTGAGGAGCCTTAGTTGGAAACTTCAGATTATGTAATTGGACCTACTTGTTTTATAATTGTAGGATACTGTATGAAGCCCACAGGGGCCTCATGACATGTCCAAGGTCACATAGCCCTTTAGTAGAGGAGCTGGACAAGAATCCAGATCTCCTGACTGTTCCTGCCTGTCAGCCATGCTTAGAGGAAGAAGAGTCTAGGGAGTAGGTACTAGGTGGTACAGAAAATTATTGTGGGAGAAGGGCTTGGGACAAGGCCAGCATCAACCCATGGTGGGCATGGGCCCAGAAGAGTGCCTCAGGCTGGAGGGAATGCCAAGGGCTGTGGGTTGTAGGGGGAAGGGGAGTTGGCAGCAGGCCTCAGTGTCCTTTTCCCCCAGCACCGCTTTGTGCTCCGGGAGCGGCCACCCACAGTCATCATGGACCTGATCCAGAGGACCAAGGATGCCGTACGGGAGCTGGACAACCTGCAGTACCGCAAGATGAAGAAGATCCTGTTCCAAGAGGCACCCAACGGCCCTGGTGCTGAGGCCCCAGAAGAGGAAGAGGTGACCCAACTTGCCCTGACACCCCTCCTTATGCCCCGTGTGTGCCTACCCCCTGCAGCTGCTTGGCCCCTTCCCCAGCCCTACTCACACCACCATCTCCCCACGCTACCTCCATGCATATGCCCCAGGGCTTCCCCTTCCCTGCCCAGCAGCCTATGCCCTATTTGCAGGAGGCCGAGCCCTACATGCACCGGGCCGGGACTCTGACCAGTCTAGAGAGTAGCCACTCAGTGCCCAGCATGTCCATCAGCGCCTCCAGCCAGAGCAGCTCTGTCAACAGCCTAGCAGATGCCTCTGACAACGAGGAAGAGGAGGAGGAGGAGGAGGAAGAGGAGGAGGAGGAAGAAGGCCCTGAAGCCCGGGAGATGGCCATGATGCAGGAGGGGGAGCACACGGTCACCTCTCACAGCTCCATTATTCACCGGCTGCCGGTACACAGCTCACCCTTGGGGGGCCTGAGCCACCTGCTGTAGAACCACCTGGGTCCTTGCCCTTGCTCCCTAAGCACAGCACTCCTCTGAGTCTGAGTGGCTGTCCTCAGGTCACTCTCTTTGGACCCAGTGGCCTCTGAGCCTTGAGTGTTCCTTCTGTCTCCCTCTAGGGCTCTGACAATCTATATGATGACCCCTACCAGCCAGAGATAACCCCCAGCCCTCTCCAGCCGCCTGCAGCCCCAGCTCCCACCTCCACCACCTCTTCTGCCCGCCGCCGGGCCTACTGCCGAAACCGGGACCACTTTGCCACCATCCGAACTGCCTCCCTGGTGAGTGTAGCCATCCTCACTCATCCTGCTTGCTATCTGTTTTTTAAGTCTTTTTAAGTCTAGAAATGATTTCCTCCCTGTGGCATGGGATCGAGTCCGAATTCTACCCTCATTTTCTGTTGCTGGCTCCTGCCTGCTCCCCTTAACCCTCCAGCTTCCTTTCTCTTCCCAGTGGACTGTTTTGGTCACATGGCCCAATCTGGGTGTTTCTAGCTTGGCAAACTCTTACTCCATTTTCGTGGCCTGACCTAACTGACATCTCCTGGGTTGCCTGCCCAGGCTCCTCTGGCAAGTCAGGTACTTCACAGTTGTGTGCTGGGGGAGCCCAGTGCAGGGGGAGCCTGTGCCTGTGGAGCCCTGTGCCGGGGGTGTCCAGTGCCGGGGGTGCCCTGTGCTTGGGTGGTCCTGAACAGCATCATGATAGGTTTGCCGGATTCTGTGCCCCAGAGGGCAGGGATGGTGTTCAGGTGTCTGTCTCATGCCAGCAGTTAACTCTCAGGCTTACACACAGGCCTATGTTAATCCTCCCAGCTCCCCTGGGAGGGAGAGGGTAGGATCCCATTGGAGAAAGGAGGCACCTGTGGCTCAGAGGGGCCACTTGCCCCAGTGCCTTTGGTGGCTCTCCGCTCCTATAAGTAGGCCCTTAGTCCTCTCCTAAAATCAACTCATGGCAATCTTTTTCTCAGTTCACAGGTTAGGCTTATCATAAAACATAGCTTTTCATCCATGTTTTTAATAAGCCTTTAGATCACATTCCTGCTCAGCTGCATTTGAGCGTCAGCAATCCCCTTAGAGGCCACTGATTCAGTCTAGTATGTTCTTATGGCCTTTGCTTGGGGCTGGTTGTGTTCCAACAACTCTTCAGATTCCATGACGTTTTGCGGTACTGTGCAGAGAGGTCTTGACTGCCAGGAGCTTGGCTGCCGGGACTAGTTTAAGAGCCACACATAGAGTCAATTGAGATTGAGACCTGAGATCAGACTTTGGATGAAGGTGTCCAAGCCCAGTGTTCTTGTTATTCCAGCATCTTGTGGCCCCGATCCCAGCTCAATACCTGGGGAGTGATAGGCCCACCATGTTTGCTAAAAGGGAAGGAAGCCAACACTTATTAGATAGAGTCTGAACTTACCCACAGCCCCTATGAGGAGGTATTATTTCCCCGTTTAACAGATGAGGGAACTGGTGCTTTGAGAAGTTAACTTACTCGAGATCATGTGATTGGTAAGTGGCAAAGCTGGGATTTGATCCTAGGTCTGTCTGACTCACTGTTTCAAATTAGTATGGATTGTTCCTACTTTTGTACCAGGCCCTGTGCTTGCCACCTTTTATCATTCAGTCACACCAATTTGTGAAGTAGATAATACCACCATTATCCAGTTGAGGAAACAGGCTAGAGAGGCTGTGTGTGAGGAAGGTGCTAAATGAGAATGAAACTCATGAGTTGAAAACCCATGTTATTCCCCACGGAAAACCCTTTGTGTTAATTAACTAGGGGCCAAGCTGAGCCCCAGCTCTCACCCTCTCTCCTGCCCCAGGTTAGCCGTCAGATCCAGGAGCATGAGCAGGACTCTGCACTGCGGGAGCAGCTGAGTGGTTATAAGCGGATGCGACGACAGCACCAGAAGCAGCTGCTGGCCCTGGAGTCGCGTCTGAGGGGTGAACGGGAGGAGCACAGTGCACGGCTGCAGCGGGAGCTTGAGGCGCAACGGGCTGGCTTTGGGGCGGAGGCAGAAAAGCTGGCCCGGCGGCACCAGGCCATCGGTGAGAAGGAGGCACGAGCTGCCCAGGCCGAGGAGCGGAAGTTCCAGCAGCACATCCTTGGTCAACAGAAGAAGGAGCTGGCTGCTCTGCTGGAGGCGCAGAAGCGGACCTACAAACTTCGCAAGGAACAGCTGAAGGAGGTGAGCTAGGGCTGCTCGGGGGTGGGACCAATGGCAGGCCAGGTGGGCCCTGACCCTGCTCCCCTCTACCCTCTCCCAGGAGCTCCAGGAGAACCCCAGCACTCCCAAGCGGGAGAAGGCCGAGTGGCTGCTGCGGCAGAAGGAGCAGCTCCAGCAGTGCCAGGCGGAGGAGGAGGCAGGGCTGCTGCGGCGGCAGCGCCAGTACTTTGAGCTGCAGTGTCGCCAGTACAAGCGCAAGATGTTGCTGGCTCGGCACAGCCTGGACCAGGACCTGCTGCGGGAGGTAGGCGTCCCAGTCTCCATTCTCCTCCTGCTCACTCATGGATCCCAGGGACCCACCCTTTTCCATTTACCTCATTCTTGTCTTCTTTCCCCTTGGCCCTCGATGTTAAGAGTTCATCTTTACTTGAGTGCCCCTTTTACTTCTCATCCCCAACAGATCCTGCCAGAATTTCCTTAGGCCTCTCTGTTCCCAAGACAGGCAGGAGCTTGCCTCCCCTACACCCTCATCTCCTGCCATCCCCAGCTCCCTCTGCCAAGGAGCCCTTGGCCCCTCACTTTGTTGATACTGACCAGGCCCCGGGCCCTGCATTTCTTCTGCCTCAGGACCTGAACAAGAAGCAGACCCAGAAAGACTTGGAGTGTGCACTGCTGCTTCGGCAGCACGAGGCCACGCGGGAGCTGGAGCTGCGGCAGCTCCAGGCCGTGCAGCGCACGCGGGCTGAGCTCACCCGCCTGCAGCACCAGACGGAGCTGGGCAACCAGCTGGAGTACAACAAGCGGCGTGAGCAAGAGTTGCGGCAGAAGCACGCGGCCCAGGTTCGCCAGCAGCCCAAGAGCCTCAAAGTACGTGCAGGCCAGCGCCCCCCGGGCCTCCCACTCCCCATTCCTGGGGCTCTGGACCCACCTAGCACAGGCACCCCTATAGAAGAGCAGCCCTGCTCACCTGGCCAGGAGGCAGTCCTGTACCAAAGAATGCTGGGCAAGGAGGAGGAAGCAGTTGGAGAGAGAAGGATTCTGGGAAAGGAAGGGGCCACTTTGGAGCCCAAGCAGCAGAGGATTCTGGGGGAGGAATCAGGAACCCCTAGTCCCAGTCCACAAAAACATGGGAGCCTGGTTGATGAGGAAGTTTGGGGTCTGCCTGAGGAGGAGATAGAGGAACTTAGGGTGCCCTCCCTTGTACCCCAGGAGAGGAGCATTGTTGGCCAGGAGGAGGCTGGGACGTGGAGCTTGTGGGGGAAGGAGGATGGGAGTCTTCTGGATGAGGAGTTTGAGCTTGGCTGGGTCCAGGGCCCAGCACTGACTCCAGTCCCCGAGGAGGAGGAAGAAGAGGAACAGGGCGCTCCGATTGGGACCCCTAGGGATCCTGGAGATGGTTGTCCTTCCCCCGACATCCCTCCTGAACCCCCTCCAACACACCTGAGGCCCGGCCCTGCCAGCCAGCTCCCCGGACTCCTGTCCCATGGCCTCCTGGCTGGCCTCTCCTTTGCAGTGGGGTCCTCCTCTGGCCTCCTGCCCCTCCTGCTGCTGCTGCTGCTTCCATTGCTGGCAGCCCAGGGTGGGGGTGGCCTGCAGGCAGCGCTGCTGGCCCTGGAGGTGGGGCTGGTGGGTCTGGGGGCCTCCTACCTGCTCCTTTGTACAGCCCTGCACCTGCCCTCCAGTCTTTTCCTACTCCTGGCCCAGGGTACCGCACTAGGGGCCGTCCTGGGCCTGAGCTGGCGCCGAGGCCTCATGGGTGTTCCCCTGGGCCTTGGAGCTGCCTGGCTCCTAGCTTGGCCAGGCCTGGCCCTACCTCTGGTGGCTATGGCAGCAGGGGGCAGATGGGTGCGGCAGCAGGGCCCCCGGGTGCGCCGGGGCATATCTCGACTCTGGTTGCGGGTTCTGCTGCGCCTGTCACCCATGGCCTTCCGGGCCCTGCAGGGCTGTGGGGCTGTGGGGGACCGGGGTCTGTTTGCACTCTACCCCAAAACCAACAAGGATGGCTTCCGCAGCCGCCTGCCCATCCCTGGGCCCCGGCGGCGTAATCCCCGCACCACCCAACACCCATTAGCCTTGTTGGCAAGGGTCTGGGCCCTGTGCAAGGGCTGGAACTGGCGTCTGGCACGGGCCAGCCAGGGTTTAGCATCCCACTTGCCCCCATGGGCCATCCACACACTGGCCAGCTGGGGCCTGCTTCGGGGTGAACGGCCCACCCGAATCCCCCGGCTACTACCACGCAGCCAGCGCCAGCTAGGACCCCCTGTCTCCCACCAGCCACTGCCAGGGACTCTAGCCGGGCGGAGATCCCGCACCCGCCAGTCCCGGGCCCTGCCTCCCTGGAGGTAGCTGACTACAACCCTTCCAGCCCAAATCTAGAGCATTGAGCACTTTATCTCCCACGACTCAGTGAAGTTTCTCCAGTCCCTAGTCCTTTCTTTTCACCCACCTTCCTCAGTTTGCTCACTCACCCCAGGCCCAGCCCTTCAGACCTGTAGACAGGCAGTCTCAGCCGTGGAGTCCAGCAGTCACTCTGTGCTCTCCTGGCGCTCCTCCCCTAAGTTATTGCTGTTCCCCGGCTGTGTGTGCTCATCCTCACCTTCATTGACTCAGACCTGGGGCCAGGGGTGGTGGAGGGTGGGAAGAGTCATGTTTTTTTTTCTCCTCTTTGATTTTGTTTTTCTGTCTCCCTTCCAACCTGTCCCCTTCCCCCCACCAAAAAAAGAAAAAGACAAACACAAATAAAATATCTGAGCGGAACTGTGCCTTTGGCCCAGGCTGCCTCTGTCTGCTTTGTCCTGCCGCCTAGCCTCCCCGGTATGCCCCCAGGCTGACCCTCGGCCCGGCTCCATGACCTCTTCACCCCATCTCCGTTATCTCAGCCCCTCTCACTCCTCAGTCTCATGCTCTCTGCCTTCATAGCTTCATTGCACCATGACCACCACCGGCTCTGGGGTCTGGGCCCCTGTAGAACTTCACCGAACTTGTTGGTCCCTCAGAGCCCCTGTTTGCGGGTTCCTTCCAGAGTTCTTAGTTTCCAGGCCCTTGGTCTCCTCATGCCCTGCATTTTCTCCCAACCCGTTCCCTCCATGGTACCCGGCTACAGGGGGCCAAATTGCTCTCCTGCATCAGGCATTACCCTAGTGGGTTGGGGGATGGGGCTGCAGACCCTCCACAGTAGGGGGTGCTGAGCTGGGGGCAACCAGGTGGAGTATGAGGGCTGTGGCAGCAGGACTGGGTGTGGGCCTGGAGTGGGAGCTGAGTGTGTGAGGGGCCGGGCTGGAATGTGGATCTGGTCAGGGTGGCAGCTGCTGGCCGGTTGAACTTGTCAGGCCCTTTCTGGCCACCTCCTTTGCCCCTTTCTCCTCTGTGGCCCAAAATGGGCAGCCCCTTCTTACCCATTTCTCAGCTCGGTGCTTCTCCTCCTTCCCTGCCTTCCTCCCTGAGCCGCTGGACCTGGGACTTCCTGTGTCTGTCCTTAATTGTGTTGCTTTTTCTTCACGGCTGTTTTGTGTGACTGGTTCTTCTCGCTTGTTCTTGTGCACGTTCTCATATTTGCTCACGTGCTTCTATCTCTAGGTCACAGTCTCTCCCTCTTTGCCTGGTCAGAGCTTCCAAGATCCTCAGTTCCCTGTCCAGTAACTCCGATGTTTTCTCGTGGGTATCCCACCCATCCAACTCCGTGCACGTGCTTTGGAACCTCTTGTCTTCTCCGCATCTCTTGCCCATCGAGACCTTCCTGATCTCTCTCAACACGATCCCACCTCTCCATGTCTGTCTGTATACAGCTCCCCCAACCCCCTCTGTCTAACATGTTTTCTGTTTCTCTCCCTCTCCCTGTCTCTGCTTCTGTCTCCTCTCCTCTTCTCTCTCTTCTCCCCGTTTTCCCTGGTTGTTCCTCCTCCTCCTCCTTTTCCTCTTCCTCTTCCCCGCTGCCCCCATCTCCCCTTGATCCGTCCACTGCATAGTCTAAGGAGCTGCAGATCAAGAAGCAGTTCCAGGAGACGTGTAAGATCCAGACTCGGCAGTACAAGGCTCTGCGAGCACACTTGCTGGAGACCACGCCCAAAGCTCAGCACAAGAGCCTCCTTAAGCGGCTCAAGGAAGAGCAGACCCGCAAGCTGGCGATCTTGGCCGAGCAGTATGACCAGTCCATCTCAGAGATGCTCAGCTCACAGGCGGTGAGGCCTGGGGTCCAGGGAGGGAGCGCGCTAGAGGCCGGGCTCTGTACTTCGCTTTAGAGAATTGGATGGTGCAGGGCATGCACAGAGCTAGGGCTTTTGTACTTGGGAAACTCACATACTCTCCTTCTGTTCGTGTTCTCCACAATGATTTATTTCATATTCTCCTCAGTGATTTTATTCTTTCTGTTAGTATTTTCTTAAGGTCTTGACAAAGCCATGTGCCTATTCCCTAGAACCACCAAGGAAAAGAGTGGCTATTATTTTTTCCTGGCCCTGAGTTAGTTTAATGGATAAACAGGGTGCAGATTAAAGTGAGTGTGGCCCTCAAGCCCATTTACTCAGACTTCTGGAGGATTTTGAAAGTTGCTGTTCTAAGAAATGATCACATTAACACTGGAATGGGCCACTTAAAATGTGCAGAGAGGGTAGAGAGTGGAAACGCCCCACCCAAGGCCGTTCTCTCACCCAGTCCCACCTCTCCCAGGCAACTTGTTAATAATTACCTGTATTTTGTATTTTTTCAGTGCACATTTTGAAAGAATATATGAATTTTAAACACAGATGGAATCATACTTTACATTTACTATTCTCTAACTTCCTTTTTCCACTTAATACTTCTTGGACATCTTCCCCTGTCAGTACTCCTGTCTCATTTTTTTTACAGCGTAGAATTTTCCACGATATAGCTGTACCATAATTTATTTAACCCATCCCTTATTGGTGGACATCTAGGTTGTTTCCAGTATTTTGCTATCACAACGCTTCCGTGAACACCTCGAGCACATGTGCAAGTATACGTGGGGGATAGATTCTGCAGTGTAATTGCTGTGCCACAGGGTATGACCATCTTCCATTCTGATAGATGTTGAGACCGCTGCTTCTTGAAACCTTAGGGCCCAGCCCTACCTGGGGCAGGGGAGGATAGTGGGGGTGGGGGAGGAGATTCCTACAACTGGTTGTTCATCTTCCCCAGCTACGACTTGATGAGACCCAGGAGGCAGAGTTCCAGGCCCTTCGGCAGCAGCTTCAACAGGAGCTGGAGCTGCTCAACGCTTACCAGAGCAAGATCAAGATCCGCACAGAGAGCCAGCATGAGAGGGAACTGCGGGAGCTGGAGCAGAGGGTCGCGCTGCGGCGGGCACTGCTGGAGCAGCGGGTAAGGGGCCCAGCCTCCAAGACTGGGGAGGGAGAGTGGGCTCCCGCCCCTGACTCTAACCTCTGTTCCGGATGCCCCAGGTGGAAGAGGAGCTGCTGGCCCTGCAGACAGGGCGCTCTGAGCGAATCCGGAGTCTGCTTGAGCGGCAGGCCCGTGAGATTGAGGCCTTTGATGCAGAAAGCATGAGGCTGGGCTTCTCCAGCATGGCTCTGGGGGGCATCCCGGCCGAGGCTGCTGCCCAGGGCTATCCCGCTCCACCCCCTCCCCCAGCCTGGCCCTCCCGTCCCGTTCCCCGTTCCGGGGCACACTGGAGTCACGGCCCTCCTCCACCAGGCATGCCCCCTCCCGCCTGGCGTCAGCCATCTCTGCTGGCCCCCCCAGGCCCCCCAAACTGGCTGGGGCCCCCCACACAGAGTGGGACACCCCGTGGCGGAGCCCTGCTGCTGCTAAGAAACAGCCCCCAGCCCCTGCGGCGGGCAGCCTCAGGGGGCAGTGGCAGTGAGAACGTGGGCCCCCCTGCTGCCGCGGTGCCTGGGCCCCTGAGTCGCAGCACCAGTGTTGCTTCCCACATCCTCAATGGTTCTTCCCACTTCTATTCCTGAAGTGCAGTGGGGAGGAGCAGATAAGCTGGGCAGGGCAGGGGTGGGTGGAGCCTGATGCTGGAGGGCACTGAGCTGGAGGCCCCCACAAGGGTAGAGGACAGGATGTTGGCTCCAGCTCCCCTCACACCTCCTCATCTCATGAGCTTCTTGGGGCTGGCCAGTGGCCCAGGGCTAGCTTGGGGATAGGTGCCTCAAGGCTGCCTGGGAGCCCCGCCTCCCCACCATGGTGCCAGGGTCTCCCTCCGCCACCTGGGAAAGGAGGGAGATGTGCGTGTCAAATATTCATCTAGTCCCCTGGGGGAGGGGAAGGGTGGGTCTAGACATACTATATTCAGAGAACTATACTACCCTCACAGTGGGGCCGTCAGACCTGCCACTGGGCAGAGCAGATCTGGGGCCTGAGGTGGGGAGAATGAGAGGCCACCTTACTGGCAAGAAGGATCAGGATGGGGTCTTGGGGTCAGGATGCCTGGGTCTCCCCATTCCCCTGTTACTGTCTGACGTCCTGTGCCGTCTTTTTTTTTTTTTTTTTTTTTTTTAATTGGGATCAGGGCTGGGGCGGGGAAACAAGGGAAGGACCTTGGGGAAGGGTCTGCTCCTGGGCCTAGGGGCAGTCGTGGGAGCCCCTCTCAGCTGTGGGGCTGGCACAGAGCCCCAGGCAAGCTTTTAATAAACTGTTGGTTATTCTAACAGACCTCAGGATTCACCCTTTCTGTCTTTGGTGTGCGTGAAGGACTTGCTCAGTGGCCGGTGAATAGTACTGCTTGTACTTTTTTTAAAAAGAGAATTTATTGGGCTGTGTATCTAAACATTTCAGTGATTTTAATGACTTCAGGTGTGACCAGATCAGATCTCAAAGGTGGTCTTCAATCCCTTGACTTCTAATTCCTGTTTGCTTTGCTTTGGCTTCAAAGATTCTTAGGTTTGCTTTCCACACAGACCCCGGGCAGCTCTATGCTTACATCTTCCCGCAAGCCTCAGCAGCCAGAGTTCAGTGGAGACCTCATGTGACTGCACAGGCTGGGCCTGTAGCCAGAGGCCTAGAGGGCTGAGACTGGCCCAGGAAGTCAGGGCTTTTCCCCACCCCTTCGAGGCTAACAGCCCCTGGACAAAGTGGCTGTTTGCAGAAGGGGGAAGGGTTAAGCACCGGCTGCCCTCAAGTCATTCTATCCCCCTCCCAAGTGGGCATTAGGTTATCAGACCAGGCTAAAAGCAGAGGGGCCACTGGGCAGGCTGGCAGCACAGGAGCCACACACCCTTCTCCAGTGGGTCTGGAGGCAGGGACTTCTTCCAGGAACCCGGGAGAAATTAAAGGGAACCACGCCAGGGGAGGAGGTGGAGGCAGTGACTCCTCAGTTTCCTGGTCCAAAATACAGGAGGTGAGAATGGGGGACCAGATTTGATGAGGTGATTATGAACACTCCTTTATTGAGTCTTAAAAAATAAACACCTTAAATGGAGAGCGTGAAGCTGAGAAGTAGCATCCCAACAGCTTGCGTCCTCAGGAGCGGCAGTCTTCTCTGAAGAAAGCTGCTTCTGCTCCACAGACACCGGGCAAGGGGTGCTATGTATGCTTTGTACATGGATCAAGGGTCCCTCCTGGGGGTGACAGAGCTCAGTTACTCTCGCCATCACTGCTGATGATGCCACGCATATGTGACCAGTCCGGGGGTGCAGGACGGGGCCGCTCTTCGTCTGAGTCCAGGGTCCGACGGTACAGCTCCCCTGGGGGTGCTGCTTCTCCTAAAGGGTTCCAGGCTGTACGTCTGCGTGGCCGGCCTAGGGGAAAGGGGAAATGAGAGATCAGATATCTGAGAATGTCCAACCTCACCTATCTGCTTCCCGGCAGCGAGAGGAAATCCCTTACCCGAGCCACTGATGATGTTCGCAACATCCAAGGAGGCTACCTCAGCTGCCTCCTCCCTCTGCTCTTTCAGGGCCCGACACTTCTCTAGGGAAGGGGTACCTGGGGCAGAAGAAGCTGGTGATCCTCTCCTCCCCAGCAGCAAGGCCCTCTACTGCAGCCCCCAGGGCACGCCCGGCCTCACCCTTCATGCCTAGGGCTTCCAGTTCTGCCCGGAGGATACTCAGGCGCTCCTTGTGTGAGCAACAGGAGCCCAACAGCTTCTTGTAGTTTCGATGGGCACCACAGGCCCGAATGTAGCGCTTTAGCCTCATCACAGCTGGGTGGTCCTCTCCACGGCGACCTGAACCAGCCTAGCAAGGAAAGACAGCAGCTGAAGGCGAAGCCTGCTGAGCCTGAGGCAGGGTCTCCCTCTTCCCTAATGGTGGCCTCCCACCCCTCCTCACCCTCACCTTCCCTCCTTTGGCCTCTGGACTTCCGTCTGAGGAGGAAGAGGAGCTTCGTGTCGTGCCTTTCCTGGAGCTCTTCTTGGAAGAGCGGTTCTTCCTCTCCCCCTGGGGGTCGCCCCCTGCCTCGATGTCACTCACTTCCCTCTCCAAGTCACTCTCCTCACCACTGGTGCTGCCCAGTGTGGCCGTCTTTCTAGAGCCTTTAGCTGTGGGTTCCCCCTTCCCACTGTCTTCCTCGTCCTCGCTGCTTCCACTCAACCCCTTCCCATCCTTAAGCTGGGTCCTGTCCTTGCTCTTCTGCACTGGGGGTTCTCCATCTCTCCCACTGTCATCCCCACTGCCTGCTGCCTCTTTCTGCTCTTCCTTGCTGTCTGAGTCTCCCATGAGCCTCTTTGCCTGGCTTTTCAGCTTACAGCTCCTCTCCTCCCTAGCTGACTTTCTCCTGCCATTGCTCCTGGCTCTGGGTTTCCAATCCTCCTTTTCCTCCTCCCCTTCTTTCTCTTCCTCCCTTGCTTCCTCCTCTCTGTGCTCTTTCTTCCCAGCTAGGATCTCCTCCTCCTCTTCACTTAGCTGTTCACTTTCCTTCAGGCTTTTAGTTCCTTTATTTCCCTCCACCTTCTTTGCTGTCCTCTGAACGGGTTCTTCCTCGTTCTCCTCGCTTTCTTCCCTGGTCTGCTTCCTGCTGACTGAGGCCTTGCCTGGTGCCTGCTTCTTTGCCACAGGTTTCTTCCTAGTCTTCCCCTTGTCCCCCTTTTCCTCCTCCTCACTGCTCTCCTCTCCCCTCTGTGCGGGCAGGTCCCTCTGCCGTTCCTCATCACTGCTCTCCTCAACTGCCTTCTTTGAGGCTCGCCTTGGATTCTCCTCCTTGGCTGGGCTGACTTCTACTGCCACCCCATTCTTTGCTGGGGGTCCAAAGTAGTCTGGGCTGGAGGCTTCAGAGCCGGACTCTGGAATATGGACAGGAGAGAGGGTTGAGACAGGCTCCTCCTGTCCCTTCTCCCTTCACTTCGGATAGGTTGTCTCGAGCCCTGCCCTGACAGTTGGAGGGGCAGCAGGAAACAGCTATCTGTCCTCGCTGTTCCCGGCTCCTGCCTCACTGGCCTCGCTCCCTCATCTAACGCCTGGGGACATAAGAGATGCGCAGTGAATGCTTCTTGAGTGAACCAACGATGCAGAAGTCCCCCATAGCAAGTAGGAAGCACTAACCCGACTCTGAATTGAAGCGGAACCTTTTTCTCTCCGGGTCGCTACAAGGGGTGGGAGGCCTCTTGCCCTTCTTGGTAAGGTCCAGTTTCTCCTCCCTGGAAGCGGCTTCATCCACCTGTGTGTGCGCCAAGAGGGCGAACTATGCACCAAGGCGGCGTTCACCGCGCCCCGTCAGGCCCCTCCTCCTCGGCAGCAAGCCCCGCCTCCGCCTCCCGCGGCCCAGGCTCCGGCCCGGCACACCTGCATCTTCAGCAGCTCCTCCTCCACCAGTCGCTTCAGTGCCTGCTTCTCCTCTGGCTCTAAGTGGTCGCGGCCCGAGTGAGCCAGGTACCTCCGCCGCACGATGGAATGCGTGAGTGTGCTGCGGGGACAGTGTGTCAGGACGGAGTCCCGTCCCACCCGCGCCCCTTCCAACCCCGTCTCCAACTCCCTGGGCACCTGAGGTCCGGGCGGCCTCGGAAGAAGCTACGGGTGAACTCCTGCATCTCCTTCTCCCGCGCCATTTTGCTCAACCCAGGATTGGCGGCTCCCGCCTTTTTTTCTTCTCGGCCTCCGTCAGCGCGTTTGACAGCGGTTCGCGCACGCGCAGTGCTGTGGCACCATGGGGCAAGAGACCTTTGGCCTTTGGCCGCGGACCGCGTGGGCTGATAACTTCGCCAGACGAGACTTGTTTTCCCTGGGCAGTTGGAGGGTCTCGCGGCTCCTACCCTTTCTTGGAACGAATCATTTTAAAATTTCTCGTTAGAAACCGATTCGGAGCCGGCAACCTTTGGGTGAAACGTAATCAGCCCGCGACGCTGCCTTCCTTCCTGGTCACGAGCACCAGCTAGGCCGCTATTATTTCGCAAGGCAGAAGAGAAAAGGCATCCTTGCGAGGAGACGAGGAACCTTGAGGGAAATCCTTTTGTGGCTTCAAGTGTCTAAGCACATTAAAGTCAGGAACGGCGCTCTCCAGCGTCCGCCATTTTTGTGGCGTCACTGCGTCACTGCTACGCCATCCCCAGCGCAGCCACTCGCTACCGCGCTCCTTTCCCAGTATTCCCCGGCAGGGCGGCCCGTGAGGTGACGCCGCCTGGGCACCCGGTACGCCGGGAGTTGTAGTCCCGGCGGCATAGCCTTGCAGAGTCTCCGGAAGTGGAGGCGTGAGCGACGGGGCAGCGCCTGCTTGGGGTAGCGGGACTGCAGAAGCTGGGCGCCACTGCCGGGCCGGTCATGAACGGGCCGGCGGACGGCGAAGTGGACTACAAAAAGAAATACCGGAATCTGAAACGGAAGCTCAAGTTCCTCATCTACGTGAGTGCTGCCGCGGGAAGGCTATAGAGGGGGGAGGCCTGGCGCGGACAAAATCTCAGTTTACCCAGGTGTAAAGTGGGTGGGGCGAGCGGCTGCCGGTTCCGGGGCCCTTCACGGAGGACCATTGGCCCAGCGCACCGCTTGTCCGTGATACAGGAGCACGAGTGCTTCCAGGAGGAGCTGAGGAAAGCGCAAAGGAAATTACTGAAGGTGTCCCGGGACAAGAGGTGAGGCACGTTGCAGGGGCGGAGGGCGATGTGGTTCCTAGGCAATCTGCATTCGGACCCCATCCCCGAGTAAGGCCCCAAGTGCATGGGCTCTTTCAAGGATCCGATGGGCCTGCTGGGAGGGTCGGGGCCCAGGGGGACATTGCTGCGCTGGGAAATCACTGTCCATCTCTCCTCTCTCCTCAGTTTCCTCCTAGACCGACTTCTGCAGTACGAGAACGTGGATGAAGACTCTTCGGGTGAGCAAGGTCTTGAAAAATTGGTGGAGGGCGTGGTTCCTGGCACTTAGCAAGCTTCCTGGGCCCCTGCCTTTTAGGCAGTGGCAGCTGATGCAGCCCCCAGTGGTCCTTAAGCCTAGTTGCTTGCCTTTCACCTCCACCGTTCTTTTATTCAGGCACTTACTGAGCACCTATTGTGTTTCAGGCACTGTGCTTGGCACAGGGGATACAGCAGAGGCAGAGACAGGCAAAGCCCTTGGTCTCTTGTAATTTATATTTTAGTTGGGAAGAATGAGTAAATGAAGACAATACACTAGAATTTTAGGTCATAGTAAGGACTTGAAGGTAATGAAAGCAGTTACGTGGTAATGATTATAGTAGAACAGGGGTTGATGAATTGTTTCTGCAAAGGGCCAGATGGTAAGTAAGCTTTCTGCAACATACAATCTTTGAAGCACCTACTGAACTTTGCCATTGTCGTAGCAGCCATACCCCATAGGCAAATGAATGAGTATGGCTATGTTTCCATAAAACTTTATAGGTACTGAAATTTGAATTTCGTATTATTTCCATACGAAAAATTTTTCTTTAGTTTTTTTTCTTTTTTTTTTTTTCCAAACATTTAAAAGCTTAAAAGCCATTCTTGGCCGGGCACGATGGCTCACGCCTGTAATCCCAGCACTTTGGTAGGCCGAAGTGGGTGGATCACAAGGTCGAGAGTTCAAGACCAGCCTGACCAACATGGTGAAACCCCGTCTCTACTAAAGATACAAAAATTAGCTGGGTGTGGTGGCGTGCGCCTGTAATCCCAGCTACTGGGGAGGCTGAGGCAGGAGAATCATTTGAACCCTGGAGGCAGAGGTTGCAGTGAGCCGAGATCACCGCCACTGCATTCCACAGGGCAAGACTCCGTCTCAAAAAAAGAAAAAAAAAGCCATTCTTAGCTTACAGGCAGCAGGCAACGTCTAAATAGAGTACTCAAGAAAGGCATTTCACGGAGTAACGTTTGAGTTGGGACCAGATAATAAACCAGCCTTCCATCCTGGGCAAGATAATGAGACTCCATCTCAATTAAACAACAAAAAAAGCCATGTATAGTGGTGTATACATGTGGTCCCAGCTACTTGGGAGGCAGAACCAGGAGGATCCCTTGCCTGAAAGGTCAAGGCTGCAGTGAGTCATGATAGCACCACTGTGCTTCAGCCTGGGTGACAGAGCAAGACTGTCTCAAAAAAAAAAAGAAAGAAACCCCATCCTGGCTAACACGGTGAAACCCCATCTCTACTAAAAATACAAAAAATTAGCCGGGCATGGCAGCAGGCACCTGTAGTCCCAACTACTGGGGAGGCTGAGGCAGGAGAATGGGCTTGAACCTGGGAGGCGGAGCTTGCAGTGAGCTGAGATTGCGCCACTGCACTCCAGCCTGGGCAACCAAGCGAGACTCCGTCCAAAAAAAAAAAAAAAAAAATCTTGTGAAGAAGTGAGCTGGAGCTCCCAGCAGAATAATAAATGCGGCTACCCTGAGGTAAGAACAGGCCAGGCTTGGTTGAAAAGCAGAGGGATGAAAAAGAGAGAACACTGTTTTCATCCCTTTATTTGAATATCGTCTGCAGTTAACTATATTTTCCATCATAAGCGGAGCCCCACATGCATACCTACAAAGCAAAGTTTAATGAAACATTTTTAAGATCACTGTATCCGGCCAGGCGCGGTGGCTCAAGCCTGTAATCCCAGCACTTTGGGA
>NW_016805896.1:8008148-8020406 GCF_001698545.2 Rhinopithecus bieti
AGAGCGAAACCCGCCTCAAAAAAAAAAAAAAAAAAAAAAAGATCACTGTATCCAATTCATCCTGATACTTTTTAGATTGCTTTTTTTCCCTTCTTTTAGTGCTGGTTGCACATCAGTAAATTGATTTCATGACTCACTAATGGATTGAGACCCACAGTTTGAAAAAACCCTAAGGTGAGCATTTGTGGGCCTCTTCCTGGGTGGGGCCCTCATAAGCCATGTCATGTAGAATCACCTCTCTCCAAGGTGCCTTTAAACATTGGTCTGAGGCAGGGATCGGCATGTAGTAGCCAGCCACGTTTTGGGACATACTGTTTTGTCAGAACGCATGATACCCATTCGCTTGCTATTATAGGAGGATTGTAGATAAGGTCAGGGAAATAGGGGCTTACTCAGGTAGGTCATAGTAGGAGGTTTGGCTTTTATTGTAGCCTCTCATCCCCTGCCTCTCCCTTCCCTAGGGTCTTCCAGTTAACATCCTGTTTGAGGGGAATTCAGGGCAGGAGGTGGGAGAGGACCCAGCATGTTCATGGCTAGAGTGGGTTGCATCTGAGGAGCAAAGGCCAGCAATATCAGCCCCACTCCTGTCATGGAGGCCCACACCCTGGCCAGGGAGACACGTGCAAATGACGCTTTTCAGCACAGTGTGAGCGCAGCCATGATGAGTAAGAGTAGAGGGTTCCAGGAGAGCCTGCAGTTAATTGGGCTTGAGGGATTCTGGAAGACTTCCCAGAGGCGGTGGCATTTGATCTGCTTCTTAAAGGGTCTTTTTGAGCAGAGACATTGCTAATGGCTTCTATAGGTGTGTCAGTCATTTGTTCCATGAAAGATGGCTCTTCTAGGCAGAGGCACTGAACTAGGAAATACCTTTCTTTTTTGACGAAATAGGTCAGTGTGCTGTAAAGAATACAGTTACGTTAGTTGATCGGAAAGGTGTGTTGAAGCCAGATTAAGCAGCACCATGAATTCGTGCAGGTAGTAGGGGATGTCATCAAGAAGGATGTGGACCAGGTTTGTTTTAGCTCACTGTGGGGTTGAGGGTGGACAGTGGATGGCAGGGTGATGTGAGGCTGCTTAGCAGGTGATTTTGACATGCTGGTGGCCTGACCTGTGTTAGTTGCCGTGGGGAGCAGTGGATGAAGGGGAGGACTTCAGGGGTGGATGAACAGGACGCTGGTTATGGGGAGTGGGGCAGAGGCATGAGCTGAAGACAGCTTAGCTCAGAGGCAAGGAACCAGTGGCATCAAATAGCCAAGGAGTCAGAGTCTCAGCCTCCCACCTTACTTTCTGAGCCTCGGTGACCTCATGTGACAAGTGGAGGTGCTGCCCTTCCCATCCTTCCTTGGATCTGATGACAAGGAGAGGTGGTGAGTGGGAAGGAGCCCGGCACCCTGGCCATGCGTGGCAGGTGTGTTACGGAGGAATCAGAGCGGGAGGGGCGCTGGGGAGGCTGGAGAGGCTATGGGCCTCCCTGGGACAGCTCAGGTGTGTGGTGCATGTGCGTGCCCACTAGCTGGTGAGTCAGAATCCCCCCCGGGAGCCCTTCTGTTGGGTTTTTGGTTTGTTTTGTTTTTTTGAGGCAGGGTCTTGCTCTGTCACCCGGGCTAGTGTGCAGTGTTACAATCACAGCTCACTGCAGCCTCAATCTCCAAGCAATTCTCCTGCCTCAGCCTCCTGAGTAGCTGGGACTACAGGCACACGCCACCATGCTCGGATAATTGCTTTTGTTTTTAATAGAGATGAGGTCTCGCTAGGTTGTCCAGGCTGCTCTTGAACTCCTGGCCTCAAGCGATCTGGCCACCTCACCCTCTCACAGTGCTGGGATTCTGGGCATGAGCCCCGCACCTGGTCCTCCGGTGCCCTTCTGTAGTGTGGAGGAGGTTATACCCTTCTGGGATGGACTGGGATCCCCCCACCCCCACTGACCATCTGTCCCCGTCACAGACTCAGATGCCACTGCATCATCAGATAACAGCGAGACCGAGGGGACACCCAAGTTGTCTGACACACCGGCCCCTAAGAGGTGAGAAGAAGATGCATTCCTCTCGCTGGGGAGGGTCAGGTGGGGCGCCTGGGCTCCTAGCCACCTCTGACGCCGCCCTGTCCTTTCTCCAGGAAGAGAAGCCCTCCGCTGGGGGGGGCCCCCTCTCCCTCCAGCCTCTCCCTGCCTCCTTCAACAGGGTTTCCCCTTCAGGCCTCCGGGGTCCCCTCCCCATACCTGAGCTCGGTGAGTTGGGGTCAGGGGTGGGAAGTGGTGAACTAATATGCCTGGGAGTAAGGTGGGCGTCGTTTGGGCAGAAGGGCTGGGCTTCCGGGCAAGGCCTGCCCAACGTTGGGGACATGTGTCTGGGTGTGGCCCAGGTGTCCCGTGGAGGGTGTGAGTGGGGCTGCCCCTTCTCTCTGGTATAGGAATGGGGCCAGGCGTGACTGAGGAGACCAAAGCCCAGGACAGCACCCTGCTGGCCCTTCTGTGTTCGGGAGCCCCGGGAGCCGCACTCATCACCATCTCTTTTGTTTTTCCATCTTCCTCCTGTTTGCATTTCTTTCCCCACCCTCACCCCGGTCCACTCCGCCTCCCATCTCCATCCCCGCTCCCGCCCGCAGCTGGCCTCCCCCCGCTACCCCCCATTCCCTTCTGACTACCTGGCCCTGCAGCTGCCTGAGCCCAGCCCCTTGAGGCCCAAGCGGGAGAAACGGCCCCGCCTGCCCCGGAAACTCAAGGTACCCTGACGTGGGGGCGCTAGGGAGGGGCAGGACGGCAGGAGGACAGCCACCTGAGGGAGGCTCAAGGCGGGGGCCTGTCAGAGAATCATGAATGATTTGGGGACCCAGTCAGCACTTAGCACTGAGGGGTGGATCAGAGAAATCTCGGCTCACAGGCTTGTATGGAGACAAATCAGGGCAGAACGAGCCTTGGGGGACCTGGCGTGCGGATGCCAGGGGTCCCACCCTTTCACGGCTGCAGTGTCACGAGGCCAGGCTCATTTTCCCTGGGGGGGGGGGGCGTGTTTTGTGATGCCAGGTAGCCCCAGACCAGGGCAGGATTACTGGATCTAGTCAAGACTGCCTATTAGAAACCACGTGGCCTTCAGCAAGTCTTTGTTACCCTCTAGGCCTCCTAGCCTTGGCACCTATAAGGCTAGTGGTCCTACTCGATATGACCAGCAAGCGCCCCTGGAGCACCTCCTGTTACACGGCAGTGCACAAAGCAGACCAGTGCCTGCCCTCACAGAGCTCACATTCTAGCAAGATAGGTAGAAAACATACTAGAAAAATAGGTACTTGTGGAGAAGAACAGTGAGGTCCAGAGCACGGGGACACCGAGGGGACGAGGCTGACACTTAGGGCCCAACAGTCTGGAATGTTCTTTGAGCAGAGACTTACAGGAAGTGGCAGCAAACTGTGTGGCTCCTGGGCAGTGTTTCTGTCAGGCAGAGACCCTGGGAGGGTGTGAGCTGGGCTTGTTCGAGGGTCTGGAAGGAGTCCGTGTCGGGAAGGAAAGTAAGCAGGGAAGTGGGTCCTGGAGCAGGTCAGAGGGGAGCTCCTGAGGCGCCAGTGTGCAGGATTCGCTGTGAATGAAGCCTTGGAGAAGGCAGTTCCCTGGCGGGGCACAGGTTGCAAGCATGAAGCAGGAGTGATCTAATTGCATCTTAACAAAATTGCAGACACTGGTGGTCAGAGAACAGACTGGGTGGGCGGTGGGGTGAGTTGGGATGGGAGTGAGGAGGCCACCGCGGTAAACCAGGCCGAGGGCAGAGGGTCCAGAGGGGGCTGCAGACCCATTTCGGAGAATGAGGGAGTTCCTGGAGGACCCTGTGTGGGCTGTGCGGGAGAGAGGCCAGGATGCCTCCAGGGCTTTAGTCTGAGCAAGAGTGGAGTCTCCGTCCCTCGAGATGGGAGGGCTGTGGGAGCACAGGCTTGGAGGGAAGCTGAGTCTGGCCGCGGATGTGTCAGGTGCCACCTGGAAAGGAAGCTAGACAGCAGCCCGTGAGGGGCTGTGCGTTTGGAAGCCACCAGGCTGGTGGTAGATGCGAGCCTTGGGAGAGATGGGGATGGGCTGAGGGGCAAAGCGGAATGGGGACCAGCTGGGTGGCTCCCAGGGTTCTAGAGCCAGAAGCAGAATGAGAGGCCGCATTTGCGGTGGTCTGGAGTACAGGATCTGGAGCTTCAATCCCAACTCTGCCATTTTCTCCATGGGACCTTGGCCCTGTGAGGCTTCACCTCTTGAGCCTGAGTAGCAGAGGTGACAGTACTGGCCCTGGTGCTTAGCAGGGGGGTGGCGGGCAGGGTGGGGAGTGGCGCAGCATTGAGGGGCACTTGGAAGCTTTTTGGCCGGGTGCTTGAGTCCTGAAGCGGAGTTGTGTCTGGGGGCAAAGTTCTAGACATTCTGGAGAGAAGATTTGGGAGGGCGGCCCACGTCCATAGCTGTTGGGGGAGGTGGGGAGAAGCCAGGAAAGGCCTCAGCGAGGAGAACGTGTGAGCCCAGGGTGAGTGGATTTGGATATTCCTGGCTGAAGTCATGGTGGGAAGGGAGCCAGGGCCACAGTGAAAGCACTCTCTGGGCCAGAGCAGGAGTGGTAAGAAATTGACAAGAAGAACCAGGTGGGGCGGCATCATGGAAGGCCTGGACACTGGCCTGAAGTGGGAGTTTGTCTGTTACTGTCAGGGGAGCGAGGAGATGGAAGGAAGGGAGTCCAAGCAGAGAAGGAATAACTGAAGATAGAAGCAGGTTGGTTCTGTCAGGCCTGAGTCAGACTTGGCCGACTTTGAATCCCAGCTCTTCCAGTACTCACCATGCGACCTCAGCGTGTCATTTCACGCTTGGAGCCACAACTCTCTTTCTCTGTTCAGTGGCGTCCTTGTGTGGAGAATGTGAGTGAAGGGATGAAAATCGCTTGGCCCACGCCTGGCCCCTAGTAAGCCACACAGAAACGTGAGCCACTGCCAGTCAGGCTGAGAGGATGCCACTGAGGAAGTCCAGGCCAGGGTGGGACATGCTGCGCACAGTGGGGAAGGAGAGGGGGTGGCCAGAGAAGGGGATAGTGCTTTCCAGTCATACACATGTCTGCTCCCGTGTGTACATGTGGGGGCCTGGTGCAGGGTGCGGGGGTGCTGTTCAGAGTTGGACCCCCTGTCTGTCACCCATCCTACCAGCCTCCTATACCCTGAGGCCTGACCCACCCTGGCCCCCACGCCACCCCAGCAGCAGAGATGAGGGTGAGGGCTCCTTAGGAAGCAGAGAGGAGGCCACAGGGCCAAATGTGACACTCAGAAGGGCCACTGGAGACCACACATGGCGTTTCCTGCCAGCCCACCCAGCATCTAGCCCAGGGCCAGACTGGACACTGCCACTGCCCCGCAGGACCCAGCGGGCCTGTGCCTCAGGACCTCCATGTCCACACCAGGTTCAGCCTCCTCCGCTGGCACGTGACCTCTCCCCGCTCCCCAGTGTCCTGGGGCTGGGAGGGCATTAACAGAAACCACCTGGCACATAGCCTGTGCCCAGTTTGTGCCCACAGACAAAGCATGGGGACCGCGGAGGAGACCCACAGAGCCCTCTGGGGAGGGTTTGTGAGGATCTGGCAGCCGAGGGTGCTGAAGGGTTGGGCAGGGCAGAGGCCACTTCCCAGCCTCAGAGAACAAAGCAGGACTTCTGACAAATAGAGCAGGATGCCCAGGTGGAGGGGCCGCCTGTCATCCGGCAGGCAGCACTCCCGTCCCGAGGCCCTGAGTGGCGCGGTGACGCGCTCAGGTCTGTGTTTTAGAGCGCGCGCTCTGGCTGCAGTGCGGAGGAGCTGGATCTGGGAGAGGCTGCAGGCAGGGAGTCCAGTTAGGAGGCTGGGACCGCAGCCCAGGTGAGCTGAGAGGAGGGCTGGGCCTAGGTCACGGCTGCGGGGATACCGAGGAGGGGCCCATCCAAGACATAATAGAAGCTTCTGGGGGGCAGAGAAGCCACCGGGGCTCTTGGCTCAGGCAGCCTGCAATACTCTCTGCCGAACCAGTGAGTTCCGCAGAAGAGGGAGAGGAGGAGGAGGGAGAGGAAGCCAGTGGCGGCAGGTGGCACCTTTGGGGCCCAGTGGCAGGCAGGCAAGCACTCCAGGCTGACTCCGCCTCTGGCTTAACCCCTGGCTCAGGGCAGCCCAGGCACCTCCCTGGAGAGGGCAGGGCCGGACCTTTCCCTCCCGGTTTCCTGTGAGGCACCCCATCCCCTCATCTCACCTCCATCACCACCCCCAGGCACTTGCTGGTTTGAGGCTCTCGAGGGGCTGGGGGCGGGCAGGCCCTGAGTCCAGCATAGGTTGGCCTGGCTGTGCCCAGGGCCCCTTCCCCATCCCCAGAGCTGCCCTGGGGGGCAGGGCCTGGTCTCCTGAGGCCCCAGTGCCTCCCTGACTAGCCCCCCTGTGTTTCTTCTCCTGCTGCAGATGGCGGTGGGGCCCCCTGACTGCCCTGTGGGAGGACCGCTGACCTTCCCTGGCCGGGGTTCTGGGGCTGGGGTCGGGACAGCCCTGACCCCCCTCCCACCCCCCAAGATGCCCCCCCCGACGATCCTGAGCACGGTCCCTCGGCAGATGTTCAGCGACACAGGTAGCGGGGATGATGCCCTGGATGGGGACGATGACCTGGTGATCGACATCCCGGAGTGACCGCGACATCATGCCATGCCCACCACAGCCCTGCCCAGCACCCTCCCCGTGCCAGCACACACGAGCCCAGCTTCCTCGGAGGTGTTTATTGACGCCCAGCTGCCATGCTCCGGCCACTGACACAACCAGAAAAGGCGTAAACATGCACGGGTGTCCCCCAGGAGGGTGGCAAGGGCCCTGCCTTCAAACTCTGGCCCCCTCCAGGGGACAGGTATTTAAACGAGTGGCCGGGAGCATCTGCCACCTTCTGGGGAGGCAGAGACCCTGCGATGGCCACCCCTTTAAAAGGGCAGCTGTACAGGGCTAGGTTTTTGCAGTGAAGTTTCTGTATTAAAGGAGTGGCTCTGGGTGTGTTTTTTGTCCTTTTCTCTTTTTGTGAGGCATTCTCCTCTGAACCTCCCCTAATCCGACCTCCTCCCTGTGGGGGGAGAGGGACGGGGCAGCGTGGAGAGGCAGGAGCGTGGGAGCCTGGGGCCGGGCTCTGAGCACTGCCCGGGTGTGCAGAGGAGGGGGGCTTTGCATATTTGCAGGGACTAGCGAGTCAGGCAGGAGGTTTGCATATGTGAATATAGAACTCCACAGCCCCTCACGAGCAGACAGACCCAGGTCACGGAGATTCACAGAAATAAGACAGGTAGTGCAGGGTGGGGGCAGCCCACCCCATGTAAACGTGCAACACACTCGTGCGAAGGTTGGGTACTGCACCTGGCCCGATGGGCCTGTGCCAGGACACTGCTGTCCACTCAGGCTGAGGACACAGCCCCGGCTGCAGGGGGCAGCTCGCTGGTCAGGGTGTGCCAGCGCTCCAGGGCCGCGTCCGGCTGCTGCAGGCAGTCACTCCAGTGCTTCCGAGCCTCGCCTCGGGCACCTGACCCCAGGGACACGCCACCTGGGGGAGCAAGTGGCAGGGTCAGGGCCACCTCCCTGCCACTCACCCTCCCTCAGCACCCTCAGCCAGCTCCTCCCTCACCGATGAAGTCATTGGATTTGCCAATGTCATAGTCCCAGACGGTGACTTCCAGGGTCTTGGTGGCCAAAGTGGAGAGCTCTATCTCGTAGAAAAACTCCTGAGAACAAGGCCAGCCACCCATTCGTGAGCCGGCTCCCCAGCCCCTCCCTGGCCTCCCTCTGCATCCCGTCCCCACCCGGGTACCTCGTTAAATTCTGGGTTGAGAGTCTTCTTCTTCACGCATGTCTTATGCTTGGATTTCTTGTCCACATCAGGCCTCAGGTACCTAGAGGTGGGGTAGAGGGAGAGGAACTGAGGGGTCAGGGACAGGCCAGGCCCAACTCGGGCCAGGGCAGGCTCTCTGGGGAGGAGAGGGTCAGGGTGAGGGCTCACGTCTTGACGTAGGGATCCGAGTAACCGTTGACGTCCATGGCAGCCAGATGGGCGCAGCGCAAGATGCCTACCAGCAGTCCCCGGCGCCGCGAGCTGTAGCTGAGACTCAGCAGGATGCGGCCGCGCTCCTCCAGCAGCCCCGGCCCCTGCTCTGCCTGCTCCAACTGAGGGGCATGGACGCAGGGTCAGCCTGGGCCCCTGCCGCCTCCCACCCACATGCATCCCCATCCCTGTGAGATGCCTCACCTCCTTCAGGTAACAGGAGATGCCCCTCAGCGCAGCCGACATGGAAGAGGGGGACGCCAGCTGAGGGGGCAAAGAGAAGGTTCTGGAAGCCTGGCCTCCCCAGGGTTCCCTCCCCTGGCGCCCCTGCAGCCCCCCGCACACACCGGGACCTGGCGCTCGAGGCAGATGTTAAAATGTTTCTTCTGCGAAGGCTTCAGGCGGCGGAGGGGCACGCGGATCTCCCCAATAAACTCATTGTGACTCAGCTTGTCCTCATCACAGACGGCAATCCTGGTGGGGAACTGCAGTGTCAGGGTCCCTGGGGTACCTGAGCCCCATTCTGGGGTGTAGGAAGGGCCTTGAACCAGCCCAGCTCTGTCCTACACACTACGTCTCATCTGGAAGACAGGCTGGCACTTGAGAAGGACAAGCGGATTTGCCCATTCCTCTGTCCCTCCCTGTGCAGCCAACCGGCTGTCCCTGGTCCATCAGAACGTGCTCGGCCATTGTGGGAAGCCCTCAGAAATCTTGGAGCACCCCGATCACTGCCTCCATTCAGGGCCTGGGGGCAGGAGCCAAACACCACAGTGGATGTGGCCATAGACACAGGCCATGAGAGCCTTGGACAGCCAGACGAGGACCCCATGGCTCCTCGGGAACCCCCGTCCTTTTCCTGCATGCAGCAGAGAGCCAGCCCCACAGGGACTCACTAAGAAATGATTGCTCTCCGGCCACCTGTCCTCCTGCAGCCCCTGTCCTGCCTCTGCAGTGACCCACTACCAGGTTGGGCATCTGTGGCATGGAGGATGGGCAGATCCCAACCCTGCAACTTCTGAGCCACCTGTGTGACCTTGGCCAAGTCACTTGATCACCCTACGCCTCAATTCCTATCTGTAAATGGAGATGGTCAAGGGAAAGAAAGAAATGTGAACATACTAAGCCCAGGCTGGGCCCTGGTGAGCGCTGATTTTTAGGTCTCATTCTGGTTTTGGCCTCTTGGCCTCCCCTCCATTCCACCCGCACACCTGACACCAAGGTGGCCTCCCTGCCACACAGCCCTGACCATCAGGGAAGGTCCCAAATGCAAATCCAAGCACAAAGGCAGAGGTCTCTCCAGAGCCTGGGTCTCGCTGCCCGCTACCTGACTTGAGGGAATACTCTCCTCATATCTCCATTTCCTGGGATGACGGAGCAAGTTCCCTGTCCCTGAAGACTTCACTCCTTAAGAGATTTTAGGGGAACTCAAGGCACGGAAGGGGCAGACCAAAGCTGCAGAGGTCTGACTTCAGCCAAGGGCTCTGAGAAGGAGTCTCGACAACCCAGGAACGCTTTTGGGAGGGGCCAGAGCTTGGACTGAGCCTCAAGTGAGCGGAATTTAGGCTGGCAGGAAGGAGCTCTCCAGATAGAAAACAAGAAGATAAGTTCAGGAGTTGTGGAACTGGCCAGTTGGAAGAAGGGAGTCCTCTGTTTGAGGGCCAGGAGATATTTTTGTTTTTGAGACAGAGTCTCCCTCTATCATCCAGACTGGAGTGCAGTGGTGCAATCTCGGCTCACTGCAACCTCTGTCTCCTGGGTTCAAGCGATCCTCCTGCCTCAGCCTCCCAAGTAGCTGGGATTTACAGGCACATGCCACCATGCCCAGCTAATTTTTGTATTTTTAGTACAGACGGGGTTTCACCAAGTTGGCCAGGCTGGTCTCAAACTCCTGACCTCAAGTGATCCACCCACCTTGGCCTCCCAAAGTGCTGGGATTACAGGTGTGGCAGGAGAGATTGGGGGGCAAGAATGGCAGGGAAATATTTTGGCCTGCTGCCAAAGGGGCTAGGGAGCTGCTGATGGTTCTTGAGCATCAGAGAGGTACAGGCTTAATGGGACATAGATCAACCAACCAGCAGTTACAATGTCAGCTGTCCCTGAGCTGCTGCTGGACCTGGGTGGTGGGGAGGGGGGCCCTCACCTGAGCACCTTGTGCGTGATGTCATCATCCGTGATCCCGCTGTACGTCAGGTCCTCATTCCACACGGGATTCAGTGTGTTCCTCTGAGTCTTCGTTTTTAGCTTATTAGCCTGGGGTGTGGGGATGAAAGGTTCTCAATACCTGTCCTCCAGCCCCACGGGCTGGAGGCACGGGCTGGGCCGAGCAGGGCGAGGAGGCTGTTACCTTACAGGCTCCAGGCAGCAGGTGCAGCTTGACATAGGGGTCGGCGAGGCCATTGAAATCCATGGGCTTGAGGCCCTGGAGAGGAGGGCAGGGGAGAGGGCTGGAGGCTCCCGGCACCTTTCTCCCTCTTGTAGAGCTGGACCCTGGAGGAGCCCAGAAGGGGGTTGCAAGGGCAGGAGGAAGGAGCAGGCCTGGGAAGGGAAGGAGGAATGGGCCCCCTCTGGGGCCTGCACGCAAACCGGCCCGGGCTGGGGCAGCAGGGAGTGCCCACCTTGGCCCTGAGGATGCTACAATGCAGAGTGCAGGAGGCCTGGTCATAGAGAAGGTCAAACTCCAGCATGCCCAGGGCGGCTGGAAAGAGAGGAAAGGCAGCATGGGTCGGTTTGGAGACAGGTGTGTGTGAGAGGCCAGCAGGTGGGCACTGGCTGTGTCTCTCTCTCTCTCTTGCCAGCCGGCGAGTGTGAGTGCAAGAGGCTGAGTGGGCCCATGCGTGTGTGCGTCTGGGTCCCTGGCTCGGCCGCAACTGGGGCTGTGTGGGTGGTGGAGTGTCTCAGCAGAAATACTGAATATTGAGCCTTGCTGAAGCTGTAATCTCCACACCGACTGCAGCTGTGGCAGCCATCCCTGCCACCCCCCCACCACCACTGCCCTCCTCTCCTACCTACATGCACAGCCAGCAGGGCCCGTCCCCCTCCCCCTGCACGGCAAGCCTGGAGACCCCCAGCAGCACATGGGGCCTCCAAGCTCCCAGACTCACTGGCATCATCCGAGTCATAGCTGTCCACTTCCGCACCATCCTCAGGCGTGGTGGCCCCAAGGAGGGCTGCAGGGGGGGCCAGAGCCAGGGGGGCCAGATGGGTGGGGGCCTCCCCGCCGCCCCCGCCGCCCCCTTCAGGTCCTGGTCCCCGGCGGGGGAAGTAGTCAGAGATCTGGCGGATAGGCCGGATGGGCCCGGGGCACACGTTGATGGCCATGTGCTCCTGGATGTTGATGGTCATGCGGTCGCCCCTGCGGCCCCTCATGCAGCACCCCTGGCTGGGAGAGGGCGTGTGAGCCAGTGAGCCCATCATACCTAGCCATTCTGGCTGAGGGCCAGGCGACAGCCTCCTCGGTCTGCAGGGCCCTCACTAGCCTCCCTTCCTAGGTGTCGAGGGAGAGGGTGGCCTGTGCCAGCCGATGGCAGGCAGGAGGCCTGGGCCCTGCAGACCCCACGCTGGCTCCACAGGGGCTGGGCTGCCAACCCACTCCCCGCAGAAGTCGAAGTTGCACCACCCCGTCCTCATCCACCCACCTCCAGGTTGTCCCTGTATCATCTTGCCAGCTCCTTCCTCTCCTCCCGGGCTCCCCTCTGCTCCTGAGCCTGCCTGTTCCCCATGGGACCCTGCAGAGCCCCGCCTCTGTTTCTCGTAGGCTCTGTCCTCCTCTGCACCAGGCGCTGGTCTAGTCAAGGTGTCACCCAACCCTCTAGGCTCCCACTGCCCACTGTCCCTTCATTCAGCCCCAGGACCTGTCTGCCTGCCTGGTTCCCCCGCTCGCTCACCACAGCCCCCGGTGGAGACCCCAGCCTCAGATGTCACCCCTGGCTCCCCAGGGGAGCCAGAAATTGCAGCCGCAGGAGAGCCGAACACCCCCGTAGCGCACACAGGCTGGCACTCTCCCCCGCACTCTCACGCCCCGGCCTGCCCAGCCCCCTGCACCTGCCTCTGCCTCCAACAGGTGCCCAGACAATGAGGGGACGGCGGGCGCAGGCTGGGCGGCGGCGGCCGGCTAGAAGAGCGCGGAGTCCGGCTGTGCGAGCCGAGAGGGAGGGAGCGCCGAGAAAGTGCGGGGAGGAGGGGGTGAGCGAGGTGGAGGCGAGGATGCAGCCGGCGCCGGCAGCGGGGTGG
>NW_016805896.1:8022425-8027110 GCF_001698545.2 Rhinopithecus bieti
GGGTTTCACCTTGTTAGCCAGGATGGTCTTGATCTCCTGACCTCATGATGATGGGAGGATCTCTTGAGACCAGGAGGTCAAGGCTGTAGTAAGCTATAATCACTCCACTGCACTCCAGCCTGGGTAACAGTGAGACCCTGTCTCAAAAAAAAAAAAAAAGTGTGTATATATATATATATATACATATATACACACACACACACACACACACACATATCCTTAGACCCAGAAATTCCACTTTTAGAATTTTATCTTATAGATATGCTGAACCATGAGCCAAATAATAGAAGTTCAAATTCTTTTTTTTTTTTTTTTTGAGACAGAGTTTCGCCCTTGTTGCCCAGGCTGGAGTGCAATGGCGCAATCTTGGCTCACCGCAACCTCTACCTCCCGGGTTCAAGCAGTTCTCCTACCTCAGCTTCCCAAGTAGCTGGGATTACAGGGGCGCGCCACCACACCTGGCTAAAGTTTTGTGTTTTAAGTAGAGACAGCATTTCACCATCTTGGCCACACTTGTCTTGAACTCCTGACCTCATGATCCATCTGCTTCAGCCTCCCAAAGTCCTGGGATTACAGCCGTGAGCCACCGCGCCCTGCCAAGAAGTTCAAGATTCTTAAATGTAACATGTTCCAGAAGATTGGAAACAACTGAGATACCCAGAAGTAGAAGACCAGTTAAATCAGTCATGATGTAATTCCATACAGTGAAATAGTGTGCAGCCACAAGCGGCTATTTGGCTCTTGTTTAGAATCATCTTTTTTTTTTTAAACATACAAGTTCTTCGAGGTCTCACTACTTTGCTCAAGCTGGTCTAAAATTCCTGGACTCAAGCAATCCTCCCGCCTCGGCCTCCCAAAGTCCTGGGATTACAGGCGTGAGCCACTGTGCCTGGCCCTAGAATCATTTCACAGTTTCATTTTAACTCAGAAAAGCAAAGTGCAGGCTGGGCGCGGTGGCTCACACCTGTAATCCCAGCACTTTGGGAGGCCGAAGCAGGTGGATCACGAAGTCAGGAGATCAAGACCATCCTGGCTTAACACGGTGAAACCCCATCTCTACTAAAAATACAAAAAATTAGCCGGGCATGGCAGCAGGGGCCTGTAGTCCCAGCTACTCGGGAGGCTGAGGCAAGAGAATGGCGTGAACCCGGGAAGCGGAGCTTGCAGTGAGCCGAGATCATACCACTGCACTCCAGCCTGGGCGACAGAGCAAGACTCCATCTCAGAAGAAAAGAGAAAAAAGAAATCAAAAAAGAAAAGCAAGTGCAGAGAAGCATGGTTGGAATACTGCCGTTTGAGAGGGAAAGAGTTTAGCCATGTTTGCTTAGTTGTTCATATATTGTTTCTGGAGGCCTGCACAAGAAAATGGTAACTGTGTCTCTTGACAAGCTGAGTGAAAATATAAAAATAATAAAAAATAATAATAAATACACAAAAGAAAACATAACTATGGTGACCTCTGGGGAGACAGGGCAGGAAGAGGAAAGACTTACTTTTTTTTTTTTTTTTTGAGACGGAGTCTAGTTCTGTCGCCCAGGCTGGAGTGCAGTGGCCGGATCTCCACTCACTGCAAGCTCCGCCTCCCGGGTTCACGCCATTCTCCTGCCTCAGCCTCCCGAGTAGCTGGGACTACAGGCACCCGCCACCTCGCCCGGCTAGTTTTTTGTATTTTTAGTAGAGACGGGGTTTCACCGTGTTAGCCAGGATGGTCTCGATCTCCTGACCTCCTGATCCGCCCGTCTTGGCCTCCCAAAGTGCTGGGATTACAGGCTTGAGCCACCGCGCCTGGCAAGACTTACTTTTCAATGTACATCGTTTTGTATCTTTTGAATTTTGTGCCACATGCATAGGTTACCTGTTCCAAAGAATACATTAAAATAATAAATTTTGGTATCTGTTCGTTTGTTTGTTTTGAAACAGAATCTCGCTCTGTTGCCCAGGCTGGAGTGCAATTGCTCGATTGCGGCTCACCGCAACCTCCGCCTCCCGGGTTCAAGTGATTCTCCCATGTCAGCCTCCTGAGTAGCTGGGATTACAGGCACCCACCATCATGCCCGGCTAGTTTTTTTGTATTTTTGTAGAGACAGGGTTTCACCATGTTGGCCAGGTTGGTCTCGAACTCCTGACCTCAGGTGATCTGCCTGCCTTGGCCTCCCAAATTGCTGGGATTATAGGCATGAGCCACTGCGCCTGGCCAAATTTTGGTCTTTTCTTTTCTTTATTTATTTTTCTTTTTTTTTCTTTTTTTGTTTTTGAGACAGGGTCTCACTCTGTTGCCCAGGCTGGAGTGCAGTGGCAAGATCATAGCTCACAACAGCTTTGAACACTTCAACTCAGGTGATCCTCCCACTTTAGCCTCCCAAGTAGCTGGGACTATAGGTATGCACCACCACGCCTGGCTAATCTGTCTTTATTTTTTATTTTTTTGTAGAGATGGGTCTCACTATGGTGCCCAGGCTGGTTTCAAACTCCTGGCCTCAAGCCATCCTCCTACCTCGGCCTCCCAAAGTGCTGGGATTACAGGTGTGAGCCACAGATCGTGCCCAGAAAAATAATATATTTCTTTCTTTCTTTTTTTTTGACAGAGTCTCGCTCTGTTGCCCAGGCTGGAATGCAGTGGCATGATCTTGGCTCACAGCAACTTCCACCTCCCAGGTTTAAGCCTCAGCCTCCCAAGTAGCAGGGATTACAGGTGCACACCACCATGCCTGGCTAATTTTTGTATTTTTAGTGGAGATGGGGTTTCACCATGTTGGCCAGGCTGGTCTTGAATTCCTGACCTCAAGTGATCTGCCCACCTTGGCCTCCCAAAGTGCTGGGATTACAGGCGTGAGCCACCACACCAGGCCAATATTTCTAAAGTAAAGGCAACCATTAGGTTTCCTTTGTGGCTCTCCAGGATAAGAAAGGAGGCAGGACTAAGGGAGATGCTGTGCAGTGTGACAATCGGTGAGTTTAGCAAGAGGGTGTCCATGACCTGGGCGCAGGGGGCCTGCAGTGAAGGGAGGGGGACACTCTGGCCAAGGAGCCTGCTGAGTCCTGTCTCCTGTGCTCTCTTCCCACGGTGCTTGCTCAACCCCAGCCCTGCCTGCCTCCAGAAGAACTTGCTGAAGGCAGGTGAGGATGAGGCTGGAGTTCAAGCCAATTTCAGAGGAAAATGATGGACAGTTGAGCCCTGCTTTGTCCAGAGTGGGGAGGCTTTTGCACCAGTCACCCAGTCATTCAGTAAATATTGACTGAATATCGACTATAGATTGTGGGATACAACCAGGACCAAGGTCAATGAGCTGTGACTTCACAGCCTCATAGGGAAGACAGACAAATATACAGACAACCCTCATCCAGGGAAACTGACGTGGGGACAGGGGATGGTCAGAAAGCCATGGGAACTCAGGGTCCTATGAGGCAGGAGGAAACAAAGATTAACACCTTACTTCCCAGAAGAGGAGCTATCTCAGCTGAAACCTGAAGGATGAGGAGGAGTTAGCCAGGTCAAGCATGGGGGCAAGTGTATTCCAGGCAGAGGTGTGTGCCAAGGCTGGGAGGCAGTCCAGAGCATGGCATATTCAGAAATCATTCTACCAGCCTGGTCAACATGAAGAAACCCTGTCTAAAAAAAAAAATTAACCAGGAGTGGTCGCACGCACCTATAGTCTCAGCTACTCGGGAGGCCGAGGCAGGAGGATTGTTTGAGCCCAGGAGTGTGAGGCTTCAGTGAGCAGAGATCAAGCCATTATACTTCAGCCTGAGTGACAGAGTGAGACCCTGCCTCAAAAAAAAAAAAAAAAAAAAAAAAAAAAGAAAAAGAAAGAAAAAAATCATTCTACCAAGAAGACGCCTGCACTGTGTGTTTATTGCAGCACTATTCATAATAGCAAACACACAGAATCAACCTAGGTGCCCACCAACAGTGGACTGGATAAAGAAACTGTGATACGTATATGCCATGGAATAGTATGCAGCCACAAAAAAGATGAAATTATATCCCTTGCAGCAACATGGATGCAGCTGGAGGCCATTATCCTACCTGAATTAATGCAGAAACAGAAAATCAAATACCACATGTTATCGTAAGTGGGAGCTAAACATTGGGTACCTATGGACATAAAGATGAGAATAATAGACACTGGGGACTCCTAAAAAGGGGAGGGAGGGAAAAGGTCGAAAAACTACCTATTGCTGGCACAGTGGCTCACGCCTGTAATCCCAGCACTTCAGGAGGCCGAAGTGGGAGAATTGCTTGAGGCCAGGAGTTCGAGACCAGCCTGGCCAACATGGCGAAACCCCATCTCTACTAAAAATACAAAAATAATTAGGTGGGCTTGGTGGCACGCATCTGTAATTCCAGCTACTCAGAAGGCTGAGGCACAAGAATCGCTTGAACCTGGGAGGCAGAGGTTGCAATGAGCTGAGATCACGCCACTGCACTCCAGCCTGGGCAACAGAGTGAAACTCCATCTCGGAAGAAAAAAAAAAAAGAAAATTGAGGCTGGGTGCTATAATCCCAGCACTTTGGGAGGCCAAGGCAGGAGGATCTCTTGAGCCCCGGAGTTCAAGACCAGCCTGGGCAACATAGTGAAATCCTATTTCTACCAAAAAAACAAAAACAAAAAAAGGCCGGGCGCGGTGGCTCAAGCCTGTAATCCCAGCACTTTGGGAGGCCGAAGCAGGCGAATCACGAGGTC
>NW_016805896.1:8027450-8042387 GCF_001698545.2 Rhinopithecus bieti
AAAAAAAAAAAAAAAAAAAAAAATTAGTTGGGCGTGGTGACTTGATCATGCAGTCCCAGCTACTTGGGAGGCTGAGGTGAAAGGATCGCTTGAGCCTGGGAGGTCGATGCTGCACTGAGCTATGATTGCACCACTGCACTCCAGCCTAGGCAACAGAGTGAAATGCAGTCAAAAAAAAAAAAAAAAGAAAGAAAGAAAGAAAGGAAAGAGAAGAGAGAGAGAGAGAGAGAGAGAGAGAGAGAGAGAGAGAGAGAGAGAAAGAAAGAAAAGAAAGAAAGAAAGAAAGAAAGAAAGAAAGAAAGAAAGAAAGAAAGAAAGAAAAGAACATTAAACCAACAGATATTTTTATTCTTATTTTTTTACAGATGTGATTCTCTGTCACCAAGGTTGGAGTGTAGCAGCACAATCATGGCTCACTTGAACCTTGAACTCCTGGCCTCCAGTGATCCTCCCACCTTGGCTTCCCAAATTGCTGGGATTACAGGCATGAGCCCACAAACCTGGCCTAACAGGTCTCAATTTGGGGCTCATTAGGTGAGAGATAAGGATTCAGGATGATTCTTAGGTTTCTGTGTTGAGCAGACCATCTAGAGGAAAGATGGGACCATCCACTGAGACGAAAAGATGGGAGCAGAGCAGGTCTGGAGTAAGACTCCATTTATGATCCATTGCCTTGGAGATGTATTTGGACATCACAAACAGACATCTCAGAGTCTGGAGCTCCGAGGAGAGGTCTGGGCTGGAAATATACATTTGTGAGTCACTGGCATATAGATGGTATTTAAAGCCACGAGTATGGATGAGATCACCTAAGCAGAGAATATAGATAGCAAGACAAGGCCCCAGGCTGAGTTGGCTGGAGAAGGAGTCCTAAGAATTGGTGAGTGTGGCTCCGGGGCTCTGAGTCAGGGACAGGTGCACCTGCTGGGAGGCAGACAGAATGGAAAGAGAGAGAACCATTTGATTTGACAGATTATGAGCTCTTTCATGGACTTGATCAGAGTGGCTTCAGTGGATCGGTGGGGACGAAGCCAGATTAGAAGAGGTCAAAGAATTGGCCAGGCGCGGTGGCTCACGCCTGTAATCCCAGCACTTTGGGAGGCAGAGGCAGGCAGATCACCTGAGGTCGGGAGTTTGAAACCAGCTTGGCCAACGTGGCGAAACCCCGTCTCTACCAAAAATACAAAAATTAGCTGGGCGTGGTGGTGGGTGCCTATAATCCCAGCTACTCAGGAGGCCAAAGTGGGAGAATCATTTGAACCCGGGAGACAGAGGTTGCGGTGAGCTGAGATCACGCCACTGCACTCTAGCCTGGGTGACTGAATGAGACTCCATCTCAAAAAAAGAAGAGATCGAAGAGTCCATTAAAGGTGAGGGAGTGGAGACAGCAGGTGTAGATAACCCAGAGTTGCCCATCTACTCTAGAATGATGCGCATCTATGAGTTCTCTCCCTTGTCACTCTTGAGGGCAAGGACCATGCCCTGGTGATTTCTGAGCCATAAATGGAGTCCGGCCAGTGCATAGCAGGAGCTCAGCACATTTATGTCATGGATGGATAAATGGATGAATGGGTAATGCATTGTTTGGGTCGAAACGGCCTTTTCTGGCAGAGATAGTAGCTGTATGTTTTTGAAGCATTTAAGAAAACAAAAAAAAGTCAACCCCAAAGGCCATAGGCTCTGTGTCCCTTCTCCCAGCTAACCTCAAGGAGCAGTTGCATGTGGTCCTGGGGCACAAGCCCTGGCCCAGCATCAGGAACCAGGTTATTTATTTATTTATTGAGATAGAGTCTCAAGTGTCACCCAGGCTGGAGTGCAGTGGCGTGATCTCGGCTCACTGCAACCTCCACCTACTGGGCTCAAGTGATTCTCCTGCCTTAGAGTCCTGATTAGCTGGGACTATAGGCGCGCATCACCAAGCCTGGCTAATTTTTTTTTCTTTTTTTTTTTTTTTTTTTTGAGATGAAGTTTCACTCTGTCACCCAGGCTGGAGTGCAGTGGTACAATTTAGGCTCACTGCAACCTCTCTCTCCTGGGTTCAAGCAGTTCTCCTGTCTCAGCCTCCCGAGTAACTGGGACTACAGGTGCATGCTACCATGCCTGGCTAATTTTTGTATTTTTAGTAAAGACGGGGTTTCACCATATTGGTCAGTCTGGTCTTGAACTCCTGACCTCAGGTGATCCACCCGCCTTGGCCTCCCAAAGTGCTGGGATTATAGGTGTGAGCCACCACGCCCAGCCTTTTTTTGGATTGTTAGTAGAGACAGGATTTCATCATGTTGGGCAGGCTGGTCTTGAACTCCTGGCCTCAAGTGATCCACCCATCTCGGCCTCCCAAAGTGCTGGGATCATAGGCGTGAGCACCGCGCCTGACCCAAAAACCACGTTACTCAGTCCCTTCTGCCACCTCTCATATGCCCTGCGGCTTTGGATAAATCCCTTCCTCTTTCTTATAAGTGACCTGCGTGGCGGCTCACAACTGTCATCCCAGCATTTTGGGAGGCCAGAGCGGGAGGATCATTTATGCCCAGAAGTTTGAGACCAGCCTGGGCAACATAGCAAGACCCCGTCTCTACAAAGAAAAAAATAAGTAGGCTGGGCACAGTCGCTCATGCCTGTAATCCCAGCACTGTAAGAGACCGCGAAGGGCAGATCACTTGAGGTCAGGAGTTTGAGACCAGACTGGCCAACATGATGAAACCCCGTCTCTACTAAAAAAAACTACAAAAATTAGCCAGGTATGGTGGCACATGCTTTTAATCCCAGCTACTCGGGAGACTGACGCAGGAGAATCGCTTGAACCAAGGAGGCCGAGCTTGCAGTGAGCCAAGATCGCGCCACTGCACTCCAGGATGGCCAACAGAGCGAAACTCCATCTCAAAAAAACAAAACAAAACAAAAAATAAGCAGGTGTGGTGGTGCACGCCCGTCGTGCCAGCTACTTGGGAGGCTGAGGTGAGAGGATCGCTTGAGCCCAGGAGGTCGAGGCTGCACTCCAGCCTGGGTGGCAGACAGAGCAATATCCTGTCTCAAAAAAAAAAAAAAAAAAAAAGGAAGCCATCAGCGCAGCACAGGGGAAGCAGCCTACGTGAGCCAGTCCCATAGATATTGGTTTCCCTCCTTCCCCACCCCTGCCCCGCCGCCCCCTTTTTTTTCTCTCTCTGGGCTTTTTACTTGTTTAGGAACTCGAAGCGGTTCATGGCAAGTACCCCGAGTCCTAGCCCACCTGTTCTCTGCATAGAGTTGCTGCAGAGCACCTCACACGCGCACAGATACACGCCTGGCTTTGGGGGAAGTCGCGACACTGGGTCTGCAGAGTCCGCTGAGCACGCGTCTTCGTCGTGAAACTAAGGAGACCCTGGAGTGTCCTTGGGCTTGGGTGGGATGGAACATGCCCGTGACAGACAGGCCCACCTGCCAATCAGAAGGGAGCTCTCCTTAGCCGATATGGGACCGCAGGAGTGGAAATGGCTGTTGGGAGGTGGCAGAGACGGGAGATGGGGTGGCCACAGGGGAGCTGCCGGCCACAGAAGAGGAAACGGAGGTGCAGGGAGCGGAGTCTGCGAAGGATGCGTGAAGGGCCGAGATGTGCCTCGGAAAGGGCCTAGAGACTTCCTCTGACCAACCCCCGACGGCCATTCCCAGCCATCCGTTTTCCTGCAGCCTCAGATGCAACCTGTGGAAGACGCGGGAGGAAGCCCGGGAGTCCGCCCGGCTACGCCTTCCCTAGGGTGGGAGCGGGGACTCAGGCGCGGACGCTGCTGCCACCTAGTGGGAGAAGCCTGCTACTCCTCTCGGTTCCTAACCCCAGGGTAGTTCCCAGCTGAGCACTGAGGCAGGATCGGGGGAGGATGGGGAGAGCCCTGTGCCCCTTGATCTGCGGACACGATGCGAGGGGGAGCCTCAGAGAGGAACACCAGCCCCCAGGAAGTGTGCATTGCCCACACTACATTTCCCCTCTGGGCCATGATTTCCTCCCGTGTATAAGGGAGGCAAGAGTACCTGATTCTGGGCTGGGCTTGGTGGCTCATGCCTGTAATCCCAACACTTTGGGAGGCCGAAGCGGACGGATCATCTGAGTTCAGGAGTTCAAGACCAGCCCGGCCAACATGGTGAAACCCCATCTCTACTAAAAATACAAAAATTGGCCGGACAGTGGTGGTGCGTGTCTATAATCCCACTATTCAGGAGGCTGAGGCAGGAGAATCGCTTGAACCCAAGAGGCGGAGGTTGCAGTGAGCTGAGATTGTGCCTCTGCCCTCCAGCCTGGCCAACAGAGTGAAACTTCATCTCAAAAAAAAAAAAAAAAAAAAAAAAAAAAAAAAAAAAGGCCGGGCGCAGTGGCTCACGCCTGTAATCTCAGTACTTTGGAAGGTCGAGGCCGGCAGATCACGATGTCAGGAGATTGAGACCATACTGGCTAAGACGGTGAAACGCCGTCTCTACTAAAAACACAAAAAAATTAGCGGGGCGTTTTGGTGGGCGCCTGTAGTCTCAGCTACTCCGGAGGCTGAGGCAGGAGAATGGCGTGAACCCGGGAGGCAGAGTTTGCAGTGAGCCGAGATCGTGCCACTGCACTCTAGCCTGGGCGACTGAGCAAGACCCTGTCTCAAAAAAAAAAAAAAAAAAAAAAGAGTACCTGCCTCTGAGGGTCAGTGCAAGGGTAAATGAACCAATTTGTGCAAGGAACTTGGCCATAAATGGGGTCCAGCCAGCACAGTAATAGGTGTCAAATAAATGCTACCCACTGGGCATGGTGGCTCATGCTTGTAATCCCAGCACTTTGGGAGGCTGAAGCTGGAAGATCATCTGAGGCCAGGAGTTCGACACTAGCCTGGGCAACATAACAAGACCTCATCTCTACAAAAAATGCAAAGATTAGCCAGGCATGGTGGCACATGCTTGTGGTCCCAGCTACTCAGGAGGCTGACTTGGGAGGATCATTTGAGGCCAAGAGTTCCAGGCTGCAGTGATCATACCACTGTACTCCAGCCTGGGTGACAGAGTGAGACCCTGTCTCTGAAAAGACATAAAATAGGCCGGGCACTCTGGGAGGCCGAGGCGAGCAGATCACCTGAGGTGAGTAGTTCGAGACCAGCCTGACCAACATAGTGAAACCCTGGGTGGCTCAAGCCTGTAATCCCAGCACTTTGGGAGGCCGAGATGGACCGATCACGAGGTCAGGAGATCGAGACCATCCTGGCTAACACGGTGAAACCCTGTCTCTACTTAAAAAAATACAAAAAACTAGCCGGGCGAGGTGGCGGGTGCCTGTAGTCCCAGCTACTCGGAGGCTGAGGCAGGAGAATGGCATAAACCCGGGAGGCGGAGCTTGCAGTGAGCTGAGAACCGGCCACTGAACTCCAGCCCGGGCGACAGAGCGAGACTCCGTCTCAAAAAAAAAAAAAGAAACCCTGTCTCTACTAAAAATACAAAAATTAGCCGGGTGTGGTGGCAGGCAGGCAGCTGTAATCCTAGCTACTCAGGAGGTTGAGGCAGGAGAATCACTTGAACCCGGGAGGCGGAGGCTGTAGTGAGCCAAGATCGCGCCACTGCACTCCTGCCTGGGTGACAGACGGAGACCCTGTCTCCAAAAAAATGAAAATAAATAAAACAAATGCTACCTGTGGTTGATCCAAGGGGTAACTGGAGGTGTGTGGCCCAGTGCCGCCACCCCAAATTGTGCCTGTTGTCTAAACACATCTTCCTTTAGTTCTGGCTTTCAGCAAGATGGCCCTGCCACATCTCTCCTCTTNAAAAAAAAGAAACCCTGTCTCTACTAAAATACAAAATTAGCCGGGTGTGGTGGCAGGCAGGCAGCTGTAATCCTAGCTACTCAGGAGGTTGAGGCAGGAGAATCACTTGAACCCGGGAGGCGGAGGCTGTAGTGAGCCAAGATCGCGCCACTGCACTCCTGCCTGGGTGACAGACGGAGACCCTGTCTCCAAAAAAATGAAAATAAATAAAACAAATGCTACCTGTGGTTGATCCAAGGGGTAACTGGAGGTGTGTGGCCCAGTGCCGCCACCCCAAATTGTGCCTGTTGTCTAAACACATCTTCCTTTAGTTCTGGCTTTCAGCAAGATGGCCCTGCCACATCTCTCCTCTTTGTAAACGCTGGGGCTGCCACCATTATGGTTTTATCATCAGCGACATTCCAGAGGATAAAGACTCCCCTGGTCCCAATCTATCCTCTCCTCTCCTCTTCTGATGAGGGTGAGGGATGGGGAAGGGGTCCCAGCTCCTAGCACTTTCTCCCCTCACCCCAGAGCGCCATCAGAACAGCTCTGGGCTGTGACATCACAGAGCCCCCACCTCATGATAGGAGTCATGAAGTTGTGGCCATGGGTGCTGGTGTGGGTGTGGCTGGCTGCAATAGGGGCCATAGACACTGGTGAGAAGCTGTCTTGGGAGCAGCAGGAAGTCAGGCAGCTCTGGGGGCATAAAGGGTGATGCCCACTTAGGGACTGGGAAGCCAACCCTGCACCCTCTCCTTTTCTCTCCACTCTTCTTTCCCATCCTGCTGGTCCCACCCACCCCCCGACAACCATGGGCCTTGTCATGTGCACCCAGCTGACCCTGAGGGAAATCAAGACCCTCCACAGCCTCCACAATGAGGCTGGGTGGTCTCACAGGGTCCCGAGCCAGCTTCAGCCTTCAGAGATAAAGGCAGGGGTCAGCTTGGCTGTTGTCACAGACTTTGCTTGGATCCTAGCACCCAGACCCAAGCGTGCCACGGTGTCAGCCCTGGGGACAGAGTCTCCGCGCTTCTTAGACAGGCCTGACTTCTTTGATTATCCAGACTCGGACCAAGCCAGGCTCCTGGCTGTGGCCCAGTTTATTGGAGAGAAACCCATCATGTTCGTTAACTCAGGTATGAACCAGCTAGAGAAGGGACCTCCCTCCCTGTCAGGGCCTGGAGGAGAGCAGCCCCCGACCCTTCCATTGGGCCATCAGAAGGGAATTAAGGGTCCCGCTTGTCTAGCAGGTTCCAGCCCCGGGCTCTTCCATCACATCCTGATAGGCTTCCTGGTGGTGGTGTTCTTCTTTCTCCTTTTCCAGTTCTGCACCCACATGTAAGGCCTGCCCCCTTCCTCCAACCCCACCCACCACCACCTTCCTTGGGAGCAGCTGAAGATGCCAGTTCTAGTGGGGCAGGGTGTGACCTCTCCCCTCTGATCTCCATGCCCCACAGAAACTTCCAGAAAGGGGCCTAAAGAGCCGTACAGGGGCCCCGGACTCAACCTGAGCACCCACACCCACCTCCTCTCCTGTCGATGAGCAAAAGTTCCCCACTTTTCTCCTCCCGGACTGCCCAGCGAGGAGCTGGGGATCCCGCTCCCTGTGCGTTTCCCACAGCCCAAGTCCCCCACCTCCTCCCTTCCCAGCCCCAAAGAACTTGATGGTGAGGGCCTTAGTGGCGTTCACGCAGATCGTCTTTTATTAGCGGTCTGTAAAGCACCTCCCAGGGTCCCCCGACCCCAGATTGGAGGAAGCCTTGAGAGGTCAGTAGCACCAGGGACATGGCAGGGCCCGAGGGCGCGATGTGCAGCCGATGGTGAGGGACTGGGCGCCCTCGCCTGCCCCCGGGGTTGTCAGCACTGGGAAGGCTTAGGGGTAGCAGCCACCTCTCTCCCTCAACCCAACAGACTAGTTCAAATTTGGGTAAATAAATAAAATAAATAAGATTCCTCAAGCTGGCCTACCCTGGAGAGGAGCCGTGGTTGCAGCCAGCCACTCGGGAGGCCCGAGGGCCAGCCGGGTTAGTTGGGCGTCCTCTCCTCTCGGGTGATGGGGAGCCCTGGGGGGTGGCAGCAGAGGGGCTGGGATGGCCTTGGCAGAGGCGCCTCCCCACATTCTGACTCCTGGTCCCCTTGAAACCCTGTCGGTCTCCCTCCCCACAAGCCCTCCTGCCCTCAGTGGGTGGGAGGTGATGCTCCCTCCCCTCCTCCAGCGCAGGGGTGTGCAGGAAGGAGGCATAGTAAGGAGAAGAGGTTCCCTCTCTCCCCCAGCTCAGTCCCCGTGGTGTGGGGCCTCTTCCCTTTCAGGGTCATCGTCAGTCCTGGGGTTGTCCGGGCAAGAGGACCCTGGCTCCCACACCCAGCCATCAGCCCCAGAGCCCTGTCTCCACGGGGTGGGGTGGGGAGGGGAGGGTCCTGGCCCCCGGCCTCAGTCCTGGGCCTGGCAGGCCGGGGGTGGCCGGGAGCGGGGCCAGAAGAGGCGGCAGGCCCCACGGCAGATGAGGAAGAACCAGTAGAGCTGAGGGGCCAGGAGCAGCGCAGCGCCCAGGTTGACGTGGGCGGGGATGGCCAGGGGCACGGCCAGCAGAGGCAGGCCGGCGTGGCGCCCGTAGGCCCAGTACAGGTAGGGGAAGAGCAGCACCCGGCAGCACAGGAAGCTGAGCAGCATCAGGGCCCCGTTCACCTTGTGCAGCAGCGTGTGCTGCTGCTTGTACTGAGGGGACATGGACACCGTGGCCATGGCGGCAGGAGGGCTCAGCCCCCCTTGGCCCTCTCCCTGCCTCCCTGCAACCCTAGCAGGCAGCTCCTCCCAGACAAGACACTTTGCCAGGACACAAGCACCAGATCAAAAGGCAAGGGGTGAGCGGGGGAATGACGAAGGGGCCAGAGCCCTTGGCAGCAACCCTGAAGGTCCCTCCCCTTCCCGTGCCCTCCCCATCGGGCTCCCGCACCCTCCCATGCTCACTCACCTGGATGAGGATCTTGCCAAGGCAGACGAAGGGTGTGCTGACCTCTGCCATCAACATGCAACCCAGAAAGAAGTCTCCCTTCCCCTGTCGCCACACCTGAGCACACAGACAGGAAGGTGAGGAGCTGGGGCTCCCCCTGGGTTCTTAGGCAGCCCCCACCCTTCCTCTTTCCCCTCTGTCACTTTTGGAGATGCTTGACTCTGAATGTCAAAACACCTGGGTGCAGGGCTGGGCACAGTGGTTCACACCTGTAATCCCAGCACTTCGGGAGGCTGAGGTAGGTGGATCATGAGGTGAGGAGTTTGAGACTAGCCTGGCCAACATGGTGAAACCCCGTCTCTACCAAAAATACCAAAAAAATTAGCCAGGCATGTTGGCAGGCACCTGTAATCCCCACTACTGGGGCGGCTGAGGTGGGAGAATCACTTGAACTCAGGAGGCAGAGGTTGCAGTGAGCCGAGATCACACCACTGCACTCCAGCCTGAGCGACACAGAGATACTCCGTCTTGGAAAGAGAAAAAAGAGAAAGAACACCTGGGTGCAGGAGCAGGTGCATGACTTGGCTGCATCCCTCTCACAGTCCTGCAGAAAGACTGTGTTCCTTATGTAACAGGTGAGGAAACTGAGGCTCAGAGATGTGCAACCACAGATCCAAAGTGCTGCAGCCGGGCATTGTCCAGCCCGGGGCCAGGCTGCCCCCACACCCTGGTGCCCCTGGGCTGGTGCTCAGTGAACCCTGCCTGTCCACAGCTTTCCCTGGAAACGTGCTGGGTCTACTTGGCTGCCAGTACCCAGACCCAGGGCTTCCCAGGTTCCTGCCAGCACCAGTGGGACCAAGGAGCAGGCCACCCACACCCCGCCCTCCCAGCTCCCTGGGACTCACCACTGAGAGCGGGAAGCACACCAGCACCATGGCGGCATGGTGGAGCACCATGAGGAACTCCTTGTGCAGGTAGCCACGTGCTATGGCCCACGTGCTGCCCGGGGCTCTGGCCACTCCGTCATCCCCTCCATGCCCTTTGACCTGGTGCTTGTGCCAGTGACAGAGAAACATGGCGTAGATGTCGTAGATGAAGTAGGGCACAGCAAACTGCGTGTAGGCAGAGGACAGCCAGTGTCTGTTGGGCAGAGAGACAGGAGGGGGAAGGGGTGGGTGGGTTGTGGGGAGCAAGGAGGAAAAGGGACACCAGTGAGCGAGGGCAGATCTCAGGGGTTGGCACGGCAGCCCTGGACAGCAGTGGAGTCTCGGGTACAGATGAGGGGTCCAGAGGGTAGAGGGTGAGAAACTTGCCCGAGCTCACGCAGTCACGCAGCTAGTAAGCGATGGTGCTGGCATTCAAACCTGTGGCCTCAGAACCCACCCATGTTCTTCTCTCTCTGCAGTACAGTGGGGAGAAAAGAAAAGAACAGAAGATGCCCACAGACCAAAAGGCACAGATAGAGTGCCAAAATAAGCCCAGGCCAGGCAGGTGGGACCTTCCTTGCCATGGTTATTTGTCCTAACCTTACCATGAAGTTAGGACCAGCAACAGCTGAATGGGTGAGAGTGCTGGAGAGAGAGGTCACAGGGGTGGACCCCCATTCCTGCCTGCTGAGGCAGGCGCTCTTCCAAACTTCCCATGCATGCACTTATTTACCCCTCCCAAAACCCTGTAAAAGGTAGGTGTGGCCATAACCCCCACCGTACAGGTGAGGAAGTGAGTCACAGACGGGCTAGGTAACCTGGCCAAGGAAGGGACATGGGCAGTGGCTCCACAGCCCTCACTGTCATCCCCACTGTCCCCAGAAGATCCAAGAGGCATCAAAGACAGGCCCTGTTGGCAAGTGAGGGGTCTTGTCAGCGCTGTTCGCCCTGCCCCAAAGTGACCCCATCTCTTTTCTGTTTTGTGTTATTTCTCAGGGACAGCCAAGCGTTAAGGGGAAAATGCAGAACAAAAGGAGCCAAGGACAGAGAAAGTTCCATGTACGTGGAGAGTAAACAAAAATGAGAAATGGATGAATAGACAAGACAGCATTTTTCTTCTGGAGTCAGCACATTGGCAGTTTCTCTTAAATCCTATAGTCCCGAGACTGGTCTGGGGTGGGGGCAGAAGGTCCTCGCCCCACACGGAGGAGGAGGGATGAAAGCAGAGTCAGCCAGAAGTTATCACTAAACATAAGGCATGTGGAGAGAGCTGTGGAGAAGTTGGGGCTGAGGCCTCTGAGGTTGGGGAGCCTGAGGCAGGCAGCCTGTGAGTGGAGCCAGCCCATTCTTCAGCAGGGACGGTACCAGGGAAAAGGGAACCTGAGACTGTGATGCAGTGGTGTGGAGCTGCGGCCCAGAGGCAGGGAAAGATGAGAGGGGAGGAGCAGCTGCAGAGAATGCGAGGCAAGAACACAGGGAGAAAAGGTCCAAGTGGCCTGGAGGAGTCAGGGAAGGAAGCTGCTCACAATGCAGGCCCAGCAGAGGTGATGGGAGATGGGGCCTGCTGGCTGGTGCAGGAGACCAGGAGGGGCCACCAGGCCCTGGGCTGTCATGTGAGGTGTTAAATCCCATCCCCACCCTCTTGGCAATTAGGTGCTCAGAAGTAGGAACAGCTGCTGCCCTGGATTAACCCGGATCCTCCCCACCTACCTGAGGATTAAAGCAGGGAGGAAGGACAGGAACAGACACAGGGGGCCTGGGGAGCAGAGTGGGTGCAGAAGCCAAAAGGTGACCTCTGCATGTGAAGGCTGGGGAGGAAGTGCTGGATCCCAGGCTCAGCTTGGAGAAGGGGTGGGGAGGGGCAGGCCGAGGCCAAGAAGCAGCCAAGTCCCTGGGCAGGGTGTGAAGAAAGAGTTAAGCCAAGAACTGTCCTCTGCAGCTGCCACTTAACTCAATTCCTCTCGATGAAGCCCTTCCAGGAAGGGCCGCTGCCTCACCACAGAAGAGGCAACTCATCTTCGGAAAAAGAGGCGGCGAACAGAAACAGGGCACCCCCCGTCAGGGGCGTCCAGAGAATGTCCCCTGGGACTCAGGGACTGCCACAGACGGGAAATGGCACTGAAAGCTACGAAGGGGGTGTTGTGGGCACCTCCGAGGCAACTTGCCATGGGCCACCCATGAGTCACCTAGGGCAGTCGTCAGCACCACGGACAGGGCCCCTCTCCTCTCCGTCCTCCGCCTCCTGCCTGCACACCTCTGGGCCTTTTTGGCAAGCACCAGACACTGCAGCAGCTGCCTGGCCACATTTTGGCCTCTTCGCCCTCATCCCCTCCTGCACTGCCTGGCCGTGTGTGGCCTTGTGCGTGTCATCTTTCCCGTCTCCTCTCCCTCACGCATGGAGTGGGTGCCGGATGCCTGGATTCTGGGAGGGCCTGAGGGGTGAGCCCAGCATGAGGAGGGGGCACTCCATCTGGGAGCTGGAGGGAAATGGGATCTGCCTCCTGGGGCGGAAGGCAGGGAAGAGGTGGGGAACCCACGACAACACGGGAGACCTGGAGGCCAATTAGGAAGCGCTTTGAGGATCCTCTGTGATCCCCGCTCCTTCTCCCCCTGGTTCTGACCTTTAAGGAGAGGACGGGATAAATTTATCCCCAGGTGTTGAGTTGCAGCTATTGCAGTGAACTTGCTCGTCCAAGTTAAGGGCTTGGGGATCATGAACAGAGTTCCCTCCAAGATGTGGGGTCTTCCAGGGTTATGTGTACACACCAACCACTGGCACCTGGGCAAGGGGGTTCTTGCGGCACTTACTGGTCATCGATGATGTGCTTGCAGGAGGTGGAGACGATGTAGCCAGCAGTGGAGGCCATGATGGCCTGGACAGAGGACACCAGCCTAGGAGAGAGAGGGAGGCGTGCTAGAAGGGCAGAAGGGAAGAGGCGTGTGCCTTGATTTCTCCTCGTTGCTAGTCTAGTGACTGCGCTTTGCATTCAGCCACTTCTCGGACCAGTCCTTGCCCGCCTTCTCCCAAGGCTGGGCTGTCTGAAATGTGCCCCACCACAGGCACCTCACGGCTCTCTGGTCCATTCGGCTGCTGTTCCTCAGTCCACCCCACTCCTTGCCACCTTCTCCCTTCCCCACTTGTGGAAACTGAGTCTCCCTCTTCTCAGGGTGGCAGGGTGTCCATCCTGAGGTGAGACCCCACTGAGAGTGAGCTGCTGGCCTGGACCTCTCCTCACGAGGGGAGCCTGGGCCAGTTCTTGCCCCATTCCCCTGCCCAGTCATGACGCAGGCCTCACTCTGGACCCTTTGTGACCCCGAGCTCCCCAGTCACTCTCCCACTGTCTCCTGACTGCCACTAGCCTCCACTCTGCACTCTGGCCCTGATCTAGGGGTATACAGTTGCACCATCCACTCCTCCATCCCTGGCCCCCAAACACTCGCCCTGAATGACACCTAGCTGTCTGCCCTGGCCTCGGTCCCCAATGTCTTATAGGAGTGTCTTCACTGCACGCCGGCCCTGTTTTGGAGGGTGGGAGGGTGTACCGGGAAGAAGAGACAGGCAGGCTGAACACTAGTAGACCAGATGGCAGGGCTGGACGAGGTCTCCCAGGACAGTGAGCAAGGCAGGCAGTGAGAAGAGAGGAAGCCTGGGGGTAAAGCCCCCAACCCCCATAGGAACTCCCAATACCCACCCACTGAGGGTCCAGAGAAGTGCCAGGTCCCTTCCGTTCCCTGAGAAGCCCAAGAAGCAGAGAGGGGCTGAGGGGAAGGAAAGTGGTTTACCTGGCTGAGACAATGACCGCGTCGGCCTCCTCCCAGCGCAGCTGGGGCAGCCGCTGGAGCGTATTCTTGGAGAGGAGGAAGAGTCCGGGGAACACCACCCCCCCGGCCACCATCGGGGTCAGCATGGTGGCTGAGGACTTGGGCAGGGAGGCAGGCGGGCCGTGAAGGGTCAGGGAGGCTGAGCGGAAGGAGTTAGGGGTGGAGAAGGGACGCCAAGCCCGGGAAGGAGGGAGAAAACGATGGGAAGGGGCACAAAGGGGACAGGGCGGCGACAGGATGGGGCCAGAGAGTCCAATGAAACTGGGGAGTCAGGAGGGGGCCAGTTGGGCAGAGACGGGGGAGGGGAGGATGGGAGAAGGGGAGCAGGAGCAGGCCAGTGAGGGATGGGGAGAGGCAAGGAGGGGATGGCTTGGTGAGGGACAGAGAGGAAGAGGGGACAGGAGGAGGATGCAAATGGGGGAGGGGAGGGAGCCACCAGGCAGGTGGGGAGGGGAGGCTTACGTGAGAGGCTGGGAGGGCTCGAGGAGGCGGGGAGGGGGTGGGGGTGGGTCTGGGTGCCAGCCCCAAAGGAAGGAGGCAGGCAGGAGGGAGCGGAGGAGCAGGCAGGAGGGAGCGGAGGAGTAGCCGGGCAAGCGGTCAGCGGTCACCACCGCTCTCCCAGCTCCACTGCCTCCTCTCGCTGCCGCCCCGGTCCCCGCCACCCGGCACAGACACCGCACATGGCATCATAGAGACTCCGTGCCCAGCCCCCTGCCCCCTCGGTGGGGAGGGGGAGGGGGAGGGGAAGTGACCAGCTTGGGGAGGGCGGGGGAGGGGCAGGGAAATGATGGCACCGACCAGACACCGAGAAACCGGACCTGCAGCGGCGTCTCCCCATGCAGCTCTGAGCCACAGCCTCGGCTGCGACAGAGATGGGGGGAGCAGAGAAAGAGGGAGGGGGAGGCCCTTAAAGGAACAGCAGCTGCGGCGGCACAGGGGGCTGCTAGGGACAGGGGCCGGCTCTTCTCTTGGGGAGGAAGGGGGCTTAGGGCTCCTTAGCCAGCTGGGAGGGGGCCCTGAGCCCCTACAGGGGCCTGACGCTGTTTCCCATCAGCACTTTGCAAATGCCTGGCACCTCCTCCCTCGCCAAGCCATCCCTCTGTGGCCTGCCCCGGGTCCCAGCTTTGGGTGCCCACTCCAGCGAAAGACAGGCTTCCCCAGGAGAGGGAGCAGGAGCAAGTGGTGCTTTCTCAGAGGGAAGAGCTGAAGGAGGGGATGGGAGGAAAAATATCTCAACACAGTATCCTCAGACCCAGAGGCTCCCTCACCCTATGGCCGGGAAGGAAGCTGACATTGGCCAGAGGGGGCACCTGACTGTGCCGCAGGGCTGCCCATGTCCCGTCTGCTGCAGGAGCTCCGAGGGCGCTGTGCCTGTCCTTCCCACAGGGCCAGCAACGATCCTGAGGCTCCCTGAGGTCACCCAGTTCAGAAGTGGCAGAGCCCTCTCATTGCAGGTGTCGGAGGGGCAGGGAGTGGAAGAAGGGGGGAGTGGGGGGGGGG
>NW_016805896.1:8042459-8049794 GCF_001698545.2 Rhinopithecus bieti
TGGGGCGGGGGGCCTCTGCCTCTCAGGAAGCCCCAGGGAGCCCTAGGATGCCCAGGCCCTATTCTTCAGACAGACAGCCCCTCCTGACCACCCCTAAATTCCTACCCCTCTCTTTTTCGTCAGTTTCCTTAATGCTCCTAGCTCCCCTTCCTCTGCAACTTCCACAAACAGCCTAGTTTCAGAGTAGGAAAGGACTGTGGGGTGGGCTGGTGCAAGCTCCTCACTGGCCCATAAGGAAAGTGAGGCCTGGGGACTGGGCCAGGGTCGCGCTGTGGGACCGGAGCCAGAGGCACTGCCTCCTTTGACTTCTGCCCTCCCATCCTGATCCCAACTGTCTTGTGGACTTCGGCATGACAAGGGCCTGTTATGCAAAATCCTTTGGTCTCCAAGCTCAATAATCAACCCTGTGGTTTGCCTTTCTCTGCCAGAGCCCACTCCTCGCCTCCCCAAAAGAAAGGCCGGGGACTAGGATTTGCTGTTTTGTGCTGTCCTCTAGCGGCGATCTGTAGGAAAGCACCCAGGAAGTCTCGGGCCGATTTAGAGCCGGTTTTAGAGACAATAGCGGACCTAGCTCCCGCCGCCCTCAGCCCTTCACTGGACGGGGAAAGGGGATCCAGCTCCCTAAGTTTTTACTACATGCTGGGCATAGTACCAGGTGATTTCTACTGATTCTTATTTGGTATCCCTGTTTTATAGAAGAAACAGGTTTAGAAATCTTGTGGGTTTTATTTTGTTTTGTTTTGTTTTTTTGAGATACTGTCTCATTCTGTCCCCCAGGCTGGAGCACAGTGGCACGATCATGGCTCCCTGCAACCTCAACCTCCCCAGGCTCAAATGATCCTCATGCCTCAGCCTCCCGAGTAGCTGGGACTACAAGCGCACACCACCATGCCCAGGTAATTTTTGTATTTTTTGTAGAGATGAAGTTCCGCCATGTTGGCCAGGCTGGTCTCAAACTCCTGGGCTCAAGCAATCCACCCACCTCTGCCTCCCAACATGCTGATATTACAGGTGGGAGCCACCACGCCCAGAGGAAAGCTGGGTTTCAAACCCATGGTTGCGGCCGGGCGCGGTGTCTCACGCCTGTAATCCCAGCACTTTGGGAGGCCAAGGCTGAGGGACCATGAGATCAGGAGATGGAGACCATCCTGGCTAACACAGTGAAACCACATCTCTTCTAAAAATACAAAAAATTAGTCGGGCGTGGTGGCAGGCGCCTGTAGTCCCAGCTACTTGGGAGGCTGAGGCAGGAGAATTGCTTAAACCCAGGAGGCGGAGGTTGCAGTGAGCTGAGATCGCGCCATTGCACTCCAGCCTGGGTGACAGAGCTAGACTCCATCTCAAAAGAAAACAAAAAACAAAAAAATCATAGTTGCATAACCCCAAAGCCACACATGAGCAAAACTGCAGAAAGGACTGGGGTTGAGGAGGCTGGGTGATGGGCAGCCACCGTCACTACACGAGATTGGGGACCACAAGGCTGGTCACGGAACTGTGGTTTCACTTCGGATGAGTAGAGACAGGCTTTTTTTGTCTGCCAGGGAATCCATGTAGACACCCTAGTAAAATCTGTGTTCCGTGGACCCCCTCCCGCTCCTATGGTTTGCTGATAGTGCGCTTTTATGGTAAACTTTGTCACACAGGTCATAGATCTGCAGCCCAAGGGCCCAACCCAGCCCACAGACATGTTTTGTTTGGCCAGTATGCAGTTGTCAGTATAGTAGTTCTTACATAAGTTCTTTGTTACTTATCAATATTCAAGAATTGGGAGAGGCTGAGCGTGGTGGCTCACGCCTATAATCCTAGCACTTTGGGAGGCCCAGGTGGGCAGATCACCTGAGATCAGGAGTTTGAGACCAGCCTGGCCAACATGGTGAAACCCCGTCTCAACTAAAAATACAAAAATTAGCTGGATGTAGTGGTGCACACCTGTAATACCAGCTACTCGGGAGGCTGAAGCAGGAATGTTGCTTGAACTTGGGAGGTGGAGGTTACAGTGAGCCATGAGAGAGCCACTGAACTCCAGCCTGGGCAACAGAGTGAGATTCTGTCTCAAAAAATAAAAAGAAAAAGAATTGGGAGGGAGCCCACTACAATGACATGCACCTGTAGTCTCAGCTACTCAGGAGGCCGAGGCAGGAGGATCACTTGAGCCCAGGAGTTCAAGACCAGCCTGGGCAACATGGAGAAACCCCCATCTCTACTAAAAGTACAAAAATCAGCCAGGCGTGGTGGTGCACATCTGTAGTCCCAGCAACTTGGGAGTCAGCCTGATTCTCAGGGTGAATCACTTGTCAGGGAGGTCAAGGCTGCAGTGAGTCATGGTGGTGTCACTGCACTTCAGCCTGGGTGACAGAGTGAGACCCTGTCTCAAAACAAAAGAAGAGGCCGGGTACAGTGGCTCATGACTGTTATCCCAGCACTTCGGAGGCTGAGAAGAGAGGATCCTGTGAGCCCAGGAGTTCAAGACCAGCTTGGGCAACATAGTGAGACCCTGTTTCTACCAAAAAAAAAAAAAAAAATTAGCCAGGTGTGGTGGTGCATTTCCTATAGTCCCAGCTATGGCAGGAGGATTGGTTGAGCCTGGAAGTTCAAGGCTGCAGTGAGCCATGATGGTGCCACTGCACTCCAGCCTAGGCAACAGAGTAAGACCTGTCTCAACAACGACAAAGAATCATCACTGAAAACATTGGCCCATGTTCTAACCGTATAACTTTATCAGTGGCTGGAGCCGAGCAGTACAGGCCCTCAGCAGAGAAGGTAAGTCCTCCTGCCTACATCCTCCCCGCAGAGCCCACATCCCTCATATTATCTGCAGGAGTTTGCAGCCCCTGCTCTACAGGCACGGATTCACATGATCTTCATACAACATCTCCACGAAGGAGGAGAGTGGGGGTTATTATTAAGCCCATTTACCAGTGAGGGATCTGAAGTTCAGAGAAATTAAATGACTCACAAAAGACCCCACTGTTGGTGTCTTTTTTTTTTTTTTTTTTTTAAAGACAGAGTCTCACTCTGTCGCCTACGCTGGAGTACAGTGGCGTGATCTCAGCTCACTGCAACCTCCACCTCCCGAGTTAAAGTGATTCTCCTGTCTCAGCCTCCGGAGCAGCTGGGATTACAGGCATCTGCCACCATACCTGGCTAATTTTTGTATTTTTAGTTCAGACAGGGTTTCACCATGTTGGCCAGGCTGGTCTTGAACTGCTGACCTCAGGTGATCCACCTGCCTCATCCTCCCAAAGTGCTGGGATTACAGGTGTGAGCCACTGTGCCCAGCCTGCTGGTGTCTTTTGACTCCAAATCCCAGCTCCACCCAACACTCTGCTTCTGTTTTCACCATGAACTCATCCTGAAAGTAAGAGGTCAGTTCCACCAGCCGTAGCCCCAGGAAGGACACCCTCACCCTGGTCCTCTTACTTGGATGCTACCAGGACAGCCTCTTGTTTTTCCATCTGCAGGCTGGCGTGGTTCTGCAAGCCCCAGCGCAGGACAGTGAAGCACAAAGGGAAGAAGACGCAACCCCCTGCGAATAGCAGGGCCATGCCTGCCTGCAGCCAAGAAGGCAGAAAAAGATGGCCATGAGAACACCTCAACACAACACCCTCAGACCCCCCGGCAGCCTTCTTCACCCCCAATGAGGCAAGGCCCAAGAGACCCATCAATCTGTGGCCATCCAAAGCCACCAGGCAAACCTCTTCTCTAAGCTCTTTTGCATCCTTATTACTCTTTTAATATTTGTCATCCGGGGCAATTTGACATCCTAATTATCCTAATTTTTTGTTTTACACACCCAATTTAGACAGTTTCTTTCTTTTCTTCTTCTTTTTTTTTTTTTGAGACGCAGTCTTGCTCTTGTTACCCAGGTTGGAGTGTGGTGGAGTGATCCTGGGTCACTGCAACCTCCACCTCCCGGGTTCAAGCAATTCTCGTGTCTCAGCCTCCTGAGTAGCTGGGATTACAGGCGCCCGCCACCATGCCCGGCTAATATTTGCATTTTTAAGAGAGACAGGACTTTATCATGTTGGTCAGGATGATCTCGAATTCCTGACCTTAGGTGATCTGCCCGCCTTGGCCTCCCAAAGTGCTGGGATTACAGGCATGAGCCCCTGCACCCAGCCCCTCCTACTCTTAAACTCCACCCTTTTCCATCTTCTGCATGCCCTGCCCGCCGCCCACCTTATGTCACCTCTCCCTTCTCCCCAGGCCTCACCTCTAAGGGACAGGTTGGAAGACAGAAAGGAAGGTTGATGTTTCTCCTCAGCACCGAAAACTTTGAAAAAGGAAGGGAGGGGGTTGTCAAGATACTTGGAACTTTAAAATGACATTCCTTGAAAAAACAAAATAAAGCCAAAGCGATTGTTGTTCCATTAAAAAAGAAAACAAAAGAAATAACAGGCGCAAGGCTGAAACTACATATATTTACATAGATATCATTTTTGTTTAGAAAGACCTCCCCTCCCATCTACTCTGGGGAGCAGAGGTTTGGGGCAGGCACAGGCAGGATGAAGGGAATCAGGCCCTGTCATCCTGCCTTCATGAAGTGGCTTCCAAGGGACCTTCTTGGGATAAAAGGAAGGTGTCAAACTGCAAAGGCACGAGGCTACTCTGCGGAGGCAGTTGGGGAGGGCAGGAGTGTGCTCTCCCGTTGGTGGACTGGCTAGAAGATGCCATCCTCCCATTGGCCAGCCAATTGATACATGTGCCCTATCATTTGCTTCCTATGGGGGCTGGGGGGCAGTTCCAGCAAGCCTTGCCTAGAATTGGCCAGTTAGAATCCACTGGTGACTTGATGGACAGCTACTTTTCAGGGACGTGCTCAAAGAAGGAAAAGGAGGGAGGTGAAATCAGAGCAGCTGCACAGGCGGGAGTGGTGGCTCATGCCTGTAATCCCAGCACTTTGGGAGGCCGAGGCGGGTGGATCATCTGAGGTCAGGAGTTCAAGACCATGCTGGCCAACACGGGGAAACCCCGTCTCTAATAAAAATACAAAAATTAACCAGGCGTGATGGCGGGTACCTGTAATCACAGCTACTTGGGAGGCTGAGGCAGGAGAATCACTTGAATCCGGGAGGCAGAGGTTGCAGTGAGCCGAGATCTCCTCACTGCACTCCAGCCTGGGCGACAGAGAGAGACTGTTTCAAAAAAAAAAAAACAAACAAACAAACAAAAACACCAGCAGGTGCAGTGGCTCAGGCCTGAAATCCTAGCACTTTGGGAGGCCGAGGTGGGAGGATCACTTGAGGTCAGGAGTTCAAGACCAGCTTGGGCAATATAGTGGAACCCGTCTCTACAAAAAATAAGAATAATAGGCCAGGCGCGGTGGCTCATGCCTGTAATCCCAACACTTTGGGAGGCCGAGGCAGGCAGATCACGAAGTCAGGAGATCGAGACCATCCTGGCTAACACGGTGAAACCCCGTCTCTACTAAAATACAAAAAATTAGCCGGGCATGGTGGCAGGCACCTGTAGTCCCAGCTACTGGGGAGGCTGAGGCAGGAGAATGGCATGAACCCGGGAGGCGGAGCTTGCAGTGAGCCAAGATCGCGCCACTGCACTCCAGCCTGGGGCGACAGAGCGAGACTGTGTCTCAAAAATAATAATAATAAAATAGTCCAGTGCAATGACACATACCTGTGGTCCCAGGTACTTGAAAGGATGAAGCGAAAGAATGGAAAGAATTGCTTGAGTGCAGGAGTTCAAGGCTGTAATGAGCTATGATCATACCACTGCACTCCATCCTGGGCAACAGAGCAAGACCCTGCCCCCCCAAAAAAGCAGTCCTAAGTAGTTATTGTAGGCAGTGTAGGATAAAAGGTAAAGAAGGTCATTTCGGCCGGGCGCGGTGGGTCACGCCTGTAATCCCAGCACTTTGGGAGGCCAAGGTGGGTGGATCACGAGGTCAGGAGTTTAAGACTAACCTGACCAACATGGTGAAACCCCATCTCTACTAAAAATAGTGGTGCACACCTGTAATCCCAGCTACTCAGGAGGCTGAGGCAGGAGAACTGCTTGAATCCAGGAGGCGGAGGTTGCAGTGAGCTAAGATTGCACCACTGCACTCCAGTCTGAGCAACAGAGCGAGACTCTGTCTCAAAAAAAAAAAAAAAGAAGGCCATTTCTACCGTGGGAGTACATGGACTTCAAATTCAGAGTCCACAGATAATCAAAGAAACATTTCATTTCCCTATTGCTGAAATAAAGAAACAAATAAAGAAACATACTGTATGGCTCTGTTTACATCAAATTCAGAAAAGCAAAACACCTATCATGAAAAATCAGAACAGTGTTTAACTTGGGGAAGACATTGACTGGGAGGAGACCCCAGGGAACCTTCTGAAGTGTTGGAAATGCCCTTATATTGATCACCAGTGTATACATATGTAAAGTTCTTGAGGCATCCTCTTAAAATGTGTGCCCCTAAAGTGAAGCTGCAGTTTTTAAAATGCTAAATTTAGGCTCTTCCTTTCTCTGAATGATCGTGGGCAAAGCCTTTATGAGCCTCAATTTCTTCATCTGTGGGGTTGGGTTAATAATAGTGTCAGATCATTAAATGCTGCTTATACTACAGGTATAAGCATTGATCTACATTTTCAGTCTCTAAAAGAAAAAAAAAAAAGTCCAGTGTGGTGGTGCACACCTGTAGTACCAGCACTTTGGGAGGCCAAGGCAGGAGAATCACTTGAGGACAGGAGGCTGAGGCTGCAGTGAGCTTTCTTTGATCATGAGACTGCACTCCAGCCTTGGGCCACAGAGTGCAACTCCGTCTCTAAAAAAATTAATTAAAAATATCAAGTCATGGCCGGGCGCAGTGGCTCAAGCCTGTAATCCCAGCACTTTGGGAGGCTGAGACGGGTGGATCACGAGGTCAGGAGATCGAGACCATCCTGGCTAACACGGTGAAACCCCGTCTCTACTAAAAAATACAAAAAACTAGCCGGGCGAGGTGGCGGGCACCTGTAGTTCCAGCTACTCCGGAGGCTGAGGCAGGAGAATGGCCTAAACCTGGGAGGCGGAGCTTGCAGTGAGCTGAGATCCGGCCACTGCACTCCAGCCTGGGAGACAGAGCGAGACTCCGTCTCAAAAAAAAAAAAAAAATCAAGTCATTTATCCAAAGCAACCTTGTGGGTCGGGATTATTACTGTACCTCTATTTTACAGATCAGAAAACAGAGGCACAGAGAGGTTTGGTACCTTGTCCAAGGTTAAACAGTCAGGAAGTGAATAAAAATGTTTAAATCATATTTTCTGAATTTATTTGTCTGTATAATGTTAAGCAGATATAGAAAACATAAACTCATTTTCCTAAGGAACTGAAAGGCTTTTTTTTTTTTTT
>NW_016805896.1:8049921-8065406 GCF_001698545.2 Rhinopithecus bieti
AAAAAAAAAAAAAATCAAGTCATTTATCCAAAGCAACCTTGTGGGTCGGGATTATTACTGTACCTCTATTTTACAGATCAGAAAACAGAGGCACAGAGAGGTTTGGTACCTTGTCCAAGGTTAAACAGTCAGGAAGTGAATAAAAATGTTTAAATCATATTTTCTGAATTTATTTGTCTGTATAATGTTAAGCAGATATAGAAAACATAAACTCATTTTCCTAAGGAACTGAAAGGCTTTTTTTTTTTTTTCCTGAGACAGAGTTTCGCTCTTGTTGCCCGGGCTAGAGTGCAATGGCATGATCTCGGCTCACCGCAACCTCCGCCTCCCAGGTTCAAGCGATTCTCCTGCCTCAGCCTCCCAAGTAGCTGGGATTACAGGCATGTGCCACCACACCCGGCTAATTTTGTATTTTTAGTAGAGACAGGGTTTTCCCATGTTGGTCAGGCTGGTCTCAAACTCCCGACCTCAGGTGATCCGCCTACCTCGGCCTCCCAAAGTGCTGGGATTATAGGCGTGAGCCACTGCGCCCGGCCGAAAGGCTTTTTTTAAAAAGGAGGGAAAAATCACCACTGAATACAATTTAGACATCCTCATTCATATTTTCAGAACTTATCCTTCTCCTCGTCCTCCTTCTTCCTCTTATTCTTTTTTTTTTTTTAGATGGAGGTTCACTCTTGTTATCCAGACTGGAGTGCAATGGCGCGATCTCAGCTCACCGCAACCTTTGCCTTCCAGGTTCAAGCGATTCTCCTGCCTTAGCCTCCCGAGTAGCTGGGATTACAGTCACGTGCCACCACGCCCGGCTAATTTTGTATTTTTAGTAGAGATGGGGTTTCTCCAGGTTGGTCAGGCTGTCTTGAACTCCTGACCTCAGGTGATCTGCCCACCTCGGCCTCCCAAAGTGCTGGGATTACAGGCGTGAGCCACTGCGCCAGGCTTCGTCCTCTTATTCTTTTGAGACAAGGTCTCACTCTGTTGTCCAGGCTGGAATGCAATGGTGTGATACTACCTCATTGCAGACTCAAACTTCTGGACTCAAGCAATCCTCCTCAGCCTCTGCCTCAGCCTCCAAAGCAGCTGGGACTACAGGTGTGCACACCACACTCAGTTAATTTTTGTATTAAAAAAAAAATTAGCTATGTTCTATGGAAAGGAATCTTTTTACTTTCTATAGAGATGGGGTCTTGCTATGTTGCCCAGGCTGGTCTTGAACTCCTGACCTCAAGCAATCCCCCTGCCTTGGCCTCCTAAAGTGCTGGAATTACAGGCATGAGCCACCATGCTCAGCCAGTGTTTGCTTCTTTAGCTATTTTATTTTCTTCCCTCTGGATGGGCCTCTGAAAATTAAAACTTAAACCAAGAGCGGCTAGGCATGGTGGCTCATGACTGTGATCCCAGCACTTTGGGAGGCCAAGCAGGGGGTGGATCACCTGAGGTCAGGAGTTTGAGACCAGCCTGGCCAACATGGCGAAACCCCATCCCTACTAAAAATACAAAAATTAGCCAGGTGTGGTGGTGCGTATCTGTAATCCCAGTTACTCAGGAGGCTGAGGCAGGAGAATCGCTTGAAACCAGTAGGCGGAGGTTGCAGTGATCCGAGATGGTGCCAGTGCACTCCAGCCTGGGCAACAGAGTGAGACTTTCTCTCAAAACAAAACAAAACAAAACACACAAACAAAAAAAAAAACAATGAAAAGATCCTGAGCTGGGATCTGAAACCAGGCAGCCTGCCCTGCTATTTTCCCAGCTCCTGCATAGCTCATTTTAAGGACTAAATCGTGCCAATGCATAGAAGCTACAGTACTTACAGTACTTTACGTGGTAGCCGGTAGCCAGCTACTGTCATTACAAGTCAGCTACTGTCATTCTCGGCACCCACCGCATGCCAGGCACCGGGCTGAAATACTTTATATACATGCTCCCATTTAATCATCTATGCCACCTTACAAATAACTTCCCCATTTTACTGCTGAGAAATCTGAGTCTGAGAAAAGTTGAATGACATGCTTCAGATTATACAGTACATGACAAACTCAGTCAATGTGACTGCTGCCTTCCAAGTCTGATGAAAAGGAGATGAAGAGAGGGGAAGGCGGGAGGGGAGGAGAGAAGATGGGAGAAGGAAAAAGGGGAAGAGAACAGATGAGAGGAGGAGAGGCAGAAGGAGTGAGGAGGAGCAGCACCGCCTCCGGGGTTATTTTCTTTTCCTTTTTTTTTTTTTTTATTTGAGACAAGGTCTCACTCTGTTGCCCAGACTGGAGTACAGTGACACAATAACAGCTCACTGCAGCCTCCACCTCCTGGGCTCAAGTGATCCTTCCACCTCAGCCTCCTGAGTAGCTGGGACAACAGGCGTGCACCACCACACCTGGCTAATTTGGGGAGGTTTTTTTTCTCTAGAGATGGGGTCTTGCTATGTTGCCTAGGCTGGTCTTCAACTCCTGGGCTCAAGCGATCCTCCTGCTTCAGTCTCCCAAAGTGCTGAGATTACACGCGTGAGCCACTGCGTGTGACCAGGGATGGTCATTTTCCTCTGCACCTGTGCTTACCCTGGACAAGAAAATGTGGAAGGGAGGAAAGTTTCCAGGCCATGAGCTGGTTAGAGTCAGGCCCGAGTCTCATTGGAATCTGGACTCTCTCCTACATTTCTTCCTTTCCTTGTAGATTTCTTCTTGTTTAGAGCAAAACAGTCCAAGGCTGCACAGGCTTGTCTGAGAGAGAAAATATGAGAGGAGAAAATTGTGGTTTTGAGCAATGGCTGTAAATTTTTTTTAAAATAGTGACCCACAAGAGATATCTTTTATTTTGTTTCTTTATGTATCTATGTATTTATTTGTTTATTTTTGAGACAGCATCTCGATCTGTTGCCCAGGCTGGAGTGCAGTGGCATGATCTTGGCTCACTGCAACCTCTGCCTCCCAGGTAAGTGATTATCCTACCTCAGCCTCCTGAGTAGCTGGGATTACAGGCACATGCCACCATGCCCGGCTAATTTGTGTATTCTTAGTAGAGACACCATATTGGCCAGGCTGGTCTGAACTCCTGACCTCAAGTGAGCCACTCGCCTCAGCCTCCCAAAGTGTTGGGATTACAGAGGTGAGCCACTGCACCCAGCCGAGATATCTTTTATTTTGTGACTGCAGTTCATGCACCCACGCATTGAATGGAAAACCTTTGCACAACACATTCTGACTCATTATATGCAGTGCCCTGTGGAATTTTCTAGATCATTTTTCCAGGAAATACTGATCATGACCCATTAAGCCAATTTCACTGCCCACTAGTGGCTAAACAAGCCAAGCGAGAAAAACCTTGGTTTGGAAAGCAGTGTTTCCCAACTTTTCTTTCATTATCGTTCCCCTGAGGAGTCCTTTTCAGACTTTTTTTTCTAATCGCTGCCTATCATGAAAGTTTAATAACACAGATATACTGTATGTCTATTCACGCATATCTTTTCCATATTAAAAAGAGGAAGCTTTTTTGTCCCCTTGGGGGCGATATTATCCCAGTTGAGATAATATCATTGTCCTAATGCTCATTTTCTGAGCCGCCTTTATTTATGTATTTATTCACTTATTTACTTATTTATTTTATTTGTTTATTTTTTTCAGATGGTGCTTTACTCTTTTGCACAGGCTGGTGTGCAGTGGCACGATCTTGGCTCACTGCAATCTCCGCCCCCCCAGGTTCAAGCGATTCTCCTGCCTCAGCCTCCCAAATAGCTGGGATTATAGGCGCCCGTCACCACACCCAGCTAATTTTTGTATTTTTAGTACAGACGGGGTTTCACCATGTTGACCAGGCTGGTCTCAAACTCCTGACCTCAAGCGATCCACCTGCTTTGGCCTCCCAAAGTGTTGGAATTACAGGCATGAACCACTGTGCCCAGCCTCTGACCCGCCTTTATACACACCAATCCTAACATCCGATGAGATAGGATTAGTCCCATTTTGCAGGTGATTAAGTGGAAGTTGAGAGATTATATTAATTATTGAAGATTGAAATGGCTGGCAATTAGACTGGGAATCCAGAAACTTACCAAGATCCTAACTCAGCCTCTAGCTTCTCCAAACCCTTGTTTCCCCATGTAAAAAAACCCCTCAGTTATGGTCAGTTATGGGTGTTTTTGTTATTGTTGTTGTTGTTTTACTCTATTTGACCTAATAAGAGCAAACACTAGGCCAGGCACAGTGGCTCACGTCTGTAATCTCAACACTTTGGGAGGCTGAGGTAGGTGGATCATGAGGTCAGGAGTTTGAGACCAGCCTGACCAACATGGTGAAACCCTGTCCCTACTAAAAAATACAAAAAAAAACCCAAAACAAAACAAAACTAGCCAGGCGAGGTGGCGGGCGCCTGTAGTCCCAGCTACTCGGGAGGCTGAGGCAGGAGAATTGCTTGAAACTGAAAGGTGGAGGTTGCAGTGAGCCGAGATCAGGCCACTGCACTCCAGCCTGGTGACAGAGTAAAACTCTGTCTCCAAAAGAAAAAAAAAAAGCAAACATTTATAGAGCATTTACTAGATATCCGGTAGCAATCTAAGCCCTTCACATATATTAACTAATACAATCTCCACAATAATCTTCAGACAGACATACTGGGGTTTTTGTTTTGTTTTGATTTTTGAGACGGTTCTCTCATTTTGTCTCCCTTGATGGAGTACACTGGCATGATTAGCTCACTGTAACTCAAACTCCTGTGCTCAGGGGATCCTCCTGCCTCAGCCTCCCAAGTGGCTGGGACTACAGGCTCTCAGACTCATCACTGCCAGCTTATTTTTAAAATGTTTTCTACAGATGGGGGGTCTTGATTTGTTGCCTAGGTTGGTCTCGAACTCCTGGCCTCCAGCATTCTCCTACGTTGGCCTCCCAAAGTGCTGGGATTATAGGCACAAGTCACTGTGTCAGGTGAGACACACTCTCAGTCACTGTTCAGATGAGGAAATTGAGGCACAGAGAGGTTGTGTGACTTGCTCAAGGTCATGCAGGTAGAAAGTGGCACAAGTGGGGATTTGAACCAAGTCATGTGATTTTCAGAGCACCGGCCGTGGGTTTTTTTTTTTTTTTTCACCGTGTATAATTTTTTGAGATGGGGTTGTCACTCCGTTGTCCAGGCTGGAAAGCAGTGGCGCCATCTCAGCTCCCTGCAACCTCTGTTTGCCAGGCTCAAGCGATCCTCCTGCCTCAAACTCCTGAGTAGCTGGAACCACAGGCACACCACCATCATGCACGGCTAATTTTTTGTATTTTTGGTGGAGACAGGATTTCGTCATGTTGCTCATGCTGGTCTCAAACTCCTGAGCTCCAGCAATACACCCGATCTTCCCACCTCGGCCTCCCAGAGTGCTGGGATTACAGGTGTGAGCCACCATGGTTAGCATGACCTAACCATGTCCTTTTTTTTTTTTAAACTCTGTCTGCCAGGCTAAAGTGCAGTGGTGCAATCTTGGCTCACTGCAGCCTCCGCCTCCCAGGTTCAAGCAATTCTGCTGCCTCAGCCTCCCGAGTAGCTGGGATTACAGGTGTGCACCACCACACCTGGCTAATTATTGTATTTTTAGTGGAGACGGGGTTTCACCATTTTGGCCAGGGTGGTCTCGAACTCCTGACCTCAAGTGATCTGCCTGCCTCGCCTCCCAGAGTGCTGGGATTACAGGCATGAGCCACTGTGCTAAACTAACCATGTACTTTATTTTCTTTAATTTGAGACGAAGTTTTGCTCTTGTTGCCCAGGCTGGAGGGCAATAGTGCGATCTTGGCTCACTGCAACCTCCGCCTCCTGGGTTCAAGTGATTCTCCTGCCTCAGCCTTCCGAGTAGCTGGGATTACAGGTGCCTGCCACCACACACCTGGCTAATTGTTTGTATTTTTTTAGTAAAGACAGGGTTTCATCATGTTGCCCAGGCTCGTCTCAAACTCCTGACCTCAGGTGATCTGCGTGCCGTGGCCTCCCTAAGTGCTGGGATTACAGGAGAGAGCCACTGCGGCTACCATGTACTTCAAAAGGAAACTTTTTATCACTCTGGAAAATAGAAAACCAGTACCACCTGTGATAAACAGAAGGTAACAAAAAATACAAAAATGAAAACTCATTTTATAACATTCTAGCTAGATACTATCGGCAGCTGCTCATTCTGAACTGAAGGCTGGCTCTCTCCTTGTTAAAAAAAGAAAGATCAGGTCCGGCACAGTGGCTCATGTCTGTAATCCCAGCACTCTGGGAGGCCGAGGGGGGGCAGATAAACTAAGGTTAAGGGTTCGAGACCAGCCTGGCCAATATGGTGTAACCCCATCTCCACTAAAAATATAAAAATTAACCAGGCGTGGTGGCGTGTGCCTGTAGTCCCAGCTACTCAGGAGGTCGAGGCAGAAGAATCAGTTCAACCGAGGAGGTGGAGATTGCAGTGAGCCGAGATTGCACCATTGTACTCCAGCCTGGGCGACAAAGCAAGACTCCATCTCAAAAAAAAAAGAAGAAGAAAGAACAAAAAGATAAGCATAGATAGGTTTTAAAGGGTTTCTGGCGGCGAATTGAGACTTTCTCCTGCAGTAATCAGAAGTGCTGAAAGGGAATTGGAAAGAGAAAGAGAGTAGCTTGTTCAGGGTGTGTGTGTGTGGTGTGTGTGTGTGTGGTGTGTGTGTGGTGGGGTGTGTAGGGGTGGTTCTATGGGGTGTGTGGTGTGTGTGGTGTGTTTGTGTGGTGTGTGGTGTGTGTGTGGTGGGGTGTGTGGGGGTGGGTGTATGGGGTGTGTGTGTGTGGTGTGTGGTGTGTTTGTGTGGTGTGTGGTGTTTGTGGTGGGGTGTGTGGGGGTGGGTGTATGGGGGGTGTGTGTCTGGTGTGTGGTGTGTTTGTGTGGTGTGTGGTGTGTGTGGTAGGGTGTGTGGGGGTGGGTGTATGGGGTATGTGTGTGGTGTTGTGTGGTGTGTGTGTGGTGTGTGTGTGGTGTGTGTGTGATGGGGTGTGTGGGGGTGGGTGTATGGGGTGTGTGTGTGGTGTCTGTGTGTGTGGTGTGTGTGTGCTGTGTTTGTGTGGTGTGTGTGGTGTGTGATGTGTGTGTGTGGTGTGTGTGTGATGGGGTGTGTGGGGGTGGGTGTATGGGGTGTGTGTGTGGTGTCTGTGTGTGTGGTGTGTGTGTGCTGTGTTTGTGTGGTGTGTGTGGTGTGTGATGTGTGTGTGCTGTGTGTGGTGTGTGTGTGGTGTATGTGTGGTGGGGTGTGTGTGGGTGGGTGTATGGTGTGTGTGTGGTGTTTGTGTGTGTGGTGTGTGTGTGGTGTTTTGTGTGGTGCGTGTGGTGTGTGTGTGGTGTGCGTCGTGTGTGTGGTGTGTGTGGTGTGTGGTGTGTGTGTGGTGTTTGTGTGGTGTGTGTGGTGTGTGTGTGGTGTGTGTGTTTGTGTGGTATGTATATGGTGTGTGTGTATTTATGTGTGTGGTGTGTGTATGGTGTGTGAGTGTTGATGTATGTGGTGTGTGTGTTTGTGTGAGATGTGTGTATGTATTTTTGTGTGGTGTGTGTGTGGTGGGGTGTGTGGGGGTGGGTGTATGGGATGTGTGTGTGATGTGTGTGTGTGTGTAGTGTGTGTGTGGTGTGTGTGGTGTGTGTGTGGTGGGGTGTGTGGGGGTGGGTGTATGGGATGTGTGTGTGGTGTGTTTGTGTGGTGTGTATGGTGTGTGTGTGGTGTGTGTGTTGGTGTGTGTGGTGTGTGGGTGTGTGTGCTGTGTGTGGTGTGTGTGGTGTGTGTGTGGTGGGGTGTGTGGGGGTGTGGTGTATGGGGTGTGTGTGTGGTGTGTGTGTGGTGGTGTGGGGTGTGTGTGTGCTGTGGTGTGTGTGTGTCTGTGTGTGTGTGTGTGTAGTGTTGTGTGTGGTGTGTGTGGGGTGTGGGTGTGTGCTGGGTGTGTGTGGTGGGGTGTGTGGGGGTGGGTGGTATGGGGTGTGTTGTGTGGTGTTGTGGTGTGTGTGTGGTTGTTGTGTGGGTGTGTGTGGGTGTGGGTGTGGTGTGGCGTGGTGTGTGTGCTGGTGTGTGTGTGGTGTGTGTGGGGGTGGGGGTGTAATGGGGTGTGTGTGTGTGTGGTGGTGTGTGGTGTGTGTGTGGTGGGTGTGGGGGTGGGTGTAATGAAGCGTGGTGTTTGTGTGTGTTTGTGTGGTGTGTGTGGGGGTGGTGTGTGGGTGTGGTCTGGTGTGGCCATGTGTGTGGTGGATGTGTGGGCGGTGGGTGTATGGGGTGTATGTGGGTTTGGTGTGGTGGTGTGTGGTGTGGTGTGTGTGTGGTGTGTGTGTGTGCGTAGTTGCTGTGGTGGTGTGGTGTGGGTGGGGTGTGTGGGTGGGGTATGGGATTGTGGTGTGTGATGTGTGTGTGTGTGTGTGTGTGGTGTGTGTGGTGTGTGTGTGGTGGGGTGTGTGGGGTGGGTGTATGGGATGTGTGTGTGGTGTGTTTGTGTGGTGTGTATGGTGTGTGTGTGGTGTGTGTGGTGTGTGTGTGGGGTGTGTGGGGGTGGGTGTATGGGGTGTGCGTGTGGTGTTTGTGTGTGGTGTGTGGTTTGTGTGTGGTATGTGGTGTGTTTGTGTGGTGTGTGGTGTGTGTGTGGCACGTGTGTGGTGGAGTGTGTGGGGGTGGGTGTATGGTGTGTGTGTGTGGTGTGTGTGGTGTGTGTGTGGTGGGGTGTGTGGGGGTGGGTGTATGGGGTGTATGTGTGGTGTTTGTGTGTGGTGTGTGGTTTGTGTGTGGTATGTGGTGTGTTTGGTGTGTGTGGTGTGTAGTGTGTGGTGTGTGTGTGGCGTGTGTGTGGTGGAGTGTGTGGGGGTGGGTGTATGGGGTGTATGTGTGGTGTTTGTGTGTGTGTGGTGTGTGTGTGGTGTGTGTGTATTTATGTGTGATGTGTTTGTGTGGTGTGTGTATGGTGTGTGAGTGTTGTGTGTGGTGTGTGTGTGTGAGCTGTGTGTGTATTTGTGTGTGGTGTGTGTGTGATGTGTGTGGTGTGTGTTGGTGTGTGGTGTGTGGGGGGGTGTGTGTTTATGTGGTGTATGTGTGGTGTGTGTGTATTTGTGTATGGTGTGTTTGTGTGGGATGTGTATGATGTGTGTGTTGGTGTGTGTGGTGTGTGTGTGTGGTGTGTGTGTATTTGTGTGTGGTATGTGTTTGTGTGGTGTGTGTATGGTGTGTTTGTGTGGTGTGTTTATGGTGTGTGAGTGTTGGTGTGTGGTGTGTTTGTGTGGTGTATGTATGGTGTGTGTGTTGGTGTGTGGTGTGTGTGTTTGTGTGAGGTGTGTATTTGTGTGTGTGGTGTATGTGTTTGTGTGGTGTGTGTATGGTATGTATATGTTGGTGTGTGGTGTGTGTGTTTGTGTGTGTGGTGTGTGTGTGTGTGTGGTGTATGTGTTTGTGTGGTATGTGTATGGTGTGTGTGTGTTGGTGTGTGTGTGGTGCGTGTGTGTGGTGTGTGTGTTTGTGTGTGTGTTTTCTTGCTGCCATGCCACCTAAAATAAACCCAAGATGGGATGCACCCCACCCTCTGAACCCTTGGGTGGTCAATGGGTGTTCAGGACATCCCAGCCCAGTAAGGGAGACACACCAGCCTGTCCTGGCCTGGGTGTGCAGTCAGAAAGCACTGGGCCAGCCTGGGCAACACAGTGAGACCTCCTCTCTACAAAAAGTCAAAAAAATTAGCTGGGTGTAGTGCCGTGTGCCTGTAGTCCTAGCTACTTAGGAGGCTGAGGTGAGAGGATCGCTTGAGCTAGGGAGGTGGAGGCCACAGTGAGCCATGATCGCGCCACCGCACTCCAACCTGGGTGACAGAGGGAGACCCTGTCTCAAAAACAAAACAAAAACAAACAAAACAGAAAGCATTAGGCAGTCCACACGTGGAGCAGCAGTGCAGGGCAGGGGTATAGGAGGGCCCATCCAGGCCTCTGTGACTTTAGCCACCGTCTTTCCTTCCCCTAGCCTGTCTCCCCAGGCGAGTCTCACCCCCACGCAGTCCTCAGAGACCCACCACCCAATTTACCCTTGGCCTTGAGTTTACCGTTCTCTGTTCTTCCAGGCTCTGCTGCCCACAGGCTATTTCACTCATCCTCTCCACCGGGTTCCTTGCAGAGGTGTGCAGGTGTGATATCATCGAAGGCTGTGAATAAGTAAACAATAAGCGGCCAGAAGTAGCCTGTTTCCCACGTGATACCCAGGGAAGGGTCCGATTCCCCCCGCCTGGGCTCTGGGGTGAGTCCTGGCCAGGGTGCCAGACCATTTATTATTTAGTACTTTTACTTACCTGTCCCAGGTTAGGGACTGTCCCAGGCAATGCCAGTCCCACCCTCTATCTGCACACCAGAAAAAGCTGAGGGCACAGCAGGTGAGTTGCAGCCAGACAGCTAAGGGTCCAATCCCTTTCTTCTCACATCGACTGGCTGTTGAGACATTGGCCAAATTTCACAACCTCTCTGAGCCTCCACTGAGCACACACCAAGTCCCATTGCCAGGCCTAAGTCCTGCTTCTGCCAGTCACTAGCCTGGCGTTCTTGTGCAAGGGATTCAACCCCTCTGAGCCTTGGGCTCCTCATCTATGAAACAGCAGCATCTCTCATTCATCAAAACGAGATCTGTGTAAAGCACAGTTGCTATACACATATGTATTGTGATATTCATTAATAGTCATTAAAAATGTATGTATTTAGAGATGAGATCTCTCTCTGTCATCCAGGCTGGAGTACAGTGTCATGATCATGGCTCCCTGTAGCCTTGAACTCCTGGGTTCTACTGATCCTCCCTCTTCAGCCTCCTAAGTAGCTGGGATTGCAGGCGTGAGCACCAAGCCTGGCCTGTTGTATCATTTATCTCTGTCTGTCTATCCATCTATCCATCTGTCTATCCATCCATCTGTCTATCCATCTATCCATCTATCTATCTATCTATCGATTGATCAATCGATCTATCAATCAATCTATCTATCTATCAATCACAAGCTTGGCTCATTGCAACCTCCGCCCCCAGGGGTCAAGTAATCTTCCCACCTCAGCCTCCTGAGTAGCTGGGGCTACAGGCATGTGCCACCATGCCTGGCTAATTTTTGCTTTTTGGTTTTGGTTTTTTGTTTGTTTGTTTTTGAGACAGAGTCTTGCTCTGTCACCCAGGCTGGAGTCCAGTGGTAAAATCTCAGCTCACTGAAACCTCTGCCTCCCAGGTTCAAGCAATTCTCTTGCCTCAGCTTCGTGAGTATCTGGGATTGCAGATACGTGCCACCACGCTTGGCTAATTTGTGTATTTTTACTAGAGACAGGGTTTTACCATGTTGGCCAGGCTGGTCACAAACTCCTGACCTCAAGTGATCCACCTGCCTCGGCCTCCCTAAGTGCTGGGATTACAGGTGAGAGCCACCACACCCAGCCTAATTTTTGTATTTTTTGTAGAGACTGGTTTTCACCATGTTGGCCAGGCTGGTCTCAAACTACTGACCTCAGGTGATCCACCCGCCTCGGCCTCCCAAAATGCAAGGATTACAGGTGTGAGCCACCATGCATGGCCTATAATTGTTGTTGTTGTTGTTGTTGTTGTTTTTTGAGACAGTGTCTCACTCTGTTGCCCAGGCTGGAGTGGAGTGGTGCAATCATAGCTCACTGTAGTCTCAAACTCTTGGGCTCGGGCCTGGCACGGTGGCTCACGCCTATAATCCCAGACCTTTGGGAGGCCAAGATGGGTGGATTACCTGAGGTCAGAAATTCAAGACCAGCCTGGTCAACATGGTGAAACCCCGTCTCTACTAAATATACAAAAATTAGCCAGGCGTGGTGGCAGGTGCCTGTAATCCCAGCTACTCAGGAGACAGAGGCAGGAGAATCGCTTGAACCCAGGAGGCAGAGGTTGCAGTGAGGTGAGATCGCAGGACTGCACTCCAGCCCGGGCAACAAGAGTGAAACTTTGTCTCCAAAAGAAAAGAAAAAAAAAAAAAAAAAAAAAAACCACCACCACCACCACCAAACAAACAAAAAAACTCCTGGGCTCAAGAGATTCTCCCACCTCAGCTTCCCAAGTAGTTGGGCCATAAATGCACACAAAAATTAGAAAACATGCCTGGCTAATTTTTCTTATTTTTTTGTAGAGATGGGGTTCACTATGTTTCTGAGGCTGGTGTCGAACTCCTGGGTTCAACCGATCCTTCCACATCAGCTTCCCAAAGTGCTGGGGGATTGCAGGCATGAACCACTGCACCTGGCTATATATTTTAATGAGCCTTTGTTCTATACCATGTACCTTGCATACATTTTCTCAAATAATCACAGGAAGCCCTGCCAGTCCCTGAGGGTCATCCCCACTTTCCACATGAAGACAACTGAGGCTCAGTGAGGTCAGAGGTCAGTTGACTTGGCCAGGGTTGCACAGATACACTGTGGCAGAACTAGAATTCAAATCCAGATCTTTCCTGGTTCTAAAGGCTTTTTTTTTTTTCTCGCCCAGGCTGGAGTTCAGTGACTCGATCTCAGCTCACTGCACCCTGTGCCCTCTACCTCCTGGGTTTGAGAGATTCTCCTGCCTCAGCCTCCCGAGTAGCTGAGATTATAGGCACGCACCACCATGCCCAGCTATTTTTTGTTTTTGTTTTTTTGTATTTTTAGTAGAGACAGGGTTTCACTATGTTAGCCAGGATTGTCTTGATCTCCTCGCCTTGTGATCCACCTGCCTCGGCCTCCCAGTGCTGGGATTACAGGTGTGAGCCACCGCGCCTGGCCTTTGTGTGTGTGTGTTTTTTTTTTTTTTTTTTTTTTAGGCAGTCTCTCTCTGTCACCCAGGCTGGAGTGCAGTGGTGCGATCTCGGCTCACTGCAACCTTCGCCTTCTGGGTTCCAGCAATTCTCCTGTCTCAGCCTCCCAAGTAGCTGGGATTATAGGCACCCACCACTATGCCCAGCTAATTTTTGTATTTTTAGTAGAGATGGGGTTTTGCCATGCTGGCCAAGCTGATCTCAAACTCCTGACCTCAGGTGATCCACCTGCCTTGGCCTCCCAAAGTGCTGGGATTACAGGCGTGAGCCACCGCACCCGGCCTAAAGGTTTGTTTCATTTTGTTTCCAACCAGGCCATTATTATTTCCAACCTATAAAATGGAAGTAATTGTTTCTGCCACTCATGGCTCCTGTAAGGATTAAGTAAGATAAAGTCTATTGACACCAGCTCTAGCTCGGCACAGCTTCATTCCCCCAGAGTAATTACCTAAACACAAACCTTTCATTTTCATACTAAGGAGGCTGCTGAACCTCTTCTTAATCTCTGGGAGATGATATCATTGGATGTCCATTGGAGGCAGCTAAAATTATTAGATCAGAATCAGAACTGCCAGGTCCCTTCCCATGCTCAAGCCTGCTGAAGCTTCTTTCATCTTCTGGGATTCTCTGCATCTCTGGTCTCCCACCCACCCCACCATGATTGGAAGTATACAGTCCTGTCTGCCCTTTCCCAGGGGAAGTGCGGAACTACATATGATACTATCTGACCTCTCCAGCTTCCAACTTCAGGGAGAGGAGACTTTGTGGTTACCTGGCTATTGTGAAGTCAGTTTCTCTCTGCCCCCAGCAAATGGTGTGATGTGGATAGAAGTGGGGCCTTGGCACAGCCAGGCACCGTGGCTCACACCTGTAATCCCAGCACTTTGGGAGGCCGACATGGAAAAATCACGAGGTCAGGAGTTTGAGACCAGCCTGGCCAACATGGTGAAACCCTGTCTCTACTAAAAATACAAAAATTAGCTGGGCATGGTGGCATGTGTCTGTAATCACAGCTACACGGGAGGCTGATATAGGAGAATTACTCAACTCGGGAGGCGGAGGTTGCAGTGAGCTGAGATCGCGCCACTGCACTCTAGTGTGGGCAACAGAGCAAGACTCCATCTCAAAAAAAAAAAGAAAGAAAGAAACGGGGCCTTGGCAAAGTGGGGTGTATACATCATCCCTTGTCTTGGCTTGCCTGGCAACACAGGCCTGGGGCACTGCCCATACTCTTGCATAATGTATGAGCCCATGGTAGGAACAAAACACCAGCACCAGCAGGTCTGGGCACTGCAGGCCACGGACGTGTCCAGGGGCCTCGCCAAGGCTGATGTCTCTCTGTTGGCAGAATATGCAGAATATGTGTTCCCGGAGGCCTTTTCTAGGGCTGAGGTGGGAACTGGCCTCATCTTGGTCCTCAGGATTCCGTCAGACAATAAGACAGCCCAAGGCCTGTTACAAGTATGAACAGTGGTTCACGCTTGTAATCCCAGCACTTCGGGAGGCTGAGGCAGGAGGATCGCCTGAGCCCAGGAGTTCAAGGACAGCCTGAGCAATATAGTGAGACCTCGTCTCTACAAAAATTTAAAAATTAGCTGGGTGTGGTAGCATGCACCTGTAGTCTCAGCTATTTGGGAGACTGAGGTAGAAGGATCCCTTGAGCCAGGAGGTTGAAGCTGTTGTGGTGAGCCATGATTGTGCCATTGCATTCCAGCCTGGGCTACCGAGTGAGACTCTGTCTCAAAAAAAAAAAAAAAACCAAAAAACAGAAGACAGCCTAAGAAGGCAGTCTTCTTTAGGATCAATAATAGTGACATTAAAGACAGCTAGATTTCTGTTTTCTGGGCTTGAAACGCCCTCTGAAACGCCAGGGGTAGCCAAGAGGGTGGCTGAGACCATCTCAATATGGTTGACAGTGGGAGGGAAGATTTGGGATCCAGGGACACAGCCCCTGGTGATTTCCGTGGCTGCCTCATGGTGTAGGAAACGCCGGGGGCAGCAGCTGTGGTGAGGTATGTTGGAGTGGAGAATGTGGACAAAAATAGGCATATGGTGACATTGTTTTTAGGGGAAAATGCCAGGATTCAGCCATCGTGTAGGAAGTCGGAGGCCTCCATGGAGGGGGTGCTTGTGTGAGCATGCATGTGTGGGTGTGTGCAAGTGTGTGTGTGTGTGTGTGATCTAAAAAGGTTAGGAATGAAATGGGGAGGGCTGAGTGCCTTGAAAGCCAAGGGAATTAGGACATGTGGAAATCAATGCTTCATTCGTGGATAGTGTTTGGTTTCGATTCATTCAGAGAATCAGTGCGTATCGGCTGAGCACAATGGCTCTGGCCTGTAATAACAGCAACTTGGGAGGCCAAGGTGGGAGGATCATTTGAGGCAGGAGTTGGGAGACCAGCCTAGTCAACATAGCGAGACCCCATGTCTACATTTTTAAAAGAAAAAAATAGGCCGGGCGCAGTGGCTCATGCCTGTAATCCCAGCACTTTGGGAGGCCAAGGCGGGCGGATCACCTAAGGTCGGGAGTTCGAGCAGCCTGACCAACTTGGAGAAACCCCGTCTCTACTAAAAATACAAAATTAGCTGGGCATGGTGGCACATGCCTGTAATCCCAGCTACTCCAGAGGCTGAGGCAGGCAGAAGAATTTCTTGAATCCGGGAGGCGGAGGTTGCAGTGAGCCGAGATCACACCATTGCACTCCAGCCTGGGCGACAAAAGCAAAGCTTCGTCTCAAA
>NW_016805897.1:0-954 GCF_001698545.2 Rhinopithecus bieti
TTCAGGAGTTTTCTTGCTTTCTGCTATCAAAATGACATTCTGCTTTATAACCACACTTCCTACTAATAGCTTTGCTATTTCCATTTAAAATGCTTAGACCTTTTCTTAGAGGGCAAAAGGGGAGTCACACAGTAGAGCATTTTGAGCCTTTCGGTATGGAAATTTTCCAAATAGAGTGCAAATTCACGATGCTGTTTTTAATGACCTTGAGCAACCATTGGTATTTCTGCATTTCAGTTCCAAAGATCAGAAATTTCCATCACTAGTAGGGAGAAAAAGAATCAAGTTTGCACAACTCCAGCATACTCCCAAGGTAATATCATCAACATTTTCTCTGGTCATCTATTTAAAAAGAAGCACAGCAACTGAAGCAAAAAGGGACAAAGGTGGGTGTGAGGGAACGCTACAGCCTCAAAGTGCCAACAACAAACACTGCCTTTGATGTTGACAAATGTTTCCCAAAGAAAAACAAAGCAAGAACCCTAGAAACAGTTGAATTTCTACACTCTAATTTCTAGACCAAAGAATGTAATATGGAAACTATAGCATATCTTTGACATCAGTGTACATGAGGAGACTTCATTCAAAAATATAAGAGAGGAAGTTTTAAGAAGCCCAAGTCTACAGTTACAGCATTGATAGCAGCTAAATGGGCTACAAAAGTTACTTTACAAATGAGGAGACTCAAAACTGGGATCAAGGGAATTTCAGTTAACTTCAAACCCCTGGGGTTTTAACTTGAATATTTCTTTTCTTTTTTTTTTTTTTTTTTTTTTCTGAGATGGAGGCTCCCCCTGTCAGCCAGGCTGGGGGCAATGGCGTGATCTCGGCTCATTGCAACCTCTGCCTCCCAGGTTCAAGTGATTCCCCTGACTCAGCCTCCCAAGTAGCTGGGATTAGAGGTCCCCACCACCTCATCCAGCTAAGTTTTTGTATTTTTAGTAGAGACGGGCT
>NW_016805898.1:0-1421 GCF_001698545.2 Rhinopithecus bieti
AGGTAGGTTTTGTTTTGATTTCTTCTCATGTGGTATCTCAGCTCATGCTGGGGAAGTGGCTACAAACGTGCTCACTGTGCCCACCCTGTGGCTCCCCAAGCTTGGGGCTGAAGCATGAAGTTCTGTGAAACTTGGTTTAGCCTGGACTCATTTTGGTACCTGAGCCCAAATATTTCTTGCCTCTTTCTGCTCCTACTCTCATGCCACTGTTCATTCTTTATTTCTTTTCTTTCTTTTTTTTTTCTTTTTTTGGAGACCGAGTTTTGCTTTGTCACCCAGGCTGAAGTGCAGTGGCGTGATGTCAGCTCACTGCAACCTCCACTTCCTGAGTTCAAGCTATCCTCCCACCTCAGTCTCCCAAGTAGCTGGGATTACAGGTGCATGCCACCATGCCTGGCTAATTTTTTTGTATTTTTAGTGAGCTGGGGTTTCACCATGTTGGCCAGGCTGGTCTCAAACTCCTGACCTCAGGTGATCTTCCCATCTCAGCCTCCCAAGTAGCGGGGATTACAGGTGTGTGCTGCCATGCCCAGCTTTGTTTGTTTGTTTGTTTTTGTTTTTGAGGGGGCAGGTTTCACTATCTGTTGTAGAACTATCTGGTCACTTTAGCCAAAACACAAAGCAAATATACATTAGCCAATGTATATTTACATTGGCTGTAGATCTCACATGAATTTTATCATTTCTTGCCATTAAGCTTATACTATAGAAGCCTGCCAGTTGGGGACAAGCTGTGAAATTTGGGTTTTATAAGTAGATAATACCAGGAAGATACAGGTCATACTGTTCTTTTTAGTCATTGTGATTGTCCTTTGGGCCAGTAGCAAAGAAGCCATCCTGGCAGAGAGGCTGACTTTGGGGTGTACAGACACCCAAAGGGCTCTTGGATAGAATCCCAAGGTTCTATAAACTTGGATGGGGAAAGACTCACTTATTTATTTTCACTAACCTGTAACTAAAATTCAGCAACTTTTTTGATTAAGAAAGCAGGTGGGACGGGCGCGGTGGCTCAAGCCTGTAATCCCAGCACTTTGGGAGGCCGAGACGGGCGGATCACGAGGTCAGGAGTTTGAGACCATCCTGGCTAACACGGTGAAACCCCGTCTCTACTGAAAATACAAAAGCTAGCCGGGCGAGGTGGCTGGCGCCTGTAGTCCCAGCTACTGGGGAGGCTGAGGCAGGAGAATGGCGTAAACCCGGGAGGCGGAGCTTGCAGTGAGCTGAGATCCGGCCACTGCACTCCAGCCCGGGCGACAGAGCAAGACTCCGTCTCAAAAAAAAAAAAAAGAAAAGAAGGTAGGTAATTGTCTTAGTCCATTTGTGTTACTATAAAAAAAATCTGAGTCTGAGTAATTCACAAGGAAAAGAGGTTTAATTGACTCATGTTTCTACGGGCTGTACAAGAAGCATGGTGCCAACAT
>NW_016805899.1:0-1987 GCF_001698545.2 Rhinopithecus bieti
AATTTTGTTTTTATGATTACCAAAAGTATGTGCTCATCAGAAGATATTTTAAGCTCACTGTAAGCATTCAATTACTTCATCAATCTAATGCAGAGAGTACTTATTTTTCATGGTTATTTTATTCAGTGTTTTGCAGTCCAGACACACTAAAAATGCATTTTTTTAACAAACGAAATTGGAACAGTCAGGAGAAAGAGGCTGAATCTGATGGAACTTTTAAGTAAATGCCTACTTTGGTATTCAATTTATTTATTCAATAAGAGGGCAATTGACAAATAAAGAGAAAAATGATATGTTTTAATCATATTCTATATTCATAGCTTAGCCTTGTGACAAGGTACTAAACAACGTAGAATAATACTTTTCCTTCTCTGAGCTTCTAACCAAAGAAGTTTTAAAAGTTGCAGACATTAACCTTTCTGTTAACCTTGTAAAACTGCCACAATCCACACTTTGTAGTTAAAGAAGTAAAGCAACTGAGAGGTTAAATTCATAGCCTAAAGTGCATATAACAACTTAGCAAGCATAGTCAAGATTAATCTCCCTGTTTTACTGTTATACCTATTGGATGCCTTCTTTGTAAAAGGGAAAATACTATTATTATGACCATGATGACTCTGGCAGTGACGAGAAAAATGATGATGACTACTTGAACTACTAAAAATGATAATCCTAATGATAATAGTAATCAGAACAAAGGATTATTGTGATTATAAAATGTGAGTATATTCAAAATTTTCATTCAAAGAAATGAAAAGCAAAATGTCATTTGAAATAAAACTTTAGAATGAAATGTGCTTTAAAAAAACTTAAGATTTTAAGTTAGGCTATATTGATTATTATCCTCAGGGTTAAAAAATAATTGTGGGTAAAAGACATAATATTGTATCACTCTTAGAAAGGCAATTTCATTTGTTCTATCTTTATTTACTAATAAGTTATAAAAGGGATTGATCCTTTTTTTCAGAACTTGAGCAGGAATGTATAGGTTGTACTAAATGAAATTATTGTTTTTGTAGGTCAAAGGGTCAAATATCAGCAATTACATGTGATTTACTTAATAAAACTAAACCTATTTGGTTTCTCCCTTAAAACAGTTTATTCAGGTCTTCTTCTCTTTTCTATTTGTCTTCTCTGCTAATCTCTTCAGGCCTATCTAACCTTCCCCTGACTCTACTTATTTTTTTCTTCTAAGGTATCCTTACTTCATGTTTGTAGCCAAGAGGGAAACATTTTTAACATTTCCTGGATTGTTGGTCCTTGGAATAGAAGCTCTAGGTTTCATATCTTCTTCCGTTAAAATGGTATATAGATAGAATTAGGAAAATGAAAATTCATCTCTACCCTTTTGGGGTTTTTTCAGCTGGGCTTGAGACTTAAATTACCATGAGACAGATAAACAGAAGAAAAACATACAAATTTATTTAGCATAAATTTTATGTGGCATGGAAACTTACATAAAGAAATGAAGACTGAAGACACAGAGTTGAACACATACATATTGAATTGGAGAGAGTACTAAGTTTTGAGAACATAACTAAATTATATAGTGAGGCTAAATGAAGGTAAGACTTATTTTAACAAGGTCTGTATAGAATTCTGTCAGTCTTAACTTTCTGTCCTTGATGATAAAAATGCTACGTTCCTTCTAGTGTAGGAAAGTCATCTTTCACATGAAAATTCCATATTTTGCGGTTAAGACACTGAAGAAAGGTCAGAGTAATTTTCTTGTACCTGCTGTTTTCCAGGCTGCCTTTAACTCAAAATAGTCATCTCACAAAGTAGTGTATTTTGAATGGCATATTCTTAACTCCTTCACAACTGAAAGTACACGTTAAAAAGAATCATATATAATGATCAAATTAAATTTATCCCAGGAATGCAGGATTAATTTAACATCCAAACCCTAATCAATGTTGTACACTATATAAACAAAATAAGGAACAAAATAATATGATTGTATAAACAGATACACAAAAAGCATTGA
>NW_016805900.1:0-960 GCF_001698545.2 Rhinopithecus bieti
CTTTTTTGTATTTTTAATAGAGACGGGGTTTTACCGTGTTAGCCAGAATGGTCTCCATCTCCTGACCTCGTGATCCGCCCACCTCGGCCTCTGAAAGTGTTCAGATTACAGGGCGTGAGCCACCGCGCCTGGCCTTTTTTTTTTTTTTTTTTTTTTTTTTGAGAGGGATTTTTGCTGTTGTCACCCAGGCTGGAGTGCAATGGCATGATCTTGGCTTACAATAGCCCCCATCTCCTGGGTTCAAGCAATTCTCCTGCCTCAGCCTCCCGAGTAGCTGGGATTACAGGCACCTGCCACCATGCCTAGCTAATTTTTGTATTTTTAGTAGAGACGGGTTTCACCATGTTGGCCAGGCTGGTCTCAAACTCTTGAGCTTAGATGATCCACTCACATCAGCCTCCCAAAGTGCTGGGATTACAGGCTGACCCTCTGAGCCTGGCCAGAACTGAAATTTTTGAATGTATATTTGTATAATTTTACAGTACTATTTAGCTTGTATTATAACTTTTTTTTTTTTTTTTTTTGAGATGGTGTCTCATTCTGTTGCCCAGGCTGGAGCACAGTGGTTTGATATCAGCTCACTGCAGCCTTTGCCTCCCAGGTTCAAGCAATTCTCCTGTCTCAACCTCCCGAGAAGCTAGGATTCCAGGTGCCTGCCACCGCACCCCGTTGATTTTTGCATTTTTAGTAGAGACGGGGTTTCACCATGTTGGCCAGACTGGTTATAACATTTCTTGAATCCATATGTCTGTATTTAGTGATACTCTGACTTCCATGGGTTCTTTATTTATCCTTGAATTCCCCGAAACCTAGCATTGGAAAACATTAGGTATGTACTCAATAAACATTCTCTCAAAAGAAACTACTGGACATTTAGCAAATTATATTATTCTTATAATAATCCCAGTGTCTAATATGCCCAAAACGCTTCCTGAAGGAAACTGATGAACCTACAGCTAC
>NW_016805901.1:0-7798 GCF_001698545.2 Rhinopithecus bieti
AATGTAAAGTTATTCTTTCAGTGCACAATACACAAAGTACAGTCGTCCTCAAGAACCTGAACCGGAATTAAAGCCAAGGAAAGCCACTAAATAGTTAATGTTAGGTAAAGTAAGGCTGTAAACTTTGAGCCTGCAATGGTTAAGCTAGCCATTTCTGCCTTAGTGCAGAAGGAGCAGATTAAGTAACTGCACCTTGAGCCTTCTATTTTGCTTGTAGGTACTGATGAGACATTGAAATTGCTGCTGAAGTAAATGACTAGAGGAATAGGTAATTCTTTTTACTTTATAACCTATTATTTTTCTACCTTTCCCAATGAAGAGAATTGACAAATACTAATTTAGGAATTGTGGGCTAGTCTAATGTGTTGTTGACAGAAGTTGAAGAGGGTAGTGAAAAAATTATCATGAATTATCTTTAAAGTTAAATTCAACGTAAATTATTTTCTAACCTCAAAACAAAACTTTATAAACATCTCTAGAAAATGTTCTCTTAGGCCCATTTTGTTTACAGTTGGTTAGAAGTAGAATAGAAAAATGATATTGGCTCATGTGTAGAGTTGAAATATCTGTTTCTGAGATGATATTGAAGTCATTTAGTCAGTTTTATACAGAGAAAGGGACACTCAGCCATAGTAAGCTTTTCAGATGTCTTACTTCTGATGGAACAACTTCAGAGAGATGGAATTTGGGAGATTAGAAGGCAGACCATGGCATTGTGGAAGGCAATACCCTCTGTGATGGAATTCTTTCTGATACACATTGTAATCCACTCCCACCCTTAGTGTTGTCCTCATAATCTCCTTTCTGCATTCAATAGCAAATATAACTATCCTCCCAATGTTTGAGATTTTTCTGTCCAACTTTTAATGCTTGCCTCTTCAACTGCTCATGTGATATTCATAGGGTACTCATCATTCTGTCCACACTTTTAAAATGGCAATGAACACAAACTAAAGGTACTTCTTTAGACATGGATTGATTGTTTCTGGCAATGAGAAATCTATAGTTTCTTATTATATAGACTTTATTATATTAAGAAATTATGTTATTAGTCTTTAGAATGTAAAATGGTTTTACTAATAGTCTACAGGCTATTATAATTACTTCAGAATAATAGATTTTAAATATCCATTTCTGACTCACAGATTCCTACAGCTTGTTTTGCTATTTTGAAATCAATTTGCCACCCACTGTTTTCTTACTACATTGATCCCTTTTTGAATTGAAATCTCAAATCGCGCGCGAGTTCAGTATCACTTCTGTGGTTCACAGAATCTCTGATGAATTTCATATAGGAGACTGTATAGCACATTTGGGTCCTGTTTTTTTGTTTTTTTTTTTTTTTTTTGTTTTGTTGTTTGTTTTTTTTTTTTGGCAGAAGTACCTAAAACAGTTGAGTGGAAGAAGATTGTAAAGTATTGTTTTCAGTTAATTGACTTGATGAAAGTAAGAGGATAAATAATTTGGATGGGTAATGAACACGTTTTTGTTTCTTAAATTGTATCTTTCATCACTGGAATTTTCTTATGATAGAAGGATAAAGAGCTCAGGATGAAGTCCTTCCTCATACTGGCCTGATATCACTACTGCAGACAACACCTAATTTATTATTGATGATTGTGATACTTTTTTACTTGTCTCTGTTTCAGCACATCTGATATGTTGGGTAAAAAGCCTATTGATTCCATCCAGGTTTGACTTTTATGGTAATCTACAAAAAAAGAACCTGAAGGAAAAGCTTGCAAAAAGAGAATGAATATTTTTCAGATTTTACCCAAGTAGAAATAAAAAAACCTGAAAAGTCGTGTTTTTCTCCAGTTAAATCGATATTCCTGCTAATAGTTTAACATGCCGGATGGATGAAGGTTGCATGGAGAAAGGGTACTCTTAGATGGTTGAACTGATACTCATGGTTATTTCAATGTTGAAGTTCAATGATGGGTCTAGTGCACTTTAAAGAACATAGGAGTTCAGCATGAAAGGCATGACTCAATCTTTGTTCTTGCAGGACCTGCAAAGTGTTCCCCTGTTGACAGAGGCCTCAAGTGTGTTACAGTAAGGATTTGTTTAAATGGAATTATATTTTTGAAATACATTATAAGTAATATTCCTGTTTTGCTGCATCAGAAGCAACCTGAAAATAAAAGGAAATATTTTCTACCATGGATTTTCATGTGAAATGGTGCAATTTGTCATTGATTGGATCCAAATTGTTGAGCAGAGAGTGAATTCATGCATTTACTTTCCATGGCCCTCAATGGGACAACAAATTGAATTCTCCTTGTGTAATTGTTTGGGCTTGACTAAATTTGTCCCTGTTTTTATCTCTGCTATGCGAAAGATTACTGGGTTTTATCTTCCAGTGGAAACTGAAAAAACAATATTCTCCCCTTTATGACTATACTTCTTCCTAGGGAAAAAATGCAACTAAATAAGCCTACCTTTTAAGCAGCAGATAAGAGAATCCTGAACAGCTGAATTAAAACTGACTCTCAGTGAAATAGCATTTGAAACTTAGATATGACTACCAAGATGCAGGCAGATCAGGTATTAGAAGAAAAATAATATTGTAGGCTGAGAAGAAAATAGTTGAAGTAAGATGAACCGAAGCTTTCAATTTTATCAGTCTTTTATAAATTCTATCAATCTATTACTGTAAAGCTAGCCATTTAGCTTCTCTGCAAAAAGCAAATCATTGGGGGTTACAAAGCTGTTCCACTTTGACTAATTTATTGAAATAAATTTATGATTTGCCTTACCTCATCTCATTATTACAGTTTTGACTTTTAAACTCGCCTTTGTTGTAAAAAGGTGAAAAGAACTGGAAAATAAGTAGAGGTAAAGGGGAAGAAGAATAAGAGTACATGTATACAATGTTAAAAGTAGGGTAACCTAGACATATAGGGCGATATAAAGGTAGCGCTGCAAAATATTTTTAAAAGCCTTAGTTTTCATTCTTTTATTTAGCAATGATTTTAAAAACATTCATGAGATCAGTTAGAATGTTCCTGTAGCATCGAGATTTTGTTTTTGCATGGACTTAATTTGAGTCGACATTTTCTTTGTGTGTGTGTGTGTTGTGTGTGTGTGTGTGTGTGTGAAGAGAGAGAGAGAGAGAGAGAGGAGGAGAACATCTAGGCAACAACTTCCTCTATTACTCATGGGACACAAGAAAATGTGAAAATAACTGCATTTTCACATTTTGGTCCCAATTGCTGAAAGTCTTCATATATTAATTTGCTTGCATTTTATGTACATAATTGTGAATCATTGTTTATGAAAAAATGAAGTTTATTGTAGTTGGAGAGAAAAGCAGATGGAATGTATTTATTAGAAGGGAAAGCTTCCAGGGAGATAAGAATTTAAGTTTGGACTTCGAAATTTTTAGAAAACCAATGGAGCAATAATTTGGAAATGGCATGGTGAAAGATACAGTATGATAATTAGCTAGGTGTTATTGGTGGTAGCATATAGCATTTTGGGTAGCATCTGAAATTTGAAAACTTGATTTATTTTAGATAATAAAAAAAAGAAATATGTATTCCTCAATCTAGGAAAATTTGAAATTTTCCTCTGATGTTTGCTTTCTAAATATATATAATAAAATATTATACATATTTACTACAGAAATAAACAGAATACTCTTTCACACAGCTATAGGTGACATAACAGAATCAAACAAGTGGTGACAGTATTATTCCAATAAATTTGACGCTTGTTGTCCTGATTGCTTGAGTTCTGTCTATAGACATTAAAGTGCTGGATATAGTAAATGTTTCTCTTGGCATTAAAGAGTTTATAGTAAATAAAGGCTTGGAAAACAGAATAGAAAGTTGTTTATATGTTCATGGACTCTTCAACAATTTGGGCCAAGGGACAGCATATTGGAGAACATAGTATAATGGCAAATTAGTAAATTTTAAAACTAGCAATAAAAAACTAATAAGCATATAGTGGAATTACACAGAACTAATATATAGATAGTAGATATTAGATGCTATATAGGCATTTTAGTGAACACACACTGAGTCAGAGAAGATCTATGATTACAATTAAATTGGAACCTGTCGGGAACTTGGTACCAGATTAGAAAATCAGCAAGTGTGAAGTCAAACATAGCAACCCTATTTTTAGCAGTCTTTAAAGACTTAAGATCCACTGAGAGAAATGCCACGTAACAGTACCATGCTGTTTTGGTTACTGTAGCCTTGTAGTATAGTTGTAAGTCAGTGTAGCATGGTGCCTCCACGCATTGTTTTCTTGGCTTATGATTGTCTTTGAATCGGGGTCTTTTTTGGTTCCATATGAACTTTAAAATGGCAGTTTTTTCCAATTCTGTGAAGAAAGTCATTGGTAGCTTAATGGGGATGGCATTGAATCTATAAAATTACCCTTGGCAGTAATGGCCCATTTTCACGATACTTGATTCTTCCTAATCCATGAGCATGGTATGCTCTTCGCATTTTGTTTGTGTGCGCTCTTTAATTTCACTGAGGCAGATGGTTTTGTAGTTCTGCCTTGGAAGAAGGTCGGCTTTACATCCCCTTGTAAGTTGGATTCACAAAAACCTAGGTATATTTATTCTCTTTGAAGCATTGTGAATGGGAAGTTCACTCATGTTGGCCTGCTCTGTTTTGTCTGTTACTGGTGTATAAGAATGCCTTGTGATTTTTGCACATTGATTTTGTATCTTGAGGCTTGTGCTGAAGTTACTTCTCAGCTTAAGAGAGATTTTGGGCTGAATGATGGGGTTTTCTAAATATGATCATATCATGTCATCTGCCAAACCAGGGACAATTTGCTTCTTCTTTTCCGGTGGAACAGAACAGAGTCCTTCAGAAATAATACGCACACCATCTACAGCCATCTGATCTTTGACCAAACCTGAGCAAAAACAAGAAAATGGGGAAAGGATTCCCTAAATTTTTTTTTTTTTTAAATAAATATGGCTGGGTAAAATTGGCTAGCCATATGTGAGAAGCTGAAACTGGATCCTTTCCGCTTATACTCGCTTAAATATGAAAATTAAATTCAAGATGGATTAGAGGTTTAAAATGTTAGCACCTAAAACCAATAAAAACCCTATGAAGTAAAAGCCGTCGGTAACTACCTTCAAGACATTTGGCAAGGGGGGGGCATGGGGCAAGGACTTCCATGTCTAAAACACTAAAAAGCAATGGCAACGAAAAGCCAAATTGACCAAATGGGATCGTAATTAAGCTAAAGAGCTTCTGCAGCAGCAAGAAAGAAACTACCAATCCAGAGTGAACAGGTCAACCCTAACAGAATGGGAAGAAAATTTGGCATCTACTCATCTGACAAAGGGCCTAATATCCAGAAACCTATAAGAACTCAAATCAAGATTTACAAAGAAAAGAACAACCCGCATCCAAAAAGTGGGCCAAAAGAATATGAACATACCACTTCTCAAAGAAGACATTCCATACATGCCACCAACACCATGAAAAAATGCTCGTCATTCACTGCGCATCAGAGAAATGGAAATCCAAAACCACAATGAGATACCATCTCACACCAGTTAGAATGGCAATCATTAAAAAAAATCAGGAAACCAGGACGAAGTGCTGAGAGGATGTAGAGAAATAGGAAACACTTTTACACTGTTTGGTGGGAGCCGTAAACTAGTTCAACCATTGTTGAAAACAGTGGTGGCGCGATTCCTCAAGAGATCTAGAAGCTAGAAATACCATTTGACCCAGCCCATCCCATTCACTGGGGATATACCCAAAGGATTATAAATTATTCTACTCAGAAGAGCACATGCAGCACGTATGTTTATTGGCGGGGCACTATTCACAATTAGCGAAAGACTTGGAATGAACCAAATGTTCATGCAGTGACAGACTGGATTAAGAAAAATGTGGCAGCATACACACCATGGAATCACTTATGCAGCCATAAAAAAGGATGAGTTCGTGTCCTTTGTTAGGCGACATGGATGCTGCTGGAAACCATCATTCTCGCAAACAGCTATCCGCAAAGAATAGAAAACCAAATACAATACAGCATGTTCTCCCACCTCATAGGTGCGAATTGAACAAGTGAGAACACTTGGACAGCGGAAGGGGAACATCACACACCAGGTCGCTATTGTGGGTGGTGGGAGGGATAGCATTAGGAGATATACCTAACTAAATGATGAGTTACATGGTGCAGCACCACCAGCCCATGGCAACATGTATACATATGTGACTAACCGTGCACATTGTGCAGCATGTAGCCACTAGGACTTAAGGTATTAAAAAAAAAAAATTGCCAACAGTAAATATCCTCGCAAAACACAGATTCAAGTTAGGGTATGATACATCACTTTAAATATTGATATTCTCGCCTTGACTATGGAACACATATTTCTACTTATTTTATGCCTAGAAAACAATTTGCAATTGTATGATGGACATTGTGAGTGATACATTGTGGAGAGTCATTCTCTTTAAAGGACATTGAGTTTTGTTCACACAGTTAAATTATTGGTCATTCATCTTAGATATATTATATATGATTTTATTATTTACTAAACTGACATTATTTTGTTCTTTAACATTTTCCGAGGCCATGACCCTTATTCTAGGGCATGGGGCATACTGCTAAAGCAAATACTTCTTTGAGTATCAAGGTAGGTGTTCATCCTAATGTGTTTAGTGAGGTTTCTCCATTCTACGTTAGCTGGAACTCCAGTGTCTGAAATGACCTCTTAGATAATTGCTCAGCACTCAACAAAGCAACAGGTCATTTTCACTAAGGCTACCAGAGTTTCACACATGTGAAACTGTATTCTTGGCTATAGAGTAAATGGTATTAATATCCATGCAGACTTCTGGGTCCCTCTCTTTGCACAGATCTCTCTTCTGTGTTACACGGCTGCACACATTCCAGTATTTTCAGTAGCTTGAAGTTTGGACCTCTGCCTTCTCTGCTCAGCAACATCCAACACTAGTTGTGGTGTATAATCCTGCCCTATAGTAGAAATGTGCTTCCAGGCAGAAATACAGGAAGATAACATTCCTCACTTTCTGTTTACCTTTTCTGAAGAATTGCAGTCTTGCATTTGTTACTGTCCAGTTACTGAAAACAATTTCCTCGTGTATTATGTTGAGTTATATTCCTGTTTTCAGTGATGGGGTGAATCTGTTACCAGTTACCTTTTCCCGTTGTAAAATTTGATGTTCTTTCTTCATCTAACACATACAAGTGACTTTAATGGGTTGTCCTGAAATCAAGTTAAATCACCTTGAATATGTTTTTTCTTTCTTTTGTTTTGAGACACGGTCTCACTCTGTCACCCAGGCTGGAGTACAGTGGCACAATCTCGGCTCATTGCCACCTCTGCCTCCCGTGTTCAAGTGATTCTCATGCCTCAGCCTCCTGAGCAGCTGGGATTATATGTGCCTGCCACGAAACCCAGCTAATTTTTGTATTTTTAGTAGAAATGGGGTTTTACCATGTTGATCAGGCTGGTCTCAAACTCCTGACCTCAAGTGGTCTGCCCACCTCGGCCTCCCAAAATGCTGGGATTACAGGCATGAGCCACTGCACCTGGCTTGTTTTTTCTTTCTTTACCAGATCAGAGATGTGTATATCACAGAATCAGTTTCATAAATGATTTTAAATGGAAAAATATACTTAGCTGATTTTTTTTACTACCTACTTATTCCTTGAAGGAAAGCCAGCATTCTTCCCTTCATCATTCATATTTATTTTCCATTCTAAGGAGCAATGAGGATCATCTAAGTGCATTTAAGATTTCCTGTACTTGGATTTTGGCCTTCTCTAAAAG
>NW_016805902.1:0-1423 GCF_001698545.2 Rhinopithecus bieti
GTTGCAGTGAGCCAAGATCACGCCACTGCACTCTAGCCTGGGCAACAAGAGCGAGACTCCATCTCAAAAATAAAATAAAATAAAACAGGAAATACGAAATGCAGAAAATTATATATATATATATATTTATTTTGAGAGTAGCTGGGACCACAGGCGTGCACCACTGCACCTGGATAATTTTTTGTATTTTTGGTAGAGACAGGGTTTCACCACGTTGCCCAGGCTTGTCTCAAACTCCTGAGCTGCCACCACACCGGCTAATTTTTGTATTTTTTAGTAGAGACAGGTTTCACCACGTTGGTCAAGCTGGTCTTGAACTCCTGACCTCAAATGATCCATCCCCCTCAGCCTCCCAAAGTGCTGGGATTTCAGGCGTGAGCCACTGTGCCTGGCCAGCCCTTATTTTAGGTGCTAATATTTTTTCATGATTATAAAACAATATGTGCTCAGTAGAATAGTTTAGAAAATACAAGGCTGGGAGTGGTGGCTCATGCCTTTAGCAATCCCAGCACTTTGTGAGGCTGAGGTGGGTGGATCACTTGAGGTCAGGAGTTCGAGATCAGCCATAGCCAACATGGTGGAACCCATCTGTACTAAAAACAATACAAAAATTAGCCAGGTGTGGTGGCACACACTTGTAGTCCCAGCTACTCAAGAGGCTGAGGCACGAGGATCGCTTGAACCTGAGAAGCAGAGGTTGCAGTGAGCCGAGACCGTGCCACAGCACTCCAGCCTGGGAGACAGAGTCAGACTCTGTCTAAGAAAAAAAAAGTTTAGGAAATACAAAATGCAGAAAATTATTTTTATTTATATATTTATTTATTTTTTTGAGACAGGGTCTTGCTCTATCGCCTAGGCTGGAGGGCAGTGGCACAATCTCAGCTCACTGCAACCTCCAGCCTTACCCTCCTGCATAGCTGGGACCACAGGCGTGCGCCACTATGCCTAGATAATTTTTTGTATTTTTGGTAGAGATGGGGTTTTGCCATGTTGCCCAGTCTGGTCTCGAACTCCTGAGCTCAAACAATCCACCCACCTTGGCCTCCCAAAGTGCTGGGATCACAGGCATGAGCCTCTGCGCTCGGCCTAAACTTTTTTAAATAAAAATTTTATTTATGGCCAGGAATGGTGGCTCTCGCCTGTAATCCCAACACTTTGGGAGGCTGAGGCGGGTGGATCACAGGGTCAGGAGATTGAGACCATCCTGGCTAGCACGGTGAAACCCCCGTCTCTACTAAAAATACAAAAAATTAGCCGGGCGTGGTGGCTGGCGCCTGTAGTCCCAGCTACTCGGGAGCCTGAGGCAGGAGAATGACATGAACACTGGGAGGTGGAGCTTGCAGTGAGCTGAGATTGGGTCACTGCACTCCAGCCTGGGTGACAGAGCGAGACTCCATCTAAATAAATATATATATAAATATAT
>NW_016805903.1:0-2460 GCF_001698545.2 Rhinopithecus bieti
AGAGAGAGAGAGAGAGAGAGAGAGAGAGAGAGAGAGAGAGAAGCGGGAGGGACCTGTCATTTGCAACAACTCAGAAGAATCTAGAGAATATTATGCTAAGTGAAATAAGCCAGGCACAGAAAGACAAATACTGCATGATCTCACTTATACGCAGAATCTAAAAAAGTTGAACTAATAGAACTAGTAGTAGAGTCATGGTAACCAGACACTCAGAGAAGGTAAGGCGGGAAGAAAGAAATGGTAAGTTGTTGGTCAAAGGACACAAAGGTTGAGATAGGAGGAATAGGTTTTGAGACATACTGCAGAGCAAGGTGATCTATATTTTAAAATAACTATTAGTTTGGTGCAAAGGATATGAAGGTGGAGACAGGAAGAACAGGTTTTGAGACATAATGCATAGCAGGGCGACCTATATTTTAAAATAACTATTAGTTTGGTACAAAAGTAATTGCAGTTCTGCCATTAAAAGTAATGGCAAAAATCGCAATCACTTGTGCACCAACCTAAGAGTAAATGTCAAATGCCCCACCATAACAAATGAGAGGTAATCAAGGTAATGGATCTGTTAATTTACTTGATTCATTCCACTCTACATTCACGAATTGAAACATCATACTGTACTCATAAATGCACAATTAGGATTTGCCAATCAAAAATAACATTAAAAAATAATAAATGTATCATGAATCATTTTAGATAAAATGTATACGTTCTGAGAAAAATATAACATGAGAAAACTGGTGCAAGATGAAACAGATAGCTGAATTAAAAAAATTTGGAAGTGGGGAGCAAATTTAGGGAATACATATTCAAAGAAAAAAACATCTTTGAATTGAACTGACAGTGACTTCTCTTTCTGTAAGAAACCCCACAGACCCACGTAATTTTATGACAGTTACTTCAAACTTTCATGGAGTCAATACCTATCTTATAGATATTGTTCCGGAAAATATAAGAAAACTGAAAGGTGCCTCACGTGCAAGGCTAGTGCAATTTTGTCTCCAAAACTAGGACATTACAATATTACAAAAATTCATATTGCTTAGGAAGATAAACATTAACTAACTAAAATCCAACAGCATGTTTAAAAAAAATGTCATAATCAAGTAATGTTTATTGCAAGTAATCAAGTAATGCTTACTATCTTCTACAGAAGTGGTTTTTTCTTATTGAATTGTTCTGCTTCATTTTTAAATACATATGGACATAAGTTCTTTGTCAGATGTATGCTTTAGAAATATTTTTCCCTTTTCTGTCATTTATCTTTTTACTCTTGTTTTGGTATATTTCATCAAAAGTTTTAAATTTAAGTATAGTGGTATGAATCAATCCTTTTCTTTTTTTTTTTGTTTTGTTTTGTTTTGAGACGCGGTTTCTCTCATCGCCCAGGCTGGAGTGCAGTGGCGCGATCTTGGCTCACTGCAACGTCCACCTCCCAGGTTCAAGCAATTCTCCTGCCTCAGACTCCGAAGTAGTTGGGATTACAGGCACCTGCCACCACGCCCAGCTAATTTTTGTATTTTTAGTAGAGATGGGGTTTCACCATGTTGGCCAGGCTGGTCTCGAACTCCTGACCTCAGGGATTCACCTGCCTTAACCTCCCAAAGGGCTGGGATTACAGCATGTAACCCACCGCACCCGGCCTCTTTTCATGTGTGTTTTCTTTTTTTTGAGACAGAGTCTCACTCTGTCACCCAGGCCGAAGTGCAGTGGCAGGATCACAGCTCACTGTAGCCTCGACCTCCTGGACTCAAGCGATCCTCCCACCTCAGCCTCCTGAGTAGCACCACCATGTCCTACTAATCTTTGTATTTTGTGTAGAGATGGGGTTTTGCCATGTTCCAGACTGGTCTCGAACTCCTAGGCTCAAGCAATCCTCCTGCCTCAACCTCCCAAAGTGCTAGGATTACAGGCATGAGCCACTATGCCTGGCCAATCAACCCTTTTCTATAATTAGTGCTTTCCATTTGTTTTTTAAAAGTCTTTCCTTACCCCCAAAGCAATGAAGAAATTCTTCTACATTAACTTCTTTTACTAATTTGCTTCTCACATATGTCTATAACTGGAGTTGACATGAATAAATTAGGTCTACTTTCTTCTTTTTTTTAAGTATATATAATTTTTCTCACACAACTGTTGAGAGACTTCCTTCCTCATTAATTTGTGATGCCCCTTTGTTATAAATAACTTATTCATATTACTCATGTATCTGTATCTGGGTTCCCTATTCTGATCCACTGGTCTATTTGTCTATTTCTGTGGTAATACAGCACTGACTTAATTTACTAGCATGTTATGAAAAGTCTTAGTATCAAGTAAAGCAATCCTTCCTCTTCTTCATGGGTCCTTTGGTTTATCCTGTCTTTTGCATATTCATATAAATTAAAATCAGCTTGTAAAATTTACTGTAGAAATTTTATTAGAAATTTCTTGAACCTACAGATAAATTGGGAAAGATAT
>NW_016805904.1:0-1423 GCF_001698545.2 Rhinopithecus bieti
AGCCCCCATCTATTTGACCAGGCATTAGCCCAAGACTTGAGCCAATTCTCATTCCTGGACACTCTTGTCCTTCGGTACGTGGATGATTTACTTTTAGCACCTGTTCAGAAACCTTGTGCCATCAAGCCACCCAAGCGCTCTAAAATTTCCTCGCTACCTGTGGCTACAAGGTTTCCAAACCAAAGGCTCAGCTCTGCTCACAGCAGGTTAAATACTTAGGGCTAAAATTATCCAAAGGCACCAGGGCCCTCAGTGAGGAACGTATCCAGCCTATACTGGCTTATTCTCATCCCAAAACCCTAAAGCAACTAAGAGGGTTCCTTGGCATAACAAGTTTCTGACAAATATGGATTCCCTGGTACGGTAAAATAGCCAGACCATTATACACACTAATTAAGGAAACTTAGAAAATCAATACCCATTTAGTAAGATGGACACCTGAAGCAGAAGTGGCTTTCCAGACCTTAAAGAAGGCCCTAACCTAAGTTCCAGTGTTAAGCTTGACAATGGGGCAAGACTTTTCTTTATATGTCACAGAACAAACAGGAATAGCTCTAGGAGTCCTTACACAGGTCTGAGGGACGAGCCTGCAACCCATGGCATACCTGAGTAAGGAAACTGATGTTGTGGCAAAGGGTTGGCCTCACTGTTTATGGATAGTGGCAGCAGTAGCAGTCTTAGTATCTGAAGCAGTTAAAATAATACAGAGAAGAGACCTTACTGTGTGGACATCTCATGATGTGAATGACGTACTCACTGCCAAAGGAGACTTGTGGCTGTCAGACAACTGTTTACTTAAATATCAGGCTCTATTACTTGAAGGACCAGTGCTGCGACTGTGCACTTGTGCAACTCTTAACCCAGCCACATTTCTTCCAGACAATGAAGAAAAGATAGAACACCACTGTCCACAAGTAATTGCTCAAACCTACGCTGCTCAAGGGGACTTTTAGAGGTTCCTTTGACTGATCCCGACCTCAACTTGTATACTGATGGAAGTTCCTTTGTAGAAAAGGACTTTGAAAAGAGGGGTATGCAGTGGTCAGTGATAATGGAATACTTGAAAGTAATCCCCTCACTCCAGGAACTAGTGCTCAGCTGGCAGAACTAATAGCCCCCACTTGGGCACTAGAATTAGAAGAAGGAAAAAGGGTAAATATATATACAGACTCTAAGTATGCTTATCTAGTCCTCCATGCCCATGCAGCAATACGGAGAGAAAGGGAATTCCTAATTTCCAAGGGAACATCTATCAAACATCAGGAAGCCATTAGAAGATTATTATTGGCGGTACAGAAACCTAAAGAGGTGGCAGTCTTACACTGCTGGGGTCATCAGAAAGGAAAGGAAAGGGAAACAGAAGGGAACTGCCAAGCAGATATTGAAGCCAAAAGAGTCACAAGACAGGATCCTCCATTAGAAA
>NW_016805905.1:0-1826 GCF_001698545.2 Rhinopithecus bieti
GGAGGAAATTTCCCTTTTCACCAAAAGCTTCAATGCACTATGAACTATCTCATTGCATTTTCCAAGAAAACACTGTTAGCAAACTTCTCCATGAAAAAAAGAGTGTAACTTAGTGAGACGAATTCACGCATCACAGAGCAGTTTCTCAGACAGCTTCTTTTTATTTTTTACCTGAAGATATTTCCTTTGTCATCATAGGATACATTGCGATCAAAATGTCCTTCTCTGATTGCTCAAAACAGTGCTACAAAACTGCTCTATAAAAGAATTGTGTAACTCTGTGAGATGAATTAACCCATCACAAAGCGGTTTCTCAGAGAGCTTCTTTCTAGTTTTTCTGTGAGGATATTTCCTTTGTCAACATAAGCTTCAGTGCGCTCTGAAATATCCCAATGCAGATTGCAAGAAAACAGTATTAGCAAACGGCTTCACTGCACTCCAAAATATCCTATTGCAGATTCCACAAAAACAGTGTTAGCAAACTGCTGCAAGAAAACAGAGGTGTAACTCTTTGAGATGAATTCACACATCACAAAGCAGTTGCTCAGAAAGCTTCTTCTAGTTTTTACCTGAGGATACTTCCTTTGTCACCATAGGCTTCAATGCAATAAAAAGTATCCCTTCTCATATTCACCAAAACAGTGCTACCAAACTGCTCCATGAAAAGTATCTGTGAGTTGAACTCACAAATTGCAAAGTAGTTTCTCAGAAAGCTTCTTTATAGCTTTTCTCTGAAGATATTTCCTTTTTTACCACAGGCTTCCATGCGCTCCCAAATATCTCTTTGAAGTTTCCACAAAAATAGTGTTAGCAAAGTGCTCCATGAAAATAAACATGTAAATCTGTGAGGTGAATTCACACACCACAAAGCTCTTTCTCAGGAAATTTCTTTTTGTTTGTGTCTGAGTATATTGCCTTTGTCAAGATAGGCTTCACATTGCTCCCAATATCCTATCGTAGATTGCACTAAAACATTATACAATATTGTACAATATCCTATTGTAGATTCCACTAAAACAGTGTTAGCAAACTGCCCCAAGAAAAGAATAAAAATGTGTGTGATGAATGCATACATCACAAAGCAGTTTCTCACAAAATTTTTTGTAGTTTTATCTGCGGATATTTCCTTTGTCACCATAGGCTTCAATGCAGTACAAAATATCCCTTCTCAGGTTCCCCAAAATAGTTCCACCAGACTGTTTTATGAAAAGAGTGGTGTATCTCTGTCACATGAATTCACACATCACAAAGCTGTTTCTCACATAGGTTCTTCCAAGTTTTATCTGAGGATATTTCCTTTTCACCGTATTCCACAATGAGCTCTGGAATATCCCATTGCAGATTCAACAAAAAAAAGTGTTAGGTATTAGAAAACTTCTCAATGAAAAGAACGATGTAACTCTGTAATATGAACTCCCACATCACAAAGTAGTTTAACACAAAGCTTCTTTTTGGTTTTTATCTGAGGATATTTCCTTTGTCCCCATAGGCTTCAAAGCAGTCCCAAATATCCTATTGCAGATTCCACGAAAACAGTGTTGTCAAACTGCTCCATGAAAAGGAACGTGCAAATCTGTGAGATGAATTCACACATCACAAATAACTTTCTCAAAAAGTTTCTTCCTAGTTTTTCCCTGAGGATATTTCCTTTGTCATGATATGCTTCAATGCATTTCAAAATATCCCTTCTCAGGTTCCCCACAAACAGTTCTACCAAACTGATCCATGAAAAAAAATCAAGTAACTCTGAGATGAATTAACACAACAAAAAACGGTTTCTCAGAAAGCTTTATTCTAATTTTATATGAGGTTATTTTCTTTTCACC
>NW_016805907.1:0-557 GCF_001698545.2 Rhinopithecus bieti
GGGAGTTATACCACTTTTCTCACAAGGCACTGTTAGAACACTGTCCCTGTGAAACCGAAAAAGTGATGTTTTGGGGCACATTGAGTACTATGGCGAATAGTGAAATATACTGAAAAATTTCGAGGAAGAAGAATTCCAACAATCTGCTCTCCGATATGTGCATTCACTTCACAGAGTTAATGCTTACTCTATGTTGCCCAGTTTTGAAACTCTGTCTTTGAAGAATCTGTGAAGGTACATTTAGAGACGCCAGGAGGCCTGTGGTGAATAAGGAAACGTCTTCCAATGAATCCTGCAGAGAAACTTTCTGAGCAACTGCTTTGCGATGTGTGTATTCGTCTCATAAAGTTTTACAATTCTTTGGATTGAGCAGCTTGAAATCACTGTTTTTGTGGTATCTGAGGAAGCATATTTGGGAACGATCCTTAGAATACGAAGAAAGAAAAATCCTCAGGTAAAATCCAGAAGGAAGCTTTCTGTGAAACTGCTCTGTGTCATCTTAATTCCTCTCGCTCAGTTAAGCCTCACATTTCATTGAGCACTTTTCCAACCCTGTG
>NW_016805908.1:0-901 GCF_001698545.2 Rhinopithecus bieti
ATGTCCCTTTGCTGGTTCTCCAAAAAAAAAAAAAAACACTTTCCAACCTGTTGAATCAAAACAAAGGTTTATTTTTGTGAGATGAATGCACACATCGACAAGCGGTTTCACATAGAGCTTCTTTCTAGTTTTCATCTTTGGATATTTAGTTTTTCACTATTGGCCACAATGGACTTTTTCAAATATCCCTTCAGAGATTCTACAAAAAGATGTTTCCAAACTGCTGAATCAAAAGAAAGATTTGACTCTGTGAGACGTATACACACATCACCAAGCAATTTCACAGATACCTTCTTTCTAGTTTTTATCTTTGGATATTCAGTTTTTCACTGTAGAGCTCAATGGGCTTTCAAATATCCCTTTGTAGATTCCACAAAAAGACTGATTCCACCCTGCTCAACCTAAACAAATGTTTAACTCTGAGATGAATGCACACATCATAAAGTGGTTTCACAGATAGCGTCTTTCTAGTTTTCATCCTTGGTTATACAGTTTTTCACTATAGTCCTCAACAGTCTTTCAAATGTTTCTTAGGAGTTTCTACAAAAGCCTGCTTCCAACCTGCTCAATCAAAAGAAATATTTATCTCTATGTGATGAATACATCACAAGGCTGTTTCACAGATAGCTTCTTTCCAGTTTTTCTCGGGAGATATTTTGTTTTTCGTAATAGGCTTCACTGAGCTCCCAAATGTCCCTTCACAGATTTTCCAAAAAGACTGTTTCCAACCTGCTGAATGAAAAGAGTTGTTTAATGCTGTGAGACGAATGCACACAATGCAATGCGGTTTCACAGATAGCTTTTACTAGTTTTTTTCAGGAGATATTTTGTTTTCACTCTAGGCTTCACTGGGCTCCCAAATATCCCTTCTCAGTTTCTAAAAAAGACTGTTTCAAACCTA
>NW_016805909.1:0-902 GCF_001698545.2 Rhinopithecus bieti
AGTCAGGGCGACAGAGCGAGACTTCGCCTCAAAAAAAAAAAAAAAAGATGAAAGGAGGTCCCAGGAAGACAGCTATGTTCCAGGCATTCAAGTAAATCAGTCTAGAAGAGACTTTAAGAGAGGGAAACTGATAGTATACTTTGAAGGGTCTGATCTCAATGGAATTTGGGATTAAATTATAGTTAAAAACACCAATAGAAATGAGTATTAACTCCAATTATCTACAAAAAGTTTTGTTGAGGAAAAATCACTTTAATACATGGCTCAGCTTCAAAGAGTATATACACTCATAATAATGTAAACACTGGGCAGGGTGTGGTGGCTCATAGCTGTAATTCCAGCACTTTAGGAAGCTGAGGCAGGAGGATCACTTGAGCCCAGGAATTTCAGACCAGCCTGGGCAACATGGTGAGACCCCATCTCTACATAAAAATAAAAAATTAGCCAGGCGTGGTGGCACACACCTGTAGTCCCAGCTACTTGAGATCCTCCTAAGGCAGGAGGATTGCTTGGGCCTAGGAGTTTCAGGCTGCAATGAGCCATGATTGTACTACTGCACTTCAGCCCGGGTGACCAAGCAAGATTTTATCTCTAAAAAAAAAAAAAGAAAAAAAAATTGATGTAAACATTGAACACTGATTTAAGCAAATTTTAAGACAGTTCTATTAGAAAAAATGAGAACATGAAAAGTATGCAGATGATGGCAGTGAGTGGGGAGATGTACAGGAATACCTACAACAGAAAAATCCAGCTGGGTGTGGTGGCTCGCACCTGTAATCCCACCGCTTTGGGAGGTCAAGGTGGGAGGATTGCTTGACCCCAGGAATTTGAGACCAGCCTAGGAAACATGGAAAGCCCCTGTCTCTACAAAAAATTAAAAAATATACACTTTGGGAGGCTGA
>NW_016805910.1:0-929 GCF_001698545.2 Rhinopithecus bieti
AAGGATATATCCTAAAATAAAATCTAGAAAGAATCTTTCTGAGAAATTTATTTGTGATGTGTTAATTCATCTCACAGAATTTATCTCACAGAATTACTGTTCTTTTCATTGAGCAGTCTGCTAACACTGTTTTCATGGAATCAGCAATAGCATGTTTGGGAGTGCATTGAAGCCTACAGTGACAAAGGAAATGTCCTCAGATAAAAACGGAAAAGACGCTTTCTGAGAAACTGCTTTGTGATGTGTCAATTTGTCCCACAGAGCTACAATCTCCTTTTCATTGAGTGGCTTGCTAACACTGTTTTCCTGGAAACTGCAATGGGATATTTTTAAGTGCATTGAAGCTTATTTTGACAAACGAAATAACCTCAGACAAAAACTAAAGGAAGTTTCTGACAAACTGCTTTGTAATTTGTGAATTCATCTCACAGACTTACAATTTCCTTTCATAGAGCAGTTTATTAACACTGTTTTTGGGGAATCTGAGAAGGGATATTTTGGATTGCACTGAAGCCTATGGTGTTAAGGGAAATATCCTCACATAAAAAATAGAAAGAGCTTTCTGAGAAACTGCTTTGTTATGTGTGTATTCATCTCACAGAGTAGCATGATTCTTTTCTTGGAGCAGTTTGGTAAAACTGTTTTGGTGGAACCGCAAAAGGATATGTGGGAGTGCATTGAAACATATGGTGACCAAGGAAATATCCTCCTTGGAGGAAATATGGTGACAAAAAAACAAAAAGCCGCTTTCTTAGAAACTGCTTTGTGATGTGTGAATTCATCTCACAGATTTACACCTTTCTTTTTGTGGAGCAGTTCCCTAACACTATTTTCCTGGAATCTGCAAAGGGATATTCACGAGCGCAATGAGACCTGTGGTGCAAAAGGAAATATCCCCAGACGAAAACTAGAAAGAAGGTTTCTATGAA
>NW_016805911.1:0-1464 GCF_001698545.2 Rhinopithecus bieti
GGATTTCAGCAGGAAAAGGACAATCTTTTCAACAAGCGGTGCTGGGACAATTAGAGAGAGACACACAAAACCTGCGCCTGGACCCCACTCATACCACAACAAAAGTGAACTTGAAATGGACCAGATGCCTAAATGCAAGACCTAGAAAACTTTAGTGGAAAACTTGGGAGAAAATCTTCGTGACCCTTAGAGAGTTTTTTTTTTTTTTTTTGAGATGGAGTCTTGCTCTGTCGCCCAGGCTGGAGTGCAGTGGCGCGATCTCGGCTCACTGCAAACTCTGCCTCCTGGGTTCAAGCCTTCTCCTGCCTCACCATCCTGAGTTGCTGGGATTACAGGTGTGAGCCACCACGCCCAGCCAGAACTCTTCCCCTCCCCTCCCCTCCCCTCCCTTCCCTTCCTTTCCTTTTCTTTTCTTTTTCGAGGTGGAGTCTTGCTCTGTCCCCCTGGCTGGAGTGCAGTGGCACGATCTCAGCTCGCTGCAAGCTCCACCTCCTGGGTTCATGTCATTCTCCTGCCTCAGCCACCACACATCTGCTAATGGCTATATTTCATGGCTAAAATTAGATGACTAGTAATATCAAATGTTAGCGAGGACGTGGAGCAACTGGGACTCTCATAAACTGCTGGAGAAAATGCAAATTGGAACAAGTCACTTGGGAAAACATTGCAGCAGTTGTTTTCTTGTTTGTTTTTGAGATGGAGTCTCGCTGTGTCACCCAGGCTGGAGTGCAGTGGTGCAATCTTGGCTCACTGCAACCTCCACTTCCAGGCTCAAGCAATTCTCCTGCCTCAGCCACCTGAGTAGCTGGGATTACAGGCATGTGCCACCATACCTGGCTAATTTTTTGTATTTTTGGTAGAGATGGGGTTTTGCCATGCTGCCCAGACTGGTCTCAAACTCTTGAGCTCAAACCATCTGCCTCAGCCTCCCAAACTGCTGGGATTAAAGGTGTGAGCCACTGCGGCCTGCAAGCACTTGTTATAAAGTAAAATGCACATTGAGCTGGAACCTCACTTCTAGGTACAGGCCAACCTTGGAGATACTGCGGGTTCAGTTGCAGGCCACCACAATTAAGCAAGTATCACAGTAAAGCAAGTCACACAATCATTTTCGGTTCCCCAGTGCATACAGGCTGGGCGCGGTGGCCCACACCTGTAATCCCAGCATTTAGGCTCAGGTGGGCAGATTACCTGAGGTCAGGAGTTCGAGACCAGCCTGCCAACATGGTGAAACCCCATTTCTACTAAAAATACAAAAATTAACCAGGTGTAGCGGTGGGCACCTCTAATCCCAGCTACTGAGGAGGCTGAGGTAGGAGAATCCCTTGAACCCAGGAGGCAGAGGTTGCAGTGAGCTGAGATCACACCACTGCACTCCAGCCTAGGTAACAGAACGAGACTCCATTTTTAAAAAGAAAAAGAAGGCCGGGCGCGGTGGCTCAAGCCTGTAATCCCAGCACTTTG
>NW_016805912.1:0-927 GCF_001698545.2 Rhinopithecus bieti
TTTTTTCTGAGGATATTTCCTTTGTCACCGTAAACTTGAATGCGTTCTGAAATATCCCATTGTAGATTCCAAGAAAGCAGTGTTAGCAAACTCTTCCATGAAAAGAAAGATGTTACTCTGTGAGACAAATACACAATCACAAAGAAGTTTCTCAGAAGCCTTCTTTCTGGTTTTTATCTGAGGATATTTTCTTTTTAACCATAGTTGTCAACTTGCTCCAAAATATCACTTTGTAGATTCCACGAAAACAGAGTTAACAAACTGCTACATAAAAATAAATTGTTCCTCTGTGAGATGACTACACACATCAAAAATAAGTTTCTCAGAAAGCTTCTTTCCAGTTTTTAATTGAGGATATTTCCTTTGTCAGCATAGGCATCAATGTGATCCAAAATATCCTTTCTCAGATTCCCCAAAAGCAGTGCTTCCAATCTGTTACATGAAAAGAATGGTGTAACTCTGTGAGATGAATTCACAAATCACAAAGCAGCTTCTCAGAAAGCTTCCTTCTAGTTTTTGTCAGAGGATATTTCCTTTTTCCCCTTAGGCCTCAACGTGCTCATGAATATCTGTTTGCATATTACACGAAAATAGTGTTAGCCAAGTGCTCCATGAAAAGAAAGGTGTAAATTGATGAGGTGAATTTACACATCACAAAGCAGTTTCTCAGAAAGCTTATTTTGGTTTTCGTCTCAGGATAATTCCTTTGTCACCATAGGCTTCAATGCACTCCCAAATATCCTATTGCAGATTCCCCAAAAATAGTTGTACCATAGTGCTCCATGAAAAGACTGGTGTAACTCTGAGAAATGAATTCACACTTTCCAAAGCTTTATCTCAGCAGGCTTCTTACCAGTTTTATCTGAGGATATTTCCTTTTCACCATATTCCTATATGCGCTCCCAAATAGCTCATTGCAGATTCCAC
>NW_016805913.1:0-1298 GCF_001698545.2 Rhinopithecus bieti
TAAGGGATATCCTAGGATGGTTCAATACTGTGACACAATGTCAAATAACATGCTAAAAATAATTGAAGAAAGAATTCCTGTTTCATTTATGACACAACCCTAATTGAAAGATAAAAAAAAAAAAAATGAACAAAAAAGAATAACCAACAACTGTGAGATAATTACAAAAGTTTTGACTTATTTATTTATAATTGAAATATCAGAAAGAGAAGAAAAGGAGAATGGAAGAGAAAAAATATTTGAGGTAAGAATAGCTGAGAATTTTCTAGAATTAATGACTGACATTGATCATTGTCTAGAAACCTCAGAGAACATCAAGCAAGATGAATACCAACAGTTACACCTAGGAATTTTGCTTTCAAACTGCAGAAAACCGGAAACAAAGAAAGTCTTGAAAAAAGCTGGGAAGGGGGTTGAAGGGTACCTTTCCTAGAGATAAATGGAACAAGAATTAACAGTGGACTTCTAATCATTATACAAAAAATATACTTGCACATACATGTTTATAGCAGTACAATTCACAATTGCAAAACTATGGAACTGGCCCTAATGCCCATCAATCAATGAGTGGCTGAAGAAATTGTGAGATACATACACACACACACACACATACACACACACACACACACCATGGAATACTATTCAGTTATAAAAAGAAATGAAATAATGGCATTCACAGCAACCTGGATAGAACTGGAGACCATGATTTTAAGTGAAATAACTCAGGAATGGAAAACTAAACATCGTACGTTCTCACTTGTAAGTAGAAGCTAAGCTACGAGAATGGAAAGGCATAAGAATAACACAATGGACTTTGGGGACTTGGGGGAAAGTGTGGGAGAGGGATAAAAGACTACCCATTGGGTACAGTGTATATTGTTCAGGTGATGAGTGGATCAAAATCTGGCAAATTACCACTAAAGAACTGACTCATGTAACCAAACACCACCTATTCTCCAAAAGCCTATGGAAATAAAAACAGAAATACATTTTTACAAGAATTGGCCAGGCATGGTAGCTCAGGCCTGTAATCTCAGCATTTTGGGAAGCCAAGGAGGGCAGATCACTTTAGGTAAAGAGTTCAAGACTAGCATGGTCAACATGGTGAAACCTCATTTCTGTTAAAAATACAAAAATTAGTCAGAGGAGGTGGCAGGTGCCAGCAATCCCTGCTACTCAGGAGGCTGAAGCAGGAGAATCACTTGAACCTGGGAGGCAGAAGTTGCAGTGAGCTGAGTATTAAAAAAACAAACAAAATGGGGGACTTACCGAAAACCATGCAAGCAAGAAGAGAGTGC
>NW_016805914.1:0-4237 GCF_001698545.2 Rhinopithecus bieti
AAAAAAAGGTTTAAATGCCTGCCACATAGTAGGTGCTCCAAAAAAACTATTCACTACCTTCTGTTTGCCTCCTACTCCCAAGTTCAGGTACTTCCCTCCCTGAGCCTTAGTTTCCCTCTCTGCACCTCCTACAGCATCTGGTTGTGTGTGTACCTCCTACAGCATCTGGTTGTGTGTGTACCTCCTACAGCATCTGGTTGTGTGTGTACCTGGTACAGGATGGATGAACCTCAGGGTGTTTCCTACCTCTTTGCCATGGGCAGATCTCGGGGGACATGACAGAGCTGCCAGAAGTGTAAGGCAGGCCCCAGCTCAGCTCCATCCTGAGGTGACCTCATTGCCCTGAGTGTAGTGGGTCATTCATGGGACAACCTCCTACTGTCCTGTGAGCACAGCTGACAGCCCAGGGGAGCCAGCTCAGCAGCTGAGCATGGCATCCAGCTTCCCTGCATTCCAGAACTGCCAGCGGGGGCCTGCCTGACTCAGTAGGCATGTGTGTTCTGGAGACAACAGTTAGACAGCTCAGCCTCAGTCTCTCCATCCATAAAAATGGGGAGACACAACCCCTATCCATGGTGAGAATATTTGTATAAAGTGGTTAAGGCAGCGCCTCGCACACGTCAGCCCCTGCTATACCTTGGTGTTCTTGTGATGAGGCCATGGGGTCCTTCAGGCTGACTGGAACTCCCCAGTGACTTCCTAGGTCTGAGAACAATGCCCTGTAAGTGTATGGAGAAAAGAATGTTTACCTACTATGAGCACCTGGGAGCCATGAGGTTTTTTGTGTTTTTTTGTTGTTGTTTTTTTAGACAAGAGTCTCATTTTGTCACCCAGGATGAAGTATAGTGGCGTGATTTCAGCTCACTGCAGCCTCCACCTCCCAGATTCAAGTGATTCTCCTGCCTTAGCCTCCCAAGTAGCTGGGACTACAGGCACCCAAAACACCTGGCTAATTTTTGTATTTTTAGTAGAGATGGGGTCTCACTATGTTGGCCAGGCTGGTCTTGAACACCTGACCTCAAATAATCCACCCGCCTCAGCCTCCCAAAGTGTTGGTATTACAGGTGTGAGCCTCCATGCCCAGCTACATGAATTTTTATTTAGTCACCAGAAAGATGTCTGTGAGGGCAGCACCTGCCTTAGTCATCGTTTTTTTTTTTTTTTTTTTTTTTTTTGAGATGGAGTCTTGCTTTGTAGCCCAGTCTAGAATGCAGTGGTGCGATCTCGGCTCACTGCAAGCTCTGCCTCCCGGGTTCATGCCATTCTGCCTCAGCCTCCTGAGTAGCTGGGACTACAGGCGCCCGCCACCACACCCGTCTAATTTTTTGTATTTTTTAGTAGAGACAGGGTTTCACCGTGGTCTCAATCTCCTGACCTCGTGATTCGCCCGCCTCAGCCTCCCAAAGGTCTGGGATTACAGGCATGAGCCACCGCGCCCAGCCCGTCATCTTAAAGCATCTGTTAAATGAACTCTAAATTGGAGAGTATTGTGCCCATTTCATGGATGAGAAAAATGAGATTCAGAAAGGTTAAATGATGTGCCCAAGGCCACATGGCTGAGAAGTGGCTGAGTCGGGATTTTTACCCGAGTCTCCCTGACTTGAAACCTGGGACTCTTTCTATCCCTCCATGGAGAAACTCCAAGTTAACTCAGATTTGGAAGCTCCTGCATGTGCCATTTAAATCCGTGTTTGAAGTGTTAGCTTCTGGTCCATGTTGGAATCCTTGCAATCTATGGTCTTAGAGAAATAGTGGCTGTAGCTGATGCCATTTGAGATGGAGCTTAAAAGATTCCTAAATCTAGATTAAGCCTTACTCACCCTGGGCCTCCGGGTCTCAGTTGTTTCACCTGTAAAATGGGTATAATGAAAGCTTGCCTTGGCTGAAGGCAGAAAGTTGGATCTTGTGATCCTGAGGGCTCTCCTAACCCTCAGATGCCTGTGTCCATGCGCCTACTTTAAAAGGCAAGGACTAAAGTTAAATTTAAAGTTAAAGTTAATTTAAAGTTAAACCTGGAGGCAGGTTTACATATTTTAATATTTAAGTTTGTTTCTTTGTTTTGAGACAGAGTCTCACTCTATCGCCCAGGGTGGAGGGCAGTGGCACGATCTCGGCTCACTGCAACCTCCACCTCCCAGGTTCAAGCAATTCTTTTGCCTCATCCTCCCAAGTAGCTGGGATTATAGGCACCTGCCACTATGCCTGGCTAATTTTTGTATTTTTAGTAGAGACAGGGTATCGCCATGTTGGCCAGTCTGGTCTTGAACTCCTGACCTCAAGTAATCCACCTCCCTTGGCCTCCTGAAGTGCTGGGATTACAGGCATGAGCCACCGCGCCTGGCCTGAAGTTAAATTAAAAAAATAATAGTAAAGAGAGAGTAGAGGAAAAGTTAATCCTAGCTCATTCTGATAAGTGCAAAATTAGTGATTTGTACTCAACAATCTTCTTAATGTTTTAAGCAGAAAAGTCTTTTTGACAAATAAAGTTAAATCTTATCTGATCAAAGTGGAATTTTTTTTTTTTTCTGCTTGAAGTAGGAGCCATGGGCTGTCGATGGGAACACCGGCCCAGCATCACCTTGGCCTTGCAGGCAGCCCTTGGGGTGCCAACGAAGAGCCCAAGGGTGCCAGAGAACCCAGTTTGACAATCACTGGAGGGCAGCAATACAAATAAACCATTGCTGGAGATCTGTTTGAAGAGAGACAAGAAGGTCCACTAAATGGTTGCTTTGAGTTCTAAAGAAAAATGGTTCTGTTTGATTATTTTTTTTTTTTTTGAGACGGAGTCTTGCTCTGTCACCCAGGCTGGATGGAGTGCAGTGGCGCGATCTCGGCTCACTGCAAATTTCACCTCCCGGGTTCCCTCCATTCTCCTGCCTCAGCCTCCCGAGTTGCTGGGACTACAGGTGCCCACCACCACGCCCAGCTAATTTTTTGTATTTTTAGTAGAGACTGGGTTTCACCATGTTAATCAGGATGATCTCGATCTCCTGACCTTGTGATCCACCCACCTGGGCCTCCCAAAGTGCTGGGATTACAGGCATGAACCACCGTACGTACCTGGCCTCTTTCTTACTTTTTGAGACATGGTTGCCCAGGCTGGAGTGCAGTGGGCACCATCTCTGCTCACTGCAACCTCCACCTTCTGGGTTCAAGGGATTCTCCCACTTTAGACTACTGAGTAGCTGGGATTACAGCTAATTTTTTGGTATTTTTAGTAGAAAGAGGGTTTTGCCATGTTGTTCAGGCTGGTCTTAAGCTCCTGGGCTCAAGCAATCCTCCCACTTCAGTCTCCCAAAGTGCTGGGATTACAGGCATGAGCCACCATGCCCGGCCAGCTTGTTCCTTGTTATTGCAGAGTAGTGTGGATGTTCAGATTCTACGGTGTGGAGAGGCAAGTGCTGGTTGGCCATTTACCCAGTGAGGGGCATCTGATTGTTTCCAGTGTGGGTCTATTATGAATAAAACTGCTATAAATATTCATATACAGGGCCGGGCGTGGTGGCTCATGCCTGTAATCGCAGCACTTTGGGAGGCCGAGGCAGGCGGATCACGAGGTCAGGAGATCGAGACCATCCTGGCTAACACAGTGAAACCCTGTCTCTACTAAAAATACAAAAAATTAGCCGGGCATGGTGGCGGGCTCCTATAGTCCCAGCTACTCAGGAGGCTGAGGCAGGAGAATGGTGTGAACCTGGAAGGCGCGGCTTGCAGTGAGCTGAGATGGCGCCACTGCACTCCATCCTGGGAGAGAGTGAGATTCCGTCTCACAAAAAAAAAAAAAAAAAAAAAAAAAAAAAAATTCATATACAGGTTTTTGCATGAAAATAAGTTTACATTTCTCTAGGATAAGTGCCAGGAGTGCAACTACTGAGTTGTATGGTAGTTGCATGTTTGGTACTTTAAGAAACTGCTATACTCGGTTGGGCGTGGTGGCTTAGCCTGTAATCCCAGCACTTTGAGAGGCCAAGGTGGGCGGATCACCTGAGGTCAGGAGTTCAAGACCAGCCTGACCAACATGGTAAAACCCTGCCTCTACTAAAAATACAAAATTAGCCGGTCGTGGTGGCACATGTCTGTAATCCCAGCTACTTGGGAGGGTGAGGCAGGAGAATTGCTTAAACCTGGGAGGCAGAGGTTGCAGTGAGCCAAGATTGCACCACTGCACTCTAGCCTGGTAAAGAGAGAAACTCTGTCAACAAAAAAGAAGGAAGGAAGGAAGGAAGGAAGGAAGGAA
>NW_016805915.1:0-926 GCF_001698545.2 Rhinopithecus bieti
TAGCACCGTTTTGGGGAATCTGAGAAGGGATATTTTGGATGACATTGAAGCCTATGGTGACAATGGGAATATGCTAAGATAAAAACTAGGTAGAACCTTTCTGAGAAACTGCTTTGTGATGTGTGAATTCATCTCACAGAGTTAAACGATTCGTATCATGGATCTGTTTGGTAGCACTCTTTTTGGGGAATCTTCAACAGGATATTTGGGAGTGCATTGAAGCCTATGGTGACAAAGTAAATATCCTCAGACAAAAACCAAAAAAAAAATTCTGAGAAACAGCTTTGTGATGTGTGAATTCATCTCAGAGATTTACAACTTTCTTTTCATGGAGCAGTTTGCTAACACTGTTTTCCTGGAATCTGCAAAGCTATTCATGAGAGCATTGCAGCCTATTATTAAAATGGAAATATCCTCAGACAAAAACTCGAAAGAAGCTTTCTGAGAAACTGCTATGTAATTTGATAATTCATCACACAGTGTTACAAAATTTTTTTCGTGGAGCAGTTTGGCAGCACTGTTTTCTTGGAATCCACAATGGGATACTTCAGTGCGCTTTGAAGCGTATGGTGACAAAGGAAATATCCTAATATAAAAACTAGAAGGAAGTTTTCTGAGAAACTGCTTTGTGATGTGTTAATTCATCTCACAGAGTTATACTGTTCTTTCCATTGTGTAGTTTGCTAACACTATTTCCTTGGAATCTGGAATGGGATATTTCAGAGCACATTGAGGCTGCTGGTGACAAGGGAAATATCATCAGATGAAAACTATAAAGAAGCGTTATGAGAAACTGCTTAGTGGTTTTTAAATTCATGTCACAGACATACAGCTTTTTCTTCATGGAGCAGTTTGCTAACACTGTTTTTGTGGAATCTGCAAAGGGATATTTTGGAGGGCATTGAGGCCTAGGATGAGAAAGGAAA
>NW_016805916.1:0-1078 GCF_001698545.2 Rhinopithecus bieti
AGGGGCCTTAGGGAGCATGGGCTGACATGGCGGAAGAGCAAGACTGTGGGGGAGGGGACGGTAGGAATGCGTTTCTCCTACTTTTCCCTGTCTCCAAATGCAGAGCTTGGGGGGGTGCCCTCAGGTAGGGGCAGGGGAACACGAGGGACAGCAGGAGCAGGCAGACACCAGTCCCCTGGCTCCAAAGACAGGGCAGGAGGCAGTTTTGCCAAGGGCTGTGCGGGAGCTGCAGGGAGCCCCAGGGCTGAGGACTGAGAAGAGAACAGACGTGGGGCTCGGCCTAGAAGAGAACCATCCGCCCTATGCCCACCGACTGGGGGGAAGGAGAAGGGTGGGGGCATCGTTGCTCCTCTAGGGCCTGCCAGGGGCCACCCCCAGCCCATTACCCTCCATTGCCCAGACTGGGGAGTGAGCGGGAGGGGGCTGCCCCTCACCCTATCCTGGAATGATGACTGGGGAGGAGAGGAGAACCTGAGGCTGCCTTTCCTTTCCCCAGCTGGGCTCCACAGCTCTTCGGGCTGGTTTGCCCCGGTGCTTTCCATATTTCCCCCCCGACCGCCAAGGCGCCCCGACCTCTGGAGGGCAGAGCCACCGCCCCTCCCCCATTCCAACCTGTCGCCTCCTACCTTTCTGCTCGGGGCCTGGAAAGTCAAGTCGCCGCAGCAGAATTCCCTCCTTCTGGTTTCCCCCACTTTTGCCAGTGTGAGGCAACAGGTCGTCAGAGCTCAGGTAGTTTCTGGAGCCCAATGGTAGGGGCCTGTTCAGTGCGTTTCTGCGCGATCCGGGGTCTCCGGGCTGAGACCGCGGCCGGGCCAGGGCTGGGCCTTCGTGTTTGGGCGGCGGAGGTCTAGAGTCCAGGGGCCCGGGCCGCCCCGCCTCCGCCCCCCGCCGCGATCCAGCTGTCCTTCATGACCGCGACCCGGCCGGGGGCGGGCGGGGACACGGGCGCCCCTCCAGCCGGGCCTCCGCCGCCGCCGCCACCGGCGCTCACTCGATCCGCACCTGCAGGCGGACGTTGAGCATCACCGAGGCCACGATGTAGAAGTAGGGGAAGTTCATGCGCAGCCGCCAGGCCAGG
>NW_016805917.1:0-929 GCF_001698545.2 Rhinopithecus bieti
GGTTTGTATATATCTGGGATATATATATATATATATATATATATATATATATATATGGTGAATTCAAAATTTCACCAGAGCTTTATTTCTGGTTCAAATAAATTATGTTTTATTTAAATATTGCGACTCTTGAATTCTGTGACTATTAAGGATAGGTGGGAGAGCTAGTTATTTTGCTCCTAAAAGAAATACTGGTTTATCTACCTTGTGCTAATTGCAACTCTAAACTCATAGAAATGGGATGCTTATATACTAGGCGGCTTAAAATAGTAAGGTTTTATGATTTAATCTTGAAGACATTTATTTCTGTACTTTGGAAGTAGTGATTTGAAATTCTTAATACTAGAAAATGGCCTAGTTTCAGAACACCCACTAAGCAACTGTGGGAACTCAGTATGCTAAATGGCTGGTAGTGCTGCAGTATTTTTAAAAATTTCCCCACCTCCTGTTATATAATAGCTTATAGTAGTACAACAGAATATGAGTATTTGGGACAGGAACAAAGCATACTGAAACCTCTAAATGATGTGAGATTGTGTCAGGCTTTGTGTTGGGCACCAAGCACCTTAAGATAGTCAGATATAATGATGGTTAGTGAATGTTTGAATAAATCAGGTGGTAATGTTTTAGGTTGCAAATAAGGCTTGTGAAAATAATTATTTGGAGGCTTGAGAAAAATGACTTTTAAAATGGATTCACTATTTTTAAAACACAACACTCTTTTAGTAGGAAAAGTAGGATAACTCTGGTATAAATATTCCAATGATGCTTGTGTACAATACTTAAAACTTTTAGTGAAAATAATTTTTATTTAAATATTTCCCCTGGCCGAGTGTGGTGGCTCATACCTGTAGTCCCAGCACTTTGGGAGGCTGAGGCGGGTGGGTCACCTGAGGTCAGGAGTTAGAGAACAGCTTGGGCAACATGGT
>NW_016805918.1:0-1584 GCF_001698545.2 Rhinopithecus bieti
CAGAAGCTTTCTGAGAAACTGCTTTGTGATGTGTGAATTTATCTCACAGAGTTGCACCATTTTTTATATTGAGCTGTTTGATAACACTGTTTTTGAGAATCTGAGAAGGGATATTTTGGATAGTGTTGGAGCGTATAGTGAAAATAGAAATATCCTCAGATAAAAACTAGAAAGAAGCTTTCTGAGAAACTGCTTTGTGTTGTGTGAATTCATCTCACAGTTTTACACCATTCTTTTCATTGAGCAGTTTGTTACCACTGTTTTCGTGGAATGTGCAAAGCCATATTTGGGAGCATATTGAGGCCTATGGTGAAAAAGGAAGTATCATCCAAAAATAACTAGAAAGAAGCTTTCTGAGAAACTGCTTTGTGATATGTTAATTAATCTCACAGAGTTGCACCATTCTTTTCATTGAGCAGTTTGCTGACACTGTTTTCTTGGAATCTGCAATCAGATATTTGTGAGTGCATTGAAGCCAATGGTGACAAAGGAAATATCCTCAGATAAAAACCAAAAACAAGCTATCTGAGAATCTCTTTGTGATGTTTGAATTCATATCACAGAGTTACAATGTTCTTTTCATTGAGCAGTTTGCTAACGCTGTTTTCTTGGAATGTGCTATGGAATACTTTGTAGCGCATTGATGCTTAGGGTGACAAAGGAAATATCCTCAGACAAAAACTAGAAAGAAGCTTTCTGAGAAACTCCTTTGTGATACGTGAATTCACCTCACACAGTTACATGATTCTTTACATGGAGCAGTATAGTAGCACTGTTTTTGGAGAATCTGAGAAGGGATATTTTGGATTGCATTGAAGCATATTGTGACAAAGGCAATGTCCTCATATAAAAGTTAGCATGAAGTTTTCTGAGAAACTGCTTTGTGATGTGTTAATTCATCTCACAGTGTTACATGATTCTTTTCATGGAGCAGTTTGGTAGCACTGTTTTGGCGTAATCTGAGAAAGGATATTTTGTATCGCATTGAAGCGTATGGTGACAATTAATTATCCTCAGATAAAAACTTGAAAGAAGTTTTCTGAGAAACCACTTTTTGATTTGTGAATTCATCTAACAGAGTAACATGATTTTTTTGTGGAGCAGATTGGTAGCACTGTTTTTGGGGAAACTGAGAAGGGATATTTTGGGTCGCATTGAAACCTATGATGACAAAGGAAATATCCTCAGATAAAAACTAGAAAGAAGCTTTCTGATAAAGTTCTTTGTGGTGTGTGGATTCATCTCAGAGAGATACATCTTTTCTTTCCTGGAGAAGTTTGCTAACACTGTTTTCGTGGCATCCGCAATGGGATATTTAGGAACGCATTGAGGACTATAGTGAAAAAGGAAATATCCTCAGATAAAAACTATACAGAAGCTATCTGAGAAAGATTTTTTGTGGTGTGTGAATTCATCTCACAGAGTTACACCATTCTTTTCATGGAGCAGTTTGCTAACAATGTTTTCATGGAATCTGCGAATGGATATTTGGGAGAGCATTGAGGCCTTTGGTGAAAAGGAGATATCCTCAGATAAAACTGGAAAGAAGCTTTCTGAGAAACTGCTTTGTGATGTATTAATTAA
>NW_016805918.1:6160-8684 GCF_001698545.2 Rhinopithecus bieti
GAAACTGCTTCATGATGCGTGAATTCAACTTACAGTGTTACACTGTTCTTTTCATTGACCAGTTTTCTAACACTGTTTTTTCGGAATCTGCAGTGGGATATTTTGGAGTGCATTGAAACTTATGGTGATAAAGGAATTATCCTCAGACAAAAACTAGAAAGAAGCTTTGGGACACACTGTTTTGTGATGTGTTAATTCAATTCACATAGGTACACTTTTCTTTTCATGGTTCAGTTTGGTAGCACTGTTTTTGGGGAATCCAGAGAAGGGATATTTTGGATCACATTGAAGCCTGTGGTGTTAAAGGAAATAACCTCAGATAAAAACTAGAAATAAGTTTTCTGAGAAAGTTCTTTGAGATGTTTGAATTCATCTCACAGGATTACAGCTTTCTTTTCATGGTGCCATTTTCTAACACCATTTTCGTGGAATCTGCAACGGGATACTTGGGAGTGCATTGAGGCCTATAGTAAACCAGAAAATATCCTCAGATAAAACTGGAAAGAAGCTTTTCAGAAACTGCTTTGTGATATGCGAATTCATCTCAGAGACAAACAGTTCTTTTCATTGAGCAGCTTGATAACACTGTTTTCGTGGAATCTGCAACAGCATATTTGGGAGTACATTGAAGCTTATAGTGACAAAGGCATAATCCTCAGGTAAAAACCAAAAAGAAGTTTTCTGTGAAACTACTTTGGGATGTGTGAATTCACATCACAGAGTTACACTATTCCTTCATTGAGAAGCTTGCCAACACTTTTTTCGTGGAATCTGGAATGGGGTATTCCATAGCACATTGAGGATTATGGTGAAAAAGGATATAAACTCTGATAAAAACTAGAAAGAAGCTTCCTGAGAAACAGCTGTGAGATGTGTGAATTCATCCATCAGAGTTACACCACTGTTTTTATGGAGTTGTTTGGTAGCACTATTTTTGGGGATCTGAGAAGGCATACTTTGAATTGCATTGAAGTCTATGGTGAAAAGAGAATATCCTCAGATTAAAATTAGAAAGACGCCTTCTGTGAAACTCCTTAGTGATGTGTAAATTCATATCACAGAGTTAAGCTGTTCTTTTCATTGAGCAGTTTGCTTACACTGTTTTCTTGGAATCTGCTATGGAATGTTTCGGACCATATTGAAGTCTACAGTGACAATGGAAATATCCTCATATTAAAACTAGAAAGAAGCTTTCAGATATACCACTTTGTGATATGCTAATTTATATCACAGCGTTTCATGATGCTTTTCATGGATCAGTTTGTTAGCACTGTTTTTGTGGAATCTGAGAGGATAATTTGGATCACTTAGAAGTGAATGGTGACAAAGTAAAATATCCTCAAATAAAAACTAGAAAGGAGCTTTCTGAGAAAGTCCTTTGTGATATGTGAATTTATCTCACAGAGTTAAACCTCTCTTTTCATATAGCAGTTTGGTAACACTGTTTTCATGGAATCTGCAATAGGATATTTGGGAGCGCATTGCAGTCTAAGGTGACAAAGGAAATGTCCTCACAAAAAAACCAAAAAGAAGCTTTCTGAGAAACAGTTTTGTGATGTGTGAATTTATCTCACAGAGTTACACTGTTCTTTTCATTCAGCAGTTTGCTAACACTGTTCTCTTGGAATCTGCAATGGGATATTTTGGAGAACATTGAAGGTTACTGTGAGAAAGGAAATAATCTGAGAAAAAACGAGAAAGAAGCTTTCTAAGAAACTACTTTGGGCTTTGTGAATTCATCTGACAGACTTCCATGATTTCTTTCATTTAGCAGTTTGGTAGCAGTGTTTCCGGGAAATCTGAGAAGGGATATTTGGATCACATTGAAGCCTAAGGCGACAAAGGAAATATACTCAGATAAAAATCAGAAAGAAGCTTTCTGAGAAAGTTATTTGTGATGTGTGCATTCATCTCACAGAGTTACAACTTCCTTTTCATGCAGCAGTTTGCCAACACAGATTTCGTGGATTCTGCAAAGGGATATTTGGGAGATCATTGAGGCCTATGATTACAAAGGAAATATCCTCAGATAAAAACTAGAAAGAATTTTGCTGAGAAACTGCTTAGTGATGTGTGAATTCATCTCACTGAGTTACACTGTTGTTTCCATGGAGCAGTCTGCTAACACTGTTTTCTTGGAGTCTGGAATGGGATATTTCAAAGTGTGCAGAATCTTATGGTGACAAAGGAAATATCCTCTGACAAAAGCCACAACGAAGCTTTCCGAGAAACTGCTTTGTGATATGTTAATTTATCTCAGAGAGTTACACGATTCTTTTCATGGAGCATTATGGTAGCACTGTTTTTGGGGAATCTGAGAATGGTTATTCTCTATCGCATTGAAGCTTATGGTGACAAAGGAAATATCCTCAGATAAAAACCTGAAAGAAGATTTCTGAGAATGTTTTGTGATGTGTGAATTCATCTCACAGAGTTACACCTTTCTTTTCATGGAGCAGCATGCTAACACTCTTGTCATGGAAACTGCAAAGGGATATTTGGGAGTGCATTGAAGCATATAGTG
>NW_016805919.1:0-788 GCF_001698545.2 Rhinopithecus bieti
AAAATGGTGCTTACAAGAGTAATCGCCTCATTTGTGGGCTTGTTTTGAAGACAACTGTGTATACGCAGCCAGATTCTGTAGACTTCTGATGTATTCATTAATAATTATTGGATGCTAACATGTGCTATTTGCTGTGTTAATTTTTGCAGTAATATGAGACATGTTCTTGCACTTAATCTGCTGGAAGGAAAAGGGGGAGAGTGATAAACAGGCAATGACAATAAAGGACTATAGTGTTATAGAAGTTATGCAAGAGTTAAATGCGGGGCACTGTGGGAGCACATTGAAGAGTGCCTGGCCAAGAAGAGTGAGGGATAGGGAGAGACTGGAAGCTCCGCAAGGTTTCCTGGAAAGGCTTCCTGGTAGAAGAAAGAGGGGTTACTTACAGAGAAGTTCACATTTCTTGCCCTTCACTCTTCAAATTAAATCAAATGGACTCAATTTGGACTAAACTGGCAATGCCAGGTTGACACATTTAATGAAAGCACTATTATAACCAAGGTCATCAGTGTTTGCTGCATTTATGTTTCTCAAGAAAAATTAGTGAGTTACTCTTCCTTAAAAATTTGATGTAAAATGATTAATCTGATGAAGTCACTATGGTAACAAAGAAGGAATAATTATTATAATTTGCAAATGGTCATTTAAAACTACTAACTGTGAAACATATTTTAAAATATCTATTATATAATCTGCAACCATTAGTTTTCATTTATTAAAAAAGGAAAAAACAAATTAGTTACTGCTATATATGAGATATTTTAATATTTTATTCACTAATCACACAT
>NW_016805920.1:0-1460 GCF_001698545.2 Rhinopithecus bieti
CAATGGATTATAAATCATGCTACTATAAAGACACATGCACACGTTTGTTTATCGCAGCACTATTCACAATAACAAAGGCTTGGAACCAACCCAAATGTCCATCAATAACAGACTGGATTAAGAAAATGTGGCATATATACACCATGGAATACTATGCAGTCATAAAAAAGGATGAGTTCATGTCCTTTGTAGGGACATGGATGCAGCTGGAAACCATCATTCTCAGCAAACTATTACAAGAACAGAAAACCAAACACTGCATGTTCTCACTCATTGGTGGGAATTGAACAATGAGATCACTTGGACACAGGAAGGGACACAATGAGAACATTCATACACCAGGGCCTGTTGTGGGGTAGGGGGAGGGGGGAGGGATAGCATTAGGAGATATACCTAATGTAAATGACGAGATGATGGGTGCAGCACACCAACATGGCACATGTATACATATGTAACAAACCTGCACGTTGTGCACATGTACCCTAGAACATAAAGTAGAATAAAAAGAAAAAAGGAAAATAAATCAATTGGCCATAAAAAGAGAAGAAGACAATGCCGGCTACATGAATGAGTAGTACACTTTACCCATGACTTTGCTGGATATATACTCGGTTTTGTTCTTCTATCAGTATTAAGAGACTGTTTTATTATAGGTCATTGTTGGGCTAATGTAAATTACGTTTCCTGCAGTTTATCTTGCTATTTAGACATCTTTATTTTGTTCAACCACAACACTTGCATCTCTGAACAAAAAGTGGTGAGCTCATGACTTGTCTGACCATCTGCCACTCACTCAGGAAATTGCTGCATTTATGCAAATACCCACCCAGTAATTTGTGAGCAAGAAGCCAAGGTGTTTCATTAAAGTAATTAATTTTCTCACATCATCCTTAAAATGAGCAGGATGCAGAGCCAGGTGGTTTAGCTGGTACCTTCTAAGTTGACCCTCACTTTTCTTGGTTTGTTTATCTCATGCAATTGAACACAATTCTAAAAGGCAGCATATTACAAAGGCTGTATATCATAATAAAATGGCCTTTGAGAGGATATAGCCATATAAATATAGACATTAGTTCTATGCTTATTTCAAAATGAAGACCCAAAATAAATGGAGGTTTGGAATTTGAAAGTGTTCCTTTCTGTCAAAAGAAATATTATCTAACTGCTTACACATACACAAAGGGATGTTATTCTAAATCTATTCAAACCAAGAGCCTCTTTAACACATGAACAATTCATTTAATTTCTGTTATTTTTCCCACTGTTCCCTGACTGGGAACAATGTCCTCACAGGAATAATTACCATGATTTTTGAAATTTAGTAAAATCCTTAGTGCTTTGGGAAAAAAAAAAAAAAAAGATAATATTTATTTTACATGGAATGCTGGATTTCATAGAACCTTTGAGACCAAGTCTAAACACTCTTATTTTAAAATTGTGGAATCTTGTTCCTTTAATTT
>NW_016805921.1:0-929 GCF_001698545.2 Rhinopithecus bieti
GGATTGCCTTGAAGCCTATGATGACAAAGGAAATATCCTCAGATAAAATTTGGAAAGAAACATTCTGAGAAACTTCTTTGTGATGTGTGAATTCATCTCACAGAGTTTCATGACTCTTTTCATGGATCATTTTGTTAGCACTGTCTTTGGGGAATCTCAGAAGGGATATTTTGGATTGCATTGAAGCCTGTGGTGGCAAAAGAAATATCCTCAGATAAGAAGCAAAAAACTTTCTGAGACTCTGCTTTGTGATGTGTGAATTCACCTCACAGATTTACACTGTTCTTTTCATTGAGAGGTTGGCTAACACTATTTTCGTGGCATCTGCAAAGGGATATTCATGATCTCATTGAGGCCTCTGGTGAAAAAGTAAATATCCTCAGACAAAAACAAGAAAGAAGTGTTGGGGTCTGCATGTTTCCTAAACAAAGGAATGAACACACAAGACAACACAAGACAAGACAAACATGGTGGCTGCCTCGAATGGCATGCTCTGCTTTATTTTATACAGTCGTTTGTGGAATGTTGCAAAGTCACAATACACATTGTTGTTTTTCTGACCTTTCCCTGACTTTCTGGATTTTCAAGATGTTTACACATAAACAAGACCCCAGGGTCTGCTCTTAGCAGCTGGCTCCTTTGTCCTCCCTGTTTGCAGGGAAGGAACACTCTGCTTCATTTGCAAGAGCAGGACTTAACGGGAATGCCCTGCTTCGTTTGCAAGAGCAGGACTTACTGGGAACATCTCGTTAGCGAGCACATAGTCCTCTATATTTCGCCTTTCCTTATTTACAAGTTTGAATTTCTTTCAAAACCATCATTACATGTTGGGCTCGCTGGGATTCGGTGTTTGCCCTTTGGTACCGTCTCCAGCAGACTGTGAAATTGACAAAGGCAAGGACAACAATCAATACATTACTAGAAACAGA
>NW_016805922.1:0-2145 GCF_001698545.2 Rhinopithecus bieti
CATCAACCAACGGGGCATGCGCAATTGTAATTTGAGTAAGCTCAGCCTCCTGTCACCGCCCTGGCCCAACCTCTTCCTCTGCCAGCCTATATAAGGCATTGCACCGCCACCATTAAATGAGACTTGATCAGGCTATTTGTCTTGTCTCCATTTCTCGTGTTTTCTTGTCTCCTCCATTCCTACTCCCCCTTCCAGGGCCCGTTCGACTGTCCTGCCGGTCGGGACAGAGGAGGCTACACTTTAAATTGAAAGAGACTTAAAATACGCTTCAATGGTAGAACAGCCTAATATAATAAGACCTATTTAAATCCTGATTTGAACAAACTAACTATAGAAATATGCTTTACAATATTTCAGGGACATTAGAATATGGACTAGGTTTTAGGAATGACGTTAAGGAATTTAATTTTGCTTGACTGCTAAATAATAGTTATTTATCAAATGTTCTTATTTTAAAGATGCAGCCTTAGGTTTTGTGAGGAGGAGTGAAAAGATACACTGTTTGGGATTTATTTTAAAATACTGTAGCCAAGAAAAAGTGGGGGAGAGGCACAGGGAGTGTTAGATGAAACAAGTATAGTGAAATATTGATGGTTGTTTAAGCTGGATGACAGATATTGTTTTCCTAATAAGTTTAAAGAAAAAGAATAAAAGGAGGGTTTGTAACTAAACGGTCTTGTTTTGTTTTTTAGAGACAAGATCTCACTATGTTGCCCAGGCTATTCTTGAACTCCTGGGCTCAAGTGATACTCCTGCCTCAGCTTACTGAGTATTGGGACTACAGGCATGTGCCACCATGCCCAGCTAATTTAAAAAAAAAAAAACTTTTTTTTTGTGGAAACGGGGTCTCACTATGTTATTCAGACTGATCTCAAACTCCTGGCCTCAAGTGATCCTCTTGCCTCAGCCTCCCAAAATGCTGGGATTACAGGCATAAGCCATTGTGCCTAGCCAGTATACAGTCTTTATCTTCTATTCAGGATCACCATTATGTAATAATCAGATGTCACCCCTACTGGAGTCTCAGCTGTCCATTGGTGAGGTCTGCTCTGTGAGTCATCTTACAGACTGAGCTGAGCCTGACACTGTCACATCTTTTCAGGAGATGTATTCATTTGTGAGGACTGCCATAACAAAGTCTCACAAACTGAGAGTCTCAGAACAACAGAAATTTATTTGTCTCAAAATTCTGGAGTCTTATAATTCAAAATCAACGTGTTGGCAGGGCCATGCTCCCTCTGAAACTGTAGGGAGAGGATCCTTTCTTGCCTCTCCCTGGCTTCAGGTGGTTTGCTGGCAATCTTGGGCATTCCTTAGCTTGTGAGTGCTTTGCTCCAATCCCTTCTTCACATTATGGCTGTCTTCCTTCTATGTGTGTCTGCCCCATATCCAAATTTCCATTTCTTTTTTTCTGTTTTGCTTCTGGCACCATGCATTCTGAATTCAGTCGAATTCAGACTGCGTTCATAAGGACCTACGTAATAATCTCATTTTAACTTTATTATCTCTGTAAAGACCCTATTACCAAATAAGGTCACACTGCAGGTTTGGACTCTTTAAGGTATCTTTTTTTGGGAAGTTGGGGGAGGACACAACTCAACTGAGAAAAGAAAAACAGCTCAGGCCAGTTTGAGCTATGTGAGGTTTGCAACATTTATCAGGCCCAGAGAGACCTGAATATTGGACTTCAGCCAGGCTTCTCCCCTCCTCCCTTCCTCTCACTAATGCCCGGGTGCAATTGTTTAAAGGCATTCTGTTCTTGAGCAGCTGCCTCATGCATTATCTTCATGTTCCTGAGATTCGAGATACAAAGAACAAGGAATAGCTAAAGGATAATTTATGTTGGCTGGCCCCTGTGGCTCACACCTGTAATCTCAGCAATTTGGAGGCTGAGGCAGGAGGATTGCTTGAGGCCAAGAGTTTGAGACCAGCCCAGGCAACATGGTGAAACCATATCTCTACAAAAAATACAAAAAATTAACTGAGCGTGGTGGCACTCACCTGTAGTCCTAGCTACTGAGAAGACTGAGATGGGAGGACTGCTTGAGCCCAGGAAATCAAGGCTGCAGTGAGCTGTGATTGCATCACTGCACTCCGACCTTGATAACAGAACAAGACCCTATCTTAAAAAAAAAAAAAAAAAAA
>NW_016805922.1:2644-8437 GCF_001698545.2 Rhinopithecus bieti
AAAAAAAAAAAAAAAAAAAAGTTTGTCATTGTAATGTAAATTATTGGTAAACAACTTAGGAACTGCCCCTCTTATTTTCCTTTAAATGCCTACTTGTAGGCCCAGAATGGTGGCTGACGCCTGTAACCCCAGCACTTTGGGAGGTCAAGGTGGACGGATCACTTGAGGTCAGGAGTTTGAGACCAGCCTGGCCAACATGGTGAAACCCCATCTCTACCTGAAAATACAAAAATTAGCTAGGCGTGGTTGCACGTTTCTGTAATCCCAGGTACCAGTTGGGATTACAGGAGGCTGAGGCAGGAGAATCACTTGAACCTGGGAGGCGGAGATTGCAGTGAGCCGAGATGGCACCACCGCACTCCAGCCTAGGCAACAGAATTGAGACTCCGTCTCAAAACTAAAAAAAAAAAAAAAAAAAAAAAAAAAAAAAAAAACAGAAAAAAAGTGCCTATTTGTAACAGTTGCTAATCAGAGTGAATGTTCAGGGCAGCGTGAATCTGTGCTTCCAGGTTACAGCCCTCAAACTGGACCTAAATAACCTTTCTACTTATACTGATTTTGCTTTTTTTCCTTTACGTTGACAGCACAAAGGTTTATTCTCATTGCACTCTGTGGACTGCACCAGATCCCTGCTTCTCCCATTTGACATGTTCACTTTCTCTTATATCCCAAGAGGACTGACAAGGATGGCGTTTAGTTCTCACTTTCCTTTCTCCTTTGGGGCACTGAGCTGTAAGCTCCTTCTATTCTCTGAATGAAATATTATGAAGATGCAACCGAACAAATTTTTCTTTTTTTTGAGACAGAGTCTTGCTCTGTTGCCCAGGCTGGAGGGCAGTGGCATGATCTTGGCTTACTGCAACCTCCACCTCCTGGGTTCATGCAATTCTCATACCGAAGCCTCCAAAGTAGCTAGGACTACAGGCACACACCACCATACCAGGATAATTTTTTGTATTTTTTGGTAGAGATGGTGTTTCACCATGCTGCCCAGGCTGGTCTCAAACTCCTGGCCTCAAGTGATCTGCCCCCCTTGGCCTCCTAAACTACTGGGATTACAGGCATAAGCCACTGTGCCCAGCCACAAACAAAATTTTAATAACACAGAGAAAAGGGAGACAGAAGGGTACATCATTCTTTTGCACCTGCGCTTTATAACTTAGGTTATTTAATGGGGATGGAACATCTTGAGCCAGCAGTGCTGTGCTCTTCTGGTGGCAGCTTGTGGAGTCTGTCTGCCCCCACGATAAGGAAGTAAATGGCCAAGGAGTCCCCTCTCCTGCTCTGCAGGTTGTTTAAGACTCCCCTGACTCCACATGCCTTGGTCACATGTATCAGCCAAAGTCCCTGTAGGAAGTGGACAACATGTTTAAATTTGGATGAATGGGCTGGGTGCAGTGGCTCACGTCTGTAATTCCAGCACTTTGGGAGGCCGAGGTGGGTGGATTACGAGGTCAAGAGATCGAGACCGTCCTGGCCAACATGGTAAAACCCCATCTCTATCAAAAATACAAAAATTAGCTGGGGGTGGTGGCGCATGCCTATAGTCCCAGCTACTCTGGAGGCTGAGGCAGGAGAATCACTTGAACCTGGAAGGCAGAGGTTGCAGTGAGCCGAGATTGCACCACTGCACTCCAGCCTAGTGACATAGTGAGACTCTGTCTCAAAATAATAATAGTAATAATAATTTGAATGAATGGAAGAAAACCTGATAAAGGGACTAGCTACAAAGGTGTGAGTCAGGTGTAGGGAAAACAGAAGTGTGGTGCCTGTGACTAGTGATGCCAGCAGTTGATGCAGCATTTTTTTGGTGCTGCTTTGCCAGCCAGAGATCTCCACGGCTAGCAACAACCCTACCTGGGTGGGAGACACACTGCCCACTCAGCTTTGCAGGTTGCACTTGGCTTGCACCCCAGCCTGGATCCCGCACTCACTGTGGGATCCATGCTTAGCCTGCAGCTGGGCTAGGCATCCCATGACCTGCTTCTGCCTTGGGTATCAGTGTTTGGACAAAGGGAACACAGTGGCACCCAAAAGCTTTGGTGATGCCAGCAACTGCAGAACCCCAAAGAGGCGGTTACAGCAGGTTACTGCTCTGGCTTAGGGAAACCCCAAGGTCTGGCACTCCAGAAGGGTCATGGCTCTTCTCTCCTTCCTACCACCTGCAGCCCAGCACATGAGAGTGGGGACAGAGCATGTCTGAGCCCATTTGTGTTATAGCTCGTTCAGTCCCACTGACCCACGCTGGCCTGCAACTCCTGGGTTGACCCAGCACTGCTTCTGTTTCCCATTATGTGAGGTGGCCCCCTGGCGTCAGCAGAGGGCAGAGAGCTACAGTGTTACGGCCCTTTTTGTACTTGCATTTGTGGGTCCCGGGTTCTTGTCCTGCACCCAAGAAGAATGAGGTTATGCTGACAACTGGAGGGTGAATAAGATGGAGAAGAATTTTATTGAGCAATGACACAGCTTTCAGCAGAGAGGGGACCCAAAGTGGGCAGCCCCTACCCAAAAGTGGGTAGTCCCCCACCCAAAGGCAAGTAGTCCTAAAGTGTGGCTGAGTCTGGGATTTTATGGGCTCAGAATTGGGGTGTGTGCTGATTGGTTTGTGAGTATGCAAAAAAGGCTAAAAAAAGGCACCACTCAAAGAGGGGCATGACAGTGTAAAAAACCAATTAGGGAAGAGTAAGTATGTATAAAATGGGTGAAGGGTGGGGATCAATGAGGGAAAGTGCACCAAATGGGAAGAGAGGTTCTCAATCCAGTTCATGGATTTATCAGAGACTTGTAGGTTGGTTTTCAGGCTTTAAACTCTCTTTGGCTTGAAGGCTGGGTTTCACCAGGTACTTGCCCCTATCTACCTAAGAATTTGTCACTCTCCTGCCACTATCACTGTTACCATCCCCATAGCTAAGGGCATGCAGTGAACAGTTATGTGAGTCATATAGAGAGGGAGCCTTGATGGGTCAAGACCCAGCCAGCTCAAGGTGACCTGGGGAGGAAACTGGGGAGATAGATATCCCCACCTTAATCTCATTCCTCCCTCCACTCCCCTCTCAGTTCTTCCCTTTGACTGAACAGCACTGGAAGGCAGAGGGCATGGAAGTCTTTAATCAGGCCCATGGAGGTCAGTGTCCAAGAACTGCAGAGAGTAGCAGGGTAGGGTGGAGAGTGGATCTGCAGGGGAAGATAGAAGACATTAGGCCCAATTTCTCTCTCCTGGAAAACTGCAGTCCCCTCCCCTGTGCTCTTTCTGACTCCAAAGCTGACTCCCTCTTCCCAAACCATCTTCTACTCAGGCACCAGAGTGATCTTTCTGAAAAACAGATCAGATCAAATCACAGTCTCTTTAAAAACAGCATTCCACCACCTGTTTTTGGATGAAGACTCCTTAGCCTATCAAAAGGCTCTTTCCCACATGGGCCCTGCTAACCTTTGGAGAGGCATGTGCTTCCTAGAGGCAGGCACTGGGCCCAGCACCAAGGGGTGGATAAAGATCATCCCAAACTAGTCATGGTGGTTCGATTCCCTCAATTATGACTCAGGCATGGGCAGATAACACACTCCTGGCGAACGGAACACAAGGGGAAGTCTGCTGGGGGCTTCTGAGAAAGGTTTCCTTGTTGGTAGAAAAAGACGCTATTTCTTCTTCATTTGGAAGTTATCATGCATGGAATTGAAGGAGATATCTTACAACCATGAGGACAGCTAAGACATGTGGTGGTGGACAGAGCAAAGACATGAAGAGAACCTGGGTCCTTAATGGTATCTCCGAGTTGCTGACTTAACCAATCTGGACACCATCTACCTCTCCTCGTCTTACGAGATCTACTAAACTGTCTTTACTGTTTAATCTAGTTCAGTTGAAAAATCCTAATTTAATCAATATGTCAGGCACTGCCAATTTTTGTGCCTTTGGATAGACTGATGTCCTTTGATTAGAGTGCCTTTATTGTGCTTAATGCATGAACTATGCATCCATCAGAATCCCCCTCCATTGTCATCTTTCCTGTAGAACCCTCTTTTCTGCCTTTGGGGGTTCAGTTTGTAACTCTTTTGTGTGCCTATGACATAGAAATTGGCTTTGTCTAGTTTTCTTTTTTCCCTTTTTCCTACTTCAAGGGAGTAACCAAGTCATTGCATTCTGAAGGCTTGGGTTTATCTTGTCCCAAGGACAATTAACTGGCTTAAAAAAAGGTTTTATGAAGGAACTTTTTGAACATCATATTTAAAAGTAAAGAGAATAATAAAATGTGCCTGGAATTGGTTCCTTCCGGTGGGTTCTTGGTCTTGCTGACTTCAGGAATGAAGTCGCGGATCCTCACGGTGAGAGTTACAGTTCTTAAAGATGGTGTGTCTGCAGTTTTTTTCCTTCAGACGTTCAAATGTGTCCAGAGTTTCTTCCTCCCAGTGGGTTCATGGTCTCCCTCACTTGAGGAGTGAAGCCGCAGACCTTCGCAACGAGTGTTACAGCTCTTCAAGTTGGTGCATCCGGAGTTGTCCTTTCCTCCTGGTGGGTTCATGATCTCGCTGGCTTCAGGAACGAAGCTGCAGACCTTTGTCGTGAGTGTTACAGCTCATAAAGGTAGCACAGACCCAAAGCAAGCAGCAGCAAGATTTATTGTGAACAGCAAAACAACATATCCTCCACATGGTGGAAGTCGAACTGAGCAGGTTGCCAGCTGGCTCGGGTGGCCAGCTTTTATTCCCTTATTTGGCTCCGCCCATGTCCTGCTTATTGGTCCATTTTACAGAGCACTGATTGGTCCATTTTACAGAGTGCTGATTGGTCCGTTTTTACAGAGTGCTGATTGGTGTGTTTACAAACCTTTAGCTACACACAGAGTGCCCATTAGTATGTTTACAATCCTTTAGCTAGACAGAAAAGTTCTCCGAGTCCTCACCCCACCCAGAAGCCCAGCTGGTTTCACCTCTCAAGATGACTCATATGGATCCATCACCCAGCCTTAATAATGATCAATATTTTGTCAGTCTTATTTCCTTTATCCCCACACTTTAAAAAAAAAAAAACTAGAGTATTTTAAAGCATGTCTTTGGCATCATATAATTTCTCCCATTAATACTTCAGAATACATTTTAAATAGTAAGTTGAAGTTAAAACAAACCTTGATGATTGGAGCTTTTGCTTTTTAAAGCTTAATTTAATGGTTTATTAACTTATTTAACAAATATTTACAAGCTCCCACCGGGCGCCAGGCCCTTTCTTGGCTCTGCTGGTGTTGTGACAAACAAGGAAGAGAAAACCCCCATTTTCGTGGAGCTAGACAAGAAAACACACTATGAACAAGATAATTTCAGAGAGTGATCAACAAAATGAGGAAATAAGACAGGGTCATGTGTCCATGACTGGGGCAGGGAGGATATTTGTCTTTCTGTACCTGGCTTATTTCACTTAGCATAATGTCCTCCGGTGACTTGCTGCTTCTGTGCCAAAAAGTACCTGCCTCCAAGGACCATGGGAAGGAAGAAATGGTTAAACAGATCTGGAGCACTGGTTACAGACCCGGGCACCTAGTTAGAGCACAACACATGTGGAAAGGAAAAAGCAAAACCTTTCTGAGGAGGCAACTTTTGAGCTGAAACCTGAACGAGGAGAAGAAATAGCTCCTTGAAGATCTGCAAAGAGCCTTGGAATGTTGAAAAAGCAGGAGAAAAGGTCCTGAGGCAGAGCTGAGGAGACCAGAATGAGAAGAACCAAGCCATGTTTTTTTTTTTTTCCTTTTTTCCACATGTTCTAACAAGCCACAGTTTTTTTTTTTCTTTTTTTTCTTTTTT
>NW_016805922.1:8706-16425 GCF_001698545.2 Rhinopithecus bieti
CTTTTTTCTTTTCTTTTCTTTTTTTTTTGAGGAAGGGTCTCATTCAGTTGCCTAAGCTGGAGTACAGTGGCACGATCTCGGCACAATGCAACCTCTGCCTTCTGGGCTCAAGCGATTCTCCTGCCTTAGTCTCCTGGGTAGCTGGGATTACAGGCACATGCCACCACACCCAGCTAATTTTTTGTAGTTTTAGTAGAGATGGGGTTTCACTATGTTGACCAGGCTGGTCTTGAACTCCTGGTCTCAAGTGATCTGCTTGCCTCAGTCTCCCAAAGCGCTGGGATTGCAAGCATGAGCCACAGCGCCCGGCCCTAGCCACGGTTTTATATGACTGAAAATCAACACGGTCTTAAAGGTGACTGAAGTTAATTATTGTGAATTGTCTGTCTCAGTGTTTTGTTCATAGAGTTGTGATTTTCCTTTTTTTTTTTTTTTTTTTTTTGAGACCGAGTCTCGCTTTGCCACCCAGGCTGGAGTGCAGTGGCCGGATCTCAGTTCACTGCAAGCTCTGCCTCCCGGGTTTACGCCATTCTCCTGCCTCAGCCTCCTGAGCAGCTGGGACTACAGGCGCCCGCCACCTCGCCCGGCTAGTTTTTTGTAGTTTTAGTAGAGACGGGGTTTCACCGTGTTAGCCAGGATGGTCTCGAACTCCTGACCTCGTGATCCGCCCATCTCGGCCTCCCAAAGTGCTGGGATTACAGGCTTGAGCCACCACGCCCGGCCAGAGTTGTGATTTTCAAAGATTAAAATGATACATCATTTATAAATAATTGAGTATTCTATTAAATTTATTTTTCTTGCTATCCTGTCAGAAACATTATTATGTTGTCAAGTTATTCACCTAATTTGTGTCCTATTGACAGTAATGATCATAAAGTCAATAATTACATTTAAATTACATAAAATGTGAATCTATTCTCATTAAGTGTAATTAAAGTAAATGTGAAATATTACAATTTAAAAGTTGTTTATTTGGTTTCCCAAAAGTTATTTCTCTTCTAAAATATGCGAAATTGTCTGGGCTACAAAAATAACTTAAAATATGCAAAATTATTAAAATTAAAAGGCAAGTAGAATTATAATAAATGAACGTTAAATTTCAAAATTAAAGTTTTAAAAAATCTGAATTTATTTTTTGAAAGTTTAATTAAATATGATTAGTGCTTTTTCTTTCTTCTTTTGAGACAGGGTCTTGCTCTGTTACCCAGGCTGGAGTGCAGTGGTATGAACACAGCTCACTGCAGCCTCAAACTCCTGGGCTCAAGAGATCCTCTTGCCTCAGCCTCCCAAGTAGCTGAGACCACAGGTGCATGCCACCACATTCAGATGATTTTTAAATTTTTTGTAGAGATAGGGTCTCTCTGTGTTGCCCAGGCTGGTCTCAAACTCCTGGCTTCAAGTGATCCTCCTGCCTTGGCCTCCCAAAGAGCTGGGATTACAGGCATGAGTTACTGCACCTGGCTTTCCTTTATCTTTTTTTAGAGAAGGGAATCTCACTATATTGCTCAGTCTGGAGTGCAGTGGCTATTTAGAGGCATAATCATAGCACACTGTTGCCTCTAATTCCTGGCTTCAGGGGATCCTCTTGCCTCAGCCTCCTGTGAGTAGCTGGGACTATAGGCATGCACCACTGCACCCAGCTAAATATTTTTAGAAACCTAAAACCATTTGCAGTTCTGCTTGCAATGCCAGTGCCCATCTAGCTGCCAATGTAAATAACCGGTATCACGTTTCACTCACATTATATCTAGACAAACTGGTATGCAAAGTTAAGAGTAATAACCTTCTCAATATTGCAAAATATTCCTCAGTTACCATGTGTAATGCTTGCGAGTATAGAACTAATTTGTGAGTACTTCTAGAACCACAAATTGGAATACAGAGAGTAGTGAGAATTGTACATCTGACACAATGGGGGACAATGCTTCATTGTGCAAGAGTCTACTGGAAGAACAGAAAACCAAATACCACATGTTCTCAGTTATAAGTGGGAGCTAACATTGAGCACACATGGTCACAAAGAAGAGAACAATAGGTTGGGCGTGGTGGCTCATACCTGTAATCCCAGCATTTTGGGAGACGGAGGTGGGTGGATCACCTGAGGTCAGGAGTTCAAGACCAGCCTGGCCAACATGGTGAAAACCCTGTCTCTACTAAAAATGCAAAAAAAATTAGCCAGATGTGGTGGCCTGCGCCTGTAGTCCCAGCTATTCTCGGGAGGCTGAGGCAGGAGAATTGCTGAAACCCAGGATGTGGAGGTTGCACTCCAGCCTGAGTGACAGAGTGAGACTCTGTCTCAAAATAAATAAATAAATAAATAAATAAATAAATAAATAAATAAATAAATAAATAAGAGAACAATAGATATTGGGGCCTATTTAAGGGTGGAGGGTGGGAGGAGGGTGAGCATTGAAAAATTACCTGTGGATATTATCATGCTGATTACCTGGGTGACAAAATTACCTGTGACATGCAGTTTACTTGTGTAACAAATGTGCACTTGTACCCCTTGAACCTAAAAATAAAAGTTGGAAAGAAAAAAATCTATTGCATGCATTCTTTCTGAAGAGATGGATTTGGCAAATTTTTTAATTCATATGTCTTTTCTCTTATCCAAGTGATTCCACCACTCAAATCCTCCCCATACCCTAAAACAGTGTCTGTCTCGAATGTAAGCAATGGCACAACCAACTGAAAGGCATTTGAATGCAGTCATCTTTTCTTTTTCTTTTTTTCTTTTCTTTTCTTTTTTTTTTTTTTTTGTTTTTTAGAGACAGGGTCTCACTCTGTGGCCCAGTCTGGAGTGCAGTGGCACAATCATGGCTTGCTGGAGCATCAACCTCCTGGACTCAAGCAAGCCCCCCACCTCGGCCCACCTTGTAGCTGGGACTACATGCGTGCACCAGCACGCTTGGATAGTTTTTGTATTTTCGTAGAGATGGGGTTTTGCCATGTTGCCCAGGCTGGTCTCAAACTCCTGGGCTCAAGTCATCTGCCTGCCTCGGCCTCCCAAAGTACCGGGATTACAGGTGTGAGCCACCGTGCCCAACCTTGTCTTTAGAGATGTAGATAAGCATTTCCCTGGGGCCTGAATGGGATTGGTCCTGAGAGTGGATATTTAGGGTTATGGGTTGAATGGTGCCAGTGCTGAGCACCAGATCACAAATGACAGAAGTGGCTTTACATAAATTTCACATATGCGTTTGTGAGATGTGGAGCCCTCTAGAGTAGGAGCCAAGAGCAAGGGTCCCTCTCTCCTTGTTCTAAGGAGATACTGCCATCTAGGAGTACCAGGCAAAGGCTGGAAGGAAGGAAGGCAGTCCAGAGTCTAGCGCAGGGAGCAGTGACTAGTCCACAGCCTCATATCTGGGGTTGGCCGTATGTAGCAGGAAGGCCGTATGTAGCAGAAGTCGCTGCTCCTGGGAAACCCTCAAAGACCAGCAGGCGCCACTGAGACATGTTTTCCTTATGAGTTCTAATCCTACCATTGGGAGATTTCAACACACTAAACACACACATTTCAATATGATTTGGGAGCAACTGAATGCTGGCGTTGTCAATGGTTTGTTAATCAATCGACTAGTTAAGCAAGCACGTATGTGGTGCCACTATGAGCCTGGCATAGTGCGCATAATGCACTATGTGCACTATGCTGGGCCTGGAAGGGAGCATTGCACAAGGTTAGGGAGTTCCTTGTTCACAGTCTTGCAGGCAAGGCAGACAACAAATTCAGTGGGTAGACTTCCCAGGAAGAGCAGTTTGAGTCATATAGGAATGGATGGTTCTTCTGAAATCTCATCCACAGCAAATGTGGAATAGGAGGCTGAGTTCCCCAGTGGATATCTCTCTCAGGACAGCTTCCTGAATCAGGGAGGGAATTAGCTCTCCAGCCAGACTGATTTATGTTCTCAAGTTAATATTGCTAAATGGCATCCCCAGAGACAGTCTGCCGGAATTTCATTTGTATTGCTAATCAAGGGACTGTCTGGTGTACTACTTAATAACAAGCTCCACTCTGATAATTTCTGATCTCAAGATGGATGTTTTAGGCCCAGTTGATGCCCAGAAAATTACTTTCCTGATCCTCAAGTCTGATCCTTACAAATAACTGGGATGAGGAGAATGGAGGCAGAATGGCTCAAAGAAAAGAGCAGGGACTTTAGAGTCAGGCAGATCTGGAAGTGCTGGGCTTCTAGGCTGTGTGACCTTGAGCAAGCCATTTCTATTCTCTGAGCTTCAGTTTCTTCATCTGTAAAATGGGGACATTGGTATCTGTATCAGGCCATTCTTGCATTGCTATAAATACCTGAGACTGGGTAATCTATAAAGAAAAGAGGTTTACTTGGCTCACAGTTCTGCAGGCTTTATAGGAAGCAAGGTGCTGGTACCTGCTTAGCTTTTAGGGAAGCCTCAGGAAGTTTACAGTCATGGAGAAGGCAAAGGGGGAGCAGGCATGTTGCATAGTAAAAGCAGGAGAGAGAGAGAGAGTGAACGAATGTTGGTGGGAGGGGGGCGGCGGTGGGTGCCACACACTTTTAAATGACCAGATCTTTATCTGGTCACTATCATGAAGACAGCATCAACCCATGACACATGTGCCTCCATGATCCAAACACCTCCCACCAGGCCCCCACCTCCAGGATTGAGGATTACAATTCCACATGAGATTTGGGTAGGGACAAATATCCAAACTAAATCAGCATCTATTTCACTGGGTCAGTGAAAGGACTAAAAGCAACAATGCATTGTAAAGACCCAACATGAGGCAGGCAAAAACAAATGTTTCGGCCCAGTGCAGTGGCTCACACTTGTCATCCCAGCACTTTGAGAGGCCGAGGCAGGCAGATTATCTGAGGTTAGGTGTTTGAGACCAGCCTGGCCATTATGGTGAAACCCTATTTCTACTAAAAACACAAAAATTAGCCGGGCGTAGTGGCAGGTGCCTGTAATTCCAGCTAGTCGGAAGGCTGAGGCAGGAGAATCGCTTGAACCCAGGAGGCGGAGGTTGCAGTGAGCTGAGATCACGCCACTGCACTCCAGCCTGGGCAACAGAATAAGACTGCGTCTCAAATCAAATCAAAACAAAACAAAACAAAAAAACGCACCCCACCCCCCCACCAACACACACACAAATGTTTATTCTGTTCTTTCCTTCTCGCACAAAATGACAAAACAGGCTTCCTAAATAGGTTGGGTTTCTTGCTAGAGGTGATGCCTGGGACGTTAGTTAGAAAGGCAGGGATTCTTGAGACATATTTGTTAAAAATAAATGAGTCCTGTTTCGTTTTAATTACAAAGATTAAAAAAAATACTGGCTGGGTACAGTGGCTCACTCCTGCAATACCAGTGCTTTGAAAGGTTGAGGTGGGAGGATCGCTTGAGGCCAGAAGTTACAGACCAGCCTGGGCAACATAGCAAGACCTTGTCTCTACAAAATAAATAAACAAAATTAGCAGGGTGTGGTAGGGTGCGCCTGTAGTCCCTGCGACTAAGGATGCTGAGGTGGGATGATCACTTGAGCCCAGGAGTCGAAGGCTGCAGTGAGTTATAATGGCCCACTGTACTTCAGTCTGGGTGAGACCCTGTTTCTAAGAAAAGAAAAAAAAAAAAATCTAATACTGAATTTCAGTCAGTATGGCAGACTGAATTGGTAACAAAATATCTTTTCTCTAGGTTTGCACTCACAAAAATATTTGGAAATGTTACAAATGTTACCTACAAAGTCATTTCCAATTCCTACCTGTCCTTTCTTTACACTGGGAGGGCTCACCCCCACTATAGAGATGAGAAAATGCCCGTACTCAACTTTCCCAGCACCTCTTGGGATCCCATCTGGATGGGATGTAGGCAGGTTCCCCAGTTCTGGCCAATAAGACCTAAGGGAAAGTTTGCAAAGGGTCTTCTGGGAAAGGTTTCCCTCCCTAATAAAAGAGATACATGGGAATAAATTTCCCCCTCCTCTTCCCTCAGATTGGCCATATCTGCCACAGCCATCTTGTGACCACAATGAAGAATATTGCAGGTAGACTGCAGAGTGAAAGATGGAAAGTTCTTGGGTCCTTGATGTCATGATTGAGTCACAAATTTAACCTGAGAATCCTAAATCTTTGCTATACATGCAGATACAAGGAGAGTCAGAATCCATTACCCCACATTAAGATAAGCATCCCAAGTGAAGAAATAATCTTAAAAGAAATTCTAGAATTGGTGATACCCATCAGGTCCTGATAGATAAAATGTGACATATCTCTGCAGAATATTTCTATAATCCAGGACACATAGATCCCTATGGGAAGGCGGCTTTGCTGAAGATAATCTTATGGTCAAAATTATTAAGTACACATGGAAAGGAATCATTATTGGGGACATTCTACAAATGTCACAGATTAGTACATTTTTATCCCAACAACTAGACATTTAAAATCTGAAAAAGGCTTTATAAATATGTTTAGAATGTTCAAAGAGCTAAAAGAGGTCAGGCGTGGTGACTCACACCCATAATCCCAGCACTTTGGGAGGCTGAGGCAGGTGGATCACTTAAGGTCAGGAGTTTGAGACCAGCCTAGCCAACATGGTGAAATCCTGTCTCTACTAAAAATACAAAGAATTAGCTGGGCATGGTGGCGGGCGCCTGTAGTCCCAGCTACTCAGGAGGCTGAGGTAGGAAAATCACTTGAATCTGGGAGGCGGAGGTTGCAGTGAGCCAAGATCACGCCACTGCTGGGTGACACCACTGCCTGGGTGACACAGCAAGATTCCGTCTCAAAAAAAAAAAAAAAAAAAAAAAAAATTAAATTAAATAAAATGCTAAAGAAGGAATACAAACCATAGGCTAAAACAGAATGACATGAAATGAAAACAGGTGGTAGAGACAACCAAATACAGTTAACCCATGAACAGTGCAGGGGTTGGGGCACTGACTTAGCAACGCAATTGAAAATCTGCCTATAACTTTTTTTTTTTTTTTAAGAGACAGGGTCTCACTCTGTCACCCAGGCTGGAGTGTAGTGACATCATCATAGTTCACTGCAGCCTCGAGCTCCTGAGCTCAAGAGACCCTCCTGCCCCAGCCTCCTGAGTAGCTAGGACTACAGGTGCATGCCACCATGCCTAGCTAATTATTTTTAAAAGTCTTTTGTAGAGATGGGGGGCTCACTATGTTGCCCAAGCTGGTCTTAAACTTCTGGCCTCAAGCGAATCTCCTGTCTCAGCTTTCAGAAGCACTGGGATTATAGGCATGAGCCACTGTGCCCAGGCTGTTATGCTTATTATGTACTGTATTCTTACAATAAAGTAAGCTACAGAAGAGAAAATGTTATTGAGACAATCATAAGGAAGAGAAAGTATACTTACTATTCGTTAAGTGGAAGTGGATCATTGATATGGTTTGGCTGTGTTCCCACCCAAATCTCATCTTGAATTGTAACTCCCATAATTCCCATGTGTTGTGGGAGGGACCTGGTGGGAGATAATTGAATCATGGGAGTGGTTTCCCCCTGTTCTCATGGTAGTGAATAAGTCTCACAATATTTGATGGTTTTATAAGGGGAAATCCCTTTAGCTTGGCTCTCATTCTCTCTTGTCTGTTGCCATGTAAGACATGCCTTTCACCTTCTGCCATGATTATGAGGCCTCCCTAGCCATGTGAAACTGTGAGTCTATTAAACCTCCTTCCCTTCCCTTCCCTTCCCTTCCCTTCCCTTCCCTTCCCTTCCCTTC
>NW_016805922.1:19067-30772 GCF_001698545.2 Rhinopithecus bieti
AAAAAAAAAAAAAAAAAAAGTCAACAGAGCAATGAAAACAAAAGTTCATTGAATGAGTTAGTATGGACTAAATGTAGCTGAAGAAGGCCAGGCATGGTGGCTCATGATGCCCGTAATCCCAGCACTTTGGGAGGCTGAGGCAGGAGAATCACTTGCGCCCATGATTTTGAGACCAGCCTGGGCCACAGAGTGAGATCCCATCTCTATTTTTATTTTATTTTATTTATTTACTTATTTAAGATAGTGTCTCACTCTGCTGCCCAGGCTGGAGTGCAGTGGCACGATCTTGGCTCACTGCAATCTCTGCCTCCCAGGTTCAAGTGATTCTCCTGCCTTAGTCTCCCAAGTAGCTGGGATTACAGGCATACACCACCACATCTGGCTAATTTTTTTTTCTTTTCATTTTTGAGATGGAATTTCGCTCCTGTTGCCCAGGCTGGAATGCAATGGCATGATATCGGCTCACCGCAACCTCCACCTCCCAGGTTCAACCGATTCTCCTGTCTCAGGCTGCCAAGTAGCTGGGATTACAGGCATGTGCCACCACAGCCAGCTAATTTTGTATTTTCAGTAGAGATGGGGTTTCTCCATTTTGGTCAGGCTGGTCTTGAACTCCTGACCTTAGGTGATCCACCTGCCTCAGTCTCCCAAAGCACTGGGATTACAGACGTGAGCCACCGTGCTCAGCACTTTTTTTTGTATTTGTAGTAGAGACAGGGTCTCATCATGTTGGCCAGCCTCGTCTTGAACTCCTGACCTCAGGGGATCTGCCTGTCTCGGCCTCCCAAAATGCTGAGATTACCGGCATGAGCCACCACTCCTAAAACGCTGAGATTACCGGCATGAGCCACCACTCCTGGCGCCATCTCTATATTTAAAAATAAATTTTAGACCAGGCGCGGTGTCTCATGCATGTAATCCCCAGCACTTTGGGAGGCTGAGGTGGGTGGATCACGAGGTCAGGAGACTGAGACCATCCTGGCTAACACGGTGAAACTCTGTCTCTACTAAAAATACAAAAAATTAGCCAGGAGTGGTGGCAGCCGCCTGTAGTCCCAGCTACGCAGGAGGCTGAGGTAGGAGAATGGCGTGAACCCAGGAGGCGGAACTTGTGGTAAGCCGAGATCGCACCACTGCATGCCAGCCTGGGCGACAGAGCGAGACTCCGTCTCAAAAATAAATAAATAAATAGATAAATAAAATAAAATAAAATAAAATGAATTTTAAGAACTATAGGTAAAGAAAACAATAATGAATTTGAAGATGGGTCTGAACAAATTATCTGGAATGTAGCCTAGAGAAATATAGAACACAGTTAGCAGTTAGGAGATGTGGAGAACTGAATAAGAAGGTCCATTATGCATATAATAGGAGTCCTAGAAGGAAAGAATAGAAAGAATGAGGGAGGAGAAGAAGCCAAGAGGGTTAACTATTTGAAGGTCCTTGCTGAAAGACATACTTCAAAATTAAGAAAAAAGAAAATTTAAATCCAGGTGACAAGAGTAGAATATGAGAATTAAAAAAATAATAAATATTTTGGAAATCTAGTCAGGTGTGGTGGCTCATGTCTGTAATACCAGCACTTTGGGAAGCCATGGCAGGAGGATTGCTTGAGCCCAGGAATTTGAGACCAGCCTGGCCAACATAACAAGACCCCATCCCTGAAAAAAATACATTTTAACTTCTAGAATTCAGCCCTGGCAACATAGTGAGACCCTGTCACTACTAAGAATAATAATAATAATAAAAATTAGCCAGGCAGGCTAATTTAGCCTGGCTAACATGGTGAAACTCCAGGCAGGCGTGGTGGTACACACCTGTAGTCCAAGCTACTCAGGAGGCTGAGGTGGGAGGATCACTTGGCCTTGGGATGTTGAAGCTTCAGTGAGCTTCAGTGAGCAGACACAAATGCCACATGTTGTATGACATAATTTATAAGAAATATCTAGAATAGGCAAATCCATAGAAACAGAAAGAAAATTTTTAAGTTGCTAATCCTGTGGGAAGAAAGAAATGAGGATTGGCTGTTTAATAGGTATGGGTTTTTTGAGAGGGTGGTGATGAAAATACTTGGGAACTAGATTTAGGTGGTGGTTGCACATTTTGTATGTGATTGAAATTGCCTGTGCAAAGATTATGACAGTGAGAGAAGCCTAGCATGGCTGACTCCATCTCATGTCTAGCCTCACAGGATTTGTGACTTCCCCAGTTGCTCCTATAGCTAACATCACTGTTATAGAACCTAAGATTGGTCTTTTGAGATGTTTTTCAGATTTTTGTATTCTGGCAACTGACTGACCCCATCCAGACCTGTGACTTATGACTTGACTGGTCCTATGGACCCACCCAGAGGCAGACTTAGCACACGAGGACTGTTTTCCACATCCCTATGATTTTATCCCCAACCAGTCAGCAGCACCCATTCCCTAGCCCCCTGCCTGCCAAATTATCCATAAAAATCCTAGCTTCTGAGTTCTCTGGAAGACTGATTTGAGTGATAACTTTAGTCCTTTTGCTCAGCTGTCTTGCATTAATTAAACTCTTTCTTTACTGCAATACCAGGGTCTCAGTGAATTGGTTTTGTCTGTGCAGCAGGCAGGAAGAAACCATTGGACAATTACATGCTGAATACCACTGAATTGTACACTTTAAATTGTTGATTTTATGTTATGTGAATATCATCTAAATTTTTTTTAAAAGATGAAGAACCAAAAAGGGGACACCTCTGCACATCCTACAAACATTAAAAGGATAATAAGGGAATATTACCAAGAAACATATGGCTGTAAATTTGACAACTTAGATAAAGCAGACAAATTCCTTAAAAGACACAAACTGCCAAGCTCATTTAAGAAGAAATAACCTGAATTGTCCAATATCTGTAAAAGAAATTGGATTTCTTGTTTTTGAGATGGAGGTCTCACTCTGTGTCCCAGGCTTGAGCGCAGTGGCTTACTGCAGTCTCAACCTCCCTGGCCTGAGATGATCCTCCCACCTCAGCCTCCTGAGTAGCTGGGATTACAGGCATATGCCACCATGCCTGGCTAATTCTTGTATTTTTTGTAGAGATGGGCTTTCCCCATGTTGCCCAGGCTGATCTTGAATTACTGGGCTCAGGTGATCCACCCGCCTCAGCCTCCCAAAGTGCTTGTATTACAGGAATCAGTTACTATGCCCAGCCAGAAATTGGATTTTTAGTTTTAAAAAATTCTAACAAAATAAGGCTGGGCACGGTGGCTCACTCCTGCAATCCCAGCACTTTGGGAGGCCAAGGTGGGCAGATCACAAGGTCAGGAGATTGAGACCATCCTGGCTAACACGGTGAAACTCATTTCTACTAAAAATACAAAAAATTAGCTGGGCATGGTGGCAGGCGCCTGTAGTCCCAGCTACTTGGGAGGCTGAGGCAGGAGAATGGCATGAAACTGGGAGGCGGAGCTTGCAGTGAGCAGAGATGGCGCTGCTGCACTCTAGCCTGGGGGACAGAGCGAGAAACCATCTCAAAAAAAAAAAAAAATTCTAACAAAATAAACTGCAGAGCTAGATAGCTTCACTGCTAAATTGGTTCAGATATTTATTTATTTCCTTTTACTATTTTTTTTTTGCACCATAAAAAACAAAAACCAACAACCAGTCACATACTTCTTTTCTTCACATTCAAATGGGTTTTAGAAAATTATTGCCTTTTCCCCTGCAGAAATAACCCACAGACAAAAAAAAAAAAAAAAAAATTGTACTACATTGCAAAATCCACAAATCCCAGAAATGGGTAGCTTGAAGACAACCCTCAGGGCCAGGGAGGAAAACAAATGTCGTAAGAGACCAAGCATATAGGACAGTAAGTTAAGGAAACCATTGTGTTCAACACCACTGATCCAGAATACACAGCAGGTACCCCCTCCCTCCTGGCACCCACCACCACCACCTGAAAGGTATAATTTTTTTGTTTAGGATCTGAAAAACACTTTTCTCAAGGAGTTGCTTCATTTGAGAAAAGGTGTAAAGAGAAGAGAAGCGGTGTAATGAAACGTGTTCAAAAGTATGAATAAGAATCATGCCAGGCCAGATGCGGTGGCTCACGCCTGTAATCCCAGCACTTTGGGAGGCTAAGGTGGGCAGATCATCTGAGGTTGGGAGTTCGAAACCAGCCTGACCAACATGGAGAAAGCCCATCTCTACTAAAAATACAAAGTTAGCTGGGCTTGGTGGCGCATGCCTGTAGTTCCAACTACTCAGGAGGCTGAGGCAGGAGAATCGCTTGAACTCGGGAGGCAGAGGTTGCCGTGAGCCGAGATTGCGCCACTGCACTCCAGCCTGGGCGAGAAGAGCAAAACTCCATCTCAAAAAAAAAAAAAGAATCACACCAAACTCCAAGGTCAGTGAAGAACCCATGGTGGAAAAGAAACCCAGGAAAGTCAACATCTTGCTACTTTAACCAACTGCCTCCATTGGATCCAAAAAAGAATCTTAAAAACATGTCAGGGAGGCCGGGCGCGGTGGCTCAAGCCTGTAATCCCAGCACTTTGGGAGGCCGAGACGGGCGGATCACGAGGTCAGGAGTTCGAGACCATCCTGGCTAACACGGTGAAACCCCGTCTCTACTAAAAAATACAAAAAACTAGCCGGGCGAGGTGGCGGGCGCCTGTAGTCCCAGCTACTCGGGAGGCTGAGGCAGGAGAATGGTGTAAACCCGGGAGGCGGAGCTTGCAGTGAGCTGAAATCCAGCCACTGCACTCCAGCCCGGGTGACAGAGCAAGACTCCGTCTCAAAAAAAAAAAAAAAAAAACCATATCAGGGTTTAAATCAGAGCATATATCGTGCCCCTACAAACCCTGCAGGGTTGCTTTCCTGGCTACATGGTGATCAGCTTATTCCCTGAAGCAACAGAGACAGACAGTGAGACTGCCGAAGTTCAGAAAAGAAGGTGGAAATTGTGCTTCCTTCCAAATAAATTGGCTTCCTAACTGCCTTTTCTCCTTGTCCAGCAACTTCTTTATCCTATGCTGCTGCAGGGTATTTATTGCCTTACTCTTGAAATGAAAAGGCGAACTTTGAGGTGCAAGGACTGGGCAGTCCTGAGAGGGCAGGGGGTCTGGATGCACAGTAGTCAGCACATGCTGTGCTCCCATAATGGCTTGGCCCTCCTTTGGTGTTTTGAGAAGCTACCCCGAGGTCAGCCTGAAGTTCATTTGCAAGCCTGGTGAGCACTCACTATCTCACTGGGGCAGCGTGACAGAGTGAGGTCTTCAGTATTGCACAGGGATGAAATGTCCACGAGTCTTAGAAACAAAAGTCACAGTTGCTCTTGGGGCCAGGCTGGTTCCTCCACCCCAATTTTAGCAGGATGTGGCTGTGGTCACAGGGATCCTGCTGAACTGAGACTTTCCGGTGGATGGGCACCAGTGCCAGCACCAGGGAAGGGAATGTGCAGTAGGCATCCTGCAGGTCTGGGCTCAGTATCTGCAAATGAACTTCAATGAAGAGCCTGCTGCCTCACTTGGCAAGAGGGAGGCTGGGGGTGGGCATGGAGGGCAGGATCTCAGATTCCTTCTGTAGGAACTGGTCCATGAAGCCAAAATTGGACCAGATCATGCTTCTCCTCTGCTTGATGTAATAGAGGGTCTCTCTCGTCTTCATGGGGTAAGACTTGCAACTAGTGGGTGAACAGGAGATTCCAGCCTCACAGTGGACCAGGACCTTGCCTCCTTTTCCCCTGACACAACGAAGTCTATTGCAAATATATGTGTGTGTGTGTGTGTGTGTGTGTATATATATATAATTATTATTATTTTTTAATGGAGTTTTACTCTTGTTCCCTGGGCTGGAGTGCAGTGCCGCGATTGCGGTTCACTGCAATCTCTGCCTCCCGGGTTCAAGTGATTTTCGTGCCTCAGCCTCCCCATAGCTGGGATTATAGGCGCTCACCACCACAGCTGGCTAATTTTTGTATTTTTGTAGAGATGAGGTTTCACCATGTGGCCAGGCTGGTCTCGAACTCTTGACCTCAAGTGATCAGCCCGGCTCAGACTCCCAAAGTGCTTGGATTATAGGCATGAGCCACCGCGCCAGGCCTGTCTGTTCTTGAAAGTGGGAGTTAGTGTCAGCCATATGGCTGTCTTCCACGGGGATCCATTTGTAGTGAAGGTGGGTCCTTTGGGCCTTGAAGATTGGCCACTGCAAACAGCAGGAACTTCTGTGGCTCCATCCCAATGTGCACTCCTCCCAGTGCACAGGCTGGTTGAAGTTTCTCTGGGGACCCCTTCGCATCTGGCTGTCTCAGTGCCATTGCACTCCAGCCTGGGTGACACAGTGAAACTTTGTTTTTTAAAAAAAGTATCCTTTATGATAACACCAAAAGACATGAAATAGGTAAAAATCTAACAAAATGTGTGCAACATATTTACACAGAAAACTACAAAACCCTGATGAAAGAAATCAAAGGAGACTAAAATGAATGACAAGATATATCATGTTCATGGATAAGAAGACTCAATATTATTAAGGTGTCAGTTTTCCTTAAATTGATCTGCACATTCAGTGCAATCCATTTTAAAGTTCTAGCAATATTTCGGTAGAAATCCACAAGCTGATTCTAAGAATTATGTGGAAAAGAAAAGGAACTAGAATGGTCAAAACAATTTTGAAAAAGAGGAACAAGTCTACGTGCTGTGGCTCATGCCTGTAATCTGAGCACTTTGGGAGCCAAGATGCATCACTTGTGGCCAGGAGTTCAAGACCAGCCTGGGTAATATAGAGACACCCCATCTTCACAAAAACATTTTTCAAATTAGCTGGGGGCTGGGTGTGGTGGCTCATGCCTATAATCCCAGCACTTTGGGAGGCCAAGGCAGGTGGATCACAAGGTCAGGAGATCGAGACCATCCTGGCCAACACAGAGAAACTCTGTCTCTACTAAAAATACAAAAAATTAGACGGACGTGGTGGTATGCACCTGTAGTCCCAGCTACTCAGGAGGCTGAGGCAGGAGAATTGCTTGAACCTGGGAGGTGGAGGTTGCAGTGAGCAAGAAAAAAAAAAATTAGCTGGGTGTAGTAGTGCACACCTGTGGCCCTAGCTACTAGAGAGGCTGAGGTGAGAGAATTGCTTGAGCCCAAGAGTTAGAGACTGAAGTGAGCTAAAAACAAACAAACAACAACAAAAACAAACAAAAAACGTTGGAGGACTCATAGTACCTGATTTCAAGTCTTACTACAAAGATAGATAATCAGATTAAAGTAATATTAGCAAAAGGATGGATGCATACATCAATGGAACAAAACAGAGTCCAGAGAATGATCCACACATAAATACCAATTAATTTTTTTTTCTTTTGAGACAGAGTCTTGCTCTGTTGCCCAGGCTGGAGTGCAGTGGTGCGATCTCAGCTCACTGCAACCTCTGCCTCCTGGGTTCAAGGGATTCTCCTGCCTCAGCCTCCCGAGTAGCTGGGATTATAGGTGTGCACCACCACATCCGGCTCATTTTTTGTATTTTTAATAGAGATGGGGTTTCACCATGTTGATCAGGCTGGTCTGGAACTCCTGACCTCAGTTGATCCACCTGCCTCGACCTCCCAAGGTACTGGGATTACAGGCATGAGCCACCATGCCCGCCCACGAATTTATTTTGAAAACATTTTATTGAGATATAATTCACATATTATAAAAATTCATCCATTTAAAGTGTACATTTCAATGCTTTTATTATGTTCACAGAGTTGTACAACCGTTATCAAAATGTAAGTTTAGAACATTTCAATTCCTCAAAAAGAAACCTCATATCCATTAGCAGTCTACTCCTCATTCTCCTATTCCTTCAACCCTAGGAAATCACTAATCTACTTTCTGTATATATTTGCCTAATCTTGACATTTCATATGAATGGAAATATGCAATATGTGGTCTTTTGTGACTGGCTTCTTCTGCTTAGCATAATGTTTTCAAGGTTTATCCACTCTGTAGCATGTGTCAATATGTAATTCCTTTTTATTATGAAATAATATTTCATTGTATGGCTATACTATATTTTAGGTATGTAGTCAGCAGCTGAGGTGTTGGGGCTCAGGATACCCCACCTCAAAATATGACTGTAGGAGACCAGAATATGCTGCCCCAAAATATACTTCCTTGGCATATTTCAAGCTGGTTATTCTGAGAAGCTGCAGACAGGAGCAGCTCTAAAAAACTGTCCTTTTGTACAAGAAATTTGCATATATAAAGGAAACCTATACTAGTAAAAGTATCTGTATCAGGAAGAGGGCTGCTCAGAGACAATTTTTATTACCTGAGAGCAGGAAATGCTATCGCGAAACATGATGTTTTGGGATGCTCATTACTTTGAACCAAGGGTACTTGTGGAACAGCAGATTCAGGCAGAGCCTTTCTCTGAGTTCCCCCTTATTTGCCTAAAGACAGATCCTCCAAAAGGAACTCAAAAGTCATGAAGATTAACTCCCTATCAGGAGGAGAGGCTAGAGCTCTGTCTTCTCTCTATCCCACCCAGATTATCACCTGTTCTTCTGAGGGCCCATTCATTTTCCCAAAATTCATTTACTACTCCCTAAATTGCCTACATTCCCTTTCACCTCTCCTCTAGGAAGAGGGCATATTAGCTTCTAGATCACCCTGGGTTATCAAGTATTCACTTTTCCTTCATGGAATGCCCTTTTGCATGTAATACATTTGTATACCTTTTCTTTTATTAACCTGTTATATGTCAACTTAATTTGTAGCCCAGCCAAAGAACAGAGCAGATGAAAGGGAAGCCATTTTCCCCTCTTGTAACCACCCAATGGGTTCACCTTGCCTGCTGCTTAGACACAGTTGATTTGTCAAGACAAGGCAATTGCAATAGAGGAAGAGTAATTCACACAGGGCTGGCTATACAGGAGACTGGAGTTTTATATTACTCAAATCAGTCTCCCTGAAAATTTGGAGATCAGAGTTTTAACATCTTTTAAATTTTTTACTTGTTTTTTTATTTTGGTAGACAGGGTTTCTCCTTGTTGCCCAGGCTGGTTTCAAACTTGTGAGCTCAAGTGATCTACCCGCCTCAGCCTCCCGAAGTGCTAGGATTATAGGCGTGAGCCACTGCACCCAGCCAGGATCAGAGTTTTTAAGAATACTTTTGTGGATAGGGGGGCAGTAAGCCGGGAGTGCTGATTGGCCAGGTCAGAGATGAAATCGTAGGGAGTCAAAACTGCTCTCTTGTGCAGAGTGTGTTCCTGGGTGGGGGCCACAAGACCAGATGAACCAGTTTATCAATCTGGTTGGTGCCAGCTGATCCATCCAGTGCAGGGTCTGCACAATCTCTCAAGCACTGATCTTAGGTTTTACAATAGTGATGTCATCCCCAGGAGCCATTTGGGGAGGGTCAGAATCTTGCAGCCTCCAGCCGCATGACTCCTAAACCATAATTTCTAATCTTATGGCTAATTTGTTAGTCTTGCAAAGGTAGTCTAGTCCCCAGGCAGGAAGGAGGTTTGTTTTGGGAAAGGGCTGCTATGGTCTTTGTTCGAAAGCTAAACTATAAGTTCCTCCCAAAGATAGTTTGGCCTATGCCCAGGAATGAACAAGGACAGTTTGGAGGCTAGAAGCAAGATGGAGTTGGTTAGGTTGATCTCTTTTGCTGTAATGATTTTCTCAGTTATGGTTTTTGCAAAGGCAGCTTCATTCTCCTACAATGAACATTTATGTGGTTTCCACTTTTGGCTATTATGAATAATGTTATGATCACCCATATATAAGATGTTTTTATTTCTCTTGAGGCAACCCTCAAGATAATAGGCATTCAGTTGTCCCCAAATTAAGTTGAATTATGTGTGCTCAGGGTGTTTAAAACTCCAAATGGTTAAGTTAGAATCAATCAGAGAACCTATCTCTGTCATCTGCTGGCCTTTGAGGGTTTCCCAGGAACAATGACTTCTGCTTTTTATTGCTTTCCTGTGCTCCAGATCTGAGGTTGTGGCCTAACCACTATTCCCCTATGCCAGGAGTAGAATTGCTGGGTCATGTAGCAGGACGAGCCGTGAACAAAACCCCACCGACACCAAGATAGTGAATGAAGTGGCTTTAATCAGCTGGAAGCATCGGCAGACTAATGTCTTAAAATCCGAGCTTGTCAGGTGCCCAACTTCTGTCCCTTTTAAGGGCTCACAACTCTAAGGGGGTCCGCGTGAGAGGGTCGTGATCGATTGAGCAAGCCGGGGGTATGTGACAGGTGCTGCAAGCACCTGTGGTCAGAGTGAAACAGAACAGAATGGGAGGTTTCACAATGTCCTTCCATACAATGTCTGGAATCTGTAGATAACATCAGTTGCTAGGTCAGGGATGGAATTTTAACTACCAGGCTTAGGTCAGGCAGGCCCAGGCCTGGTTTCGGGTCTGGTTCCTTGGTTTCGAGTCTGGTTCCCAGGTTCTGGGCTACCTGCCTTTTGTTTTGCTTCTCTTCCCTTTTCTGACAATATGAGAGAGTCTGTCTCTCTTCTCTCATTTTCCCCCTTTGAGACTCTCACTTTTTATTAGTGGGAGTTCTCACTCTCATTTTTGCTACTTATGTCTTCCTGTGCAATAGATTGATAGTGATTCATATAGTACCTTTGTGCGGAAGCATTTTGGTGAACTAAGGTAGAGACAAAGCTTTTTATCATTTGAAGAAGTACAGGTAGCAAACAAGGGAGCAGTAAGAAGATTCCTGTTACTATTTTAACTCTTATTATAAGAGTTTTAAATCTTCTTAGTGCTGGGAACCAATTTCCAAACATGACCCCAGGATCAAATACATGCCACACTTGCACGGGCACATGTGCCAGTTTTGTTATATCTTTAACTATGTCTTCAACTACTTGCCTCTGATCATCTATGTGTAGACAGCAATTAGTAAGGTTAAATTTTCCACAAACCCCTCCTTCAGCTGCTAGCAAGTAGGCAAGAGCTAGTCTATTTTGATAAATAGCATTCCTCACCTGAGTTTCTTGCCGGGCTAGAACAGTCAAGGCTTGACCAGTTTTATTAGTGATGATTTCTAAAACAGCTTGCAACCGTATGATTCAGTTGAGTACGTAAACGGGGGTCTGGTATCCCTATGAGCCATCTTGTGCCCAAGTGGCGGGCCCATAGTATTGTATAATTCTCTCAGGAGGCCATTCATCATCTTTCCAATTGTCCATGGCTATGCTTCGCTTTTCACGAGAAGCATAGACAGGGAAGCCTAGGAGTTCACCTGTTTTTATGGGCATTAGGAAGAAAGATGGTTTAATAGTGCCAATAACACAACTACCTGTCCACTGGTCAGCTAGCTTAGTATAGGCTCTATGTTCACATATCCATTACAAGCTAATGGGGGCTGTCCAGTCCTGGTGGGATTCTGGGTGGGCCCAAACGGTCTGCAACTTTGGAAATTTACTGTATGGATTTTTCTTAGTATGGTTTGAACTCCACTAGGTGACTGTTTTTGTAGTACTATTATACAGTTTTTGCCTAAGGCAGCCGAGTCTTCCTACAGGAACGGTGAAGTCCTTCCCCACTCTTGCTATACAGTATTGTCTAATGATTGAGGCTTTTTTTTTTTTTTTTTTGAGACGGAGTCTTGCTCTGTGGCCGAGGCTGAACTGCAGTGGCCGGATCTCAGCTCACTGCAAGCTCCGCCTCCTGGGTTTACGCCATTCTCCCGCCTCAGCCTCCCGAGTAGCTGGGACTACAGGCGCC
>NW_016805922.1:34831-37579 GCF_001698545.2 Rhinopithecus bieti
TCTTTTTTTAATAACATTTTTCTCTTTCACAACTTTTGCAGGCAATTATTCGACATGCTTCAACTTTCTGACTCATTACAAATACTTTTTTCTTTAAACAACCAGTTAATTTATTTCAGGACAAGAATTTACCATGTAATACTCTTTTTACATAAATTCCGCCCCCACCTTTTCTTCCTTTTGCCTCTGTCTCTTCCTCTGCCTCTCTCTCTCTCCTCTCTGCCTCTCTCTCTCTGGCTCACTTATGCTGCAGTTCTCCCAACCACTGTGGAGAGATCTAAAACCAGCTATAACCAAGCATCTATGTATGGCAACTGGTCTGGGTGTCCTGGCTTTACAGGCTACCTTGTGCCATACCTTTGAAACAACGGATCTGTCCAGGCTTCCTTCTGATGGCCAACCCACCTCTAATGCTGGTCAGTCTATTTTACACAAAGTTTTAAGTTTTCCTGGTATCATAGTACTCCATAGTCTCTCTTAAATCATTTTTTGAAAATTTTCAACATAGTTCCTAGTAGGGGGCTTATTTGTGCCTGACTCATGCTTCTTCAAGACAAAACACCACACTCACACCACATGCACACCACAAAGCAAAGAACGGGCAAAAAGGGCACACACACACTTTTGCAGTTTATACCAAACCAAAATTGAAACCAGAATCAGAGTATCAAGAAATTCAAGCCAAGTCAAAACCAAAGCCAAGGTATCAAGCAATTCAAGTTAAGTCAAAACCAGAACAAAAGTGCCAACACAGGCACGCTGTGGGTGATCAGGCCATTCTTCCACTCAAATGGGGTGGGCAAGTTTCAAAGACTAATCTTACCATGTTTCAGATGTCTGGATTCCAAGTGCTAGTTCCGTCCCATTGTTCAGCCATTATGTTAATCCTCCACAGGGCCGTGTTATGCGCTGCTCTGGCGATTCATTCCACTGGGGCAATTGCCTACCTGGGAGCGCTCTTTGGATCCTGTCGCTCAAGCTGGCCGGAGTCCCCTGCAGGGATGCTCCACAGGGCAGGCCTGAGGCGCCTAAGGGGCTGCCTCGGCTGTCCATCAGTCACCATGCTTCCCGGTCAGGGAACCAAGAAATGTAGCAGGATGAGCCGTGGACAAAACCCCACAGACACCAAGATAGTGAAGGAAGTGGCTTTAATCAGCTGGAAGTATCGGCAAACTAACATCTTAAAATCTGAGTTTGTCAGGTGCCCCAATTCTGTCCCTTTTAAGGGCTCACAACTCTAAGGGGGTCTGTGTGAGAGGGTCGTGATCGACTGAGCAAGCCGGGGGTACGGGGGTACGTCACAGGGGCTGCAAGCACCTGTCGTCAGAGTGAAACAGAACAGAATGGGAGGTTTCACAATGTCTTTCCATACAATGTCTGGAATCTATAGATAACATCAGTTGCTAGGTCGGGGTGGAATTTTAACTACCAGGCTTAGGTCAGGCAGGCCCAGGCCTGGTTTCGGGTCTGGTTCCTTGGTTTTGGATCTGGTTCCCAGGCGCTGGGCTATCTGCCTTTAGTTTTGCTTTTCTTTCCTTTTCTGAGTATAAAACAATAAAAAACAATATGAGAGGGTCTGTCTCTCTTCTCTCAATGTGGTAAGATTATGTTTAACATTTTTAGAAACTTCCAAACTTCCAAATTTTCCAAATTGTTTTCTTTCTTTTCTTTTCTTTTCTTTTTTTTTTTGACACAGCATTACATTCTGTCACCCAGGCTAGAGTACAGTGGTGTGATCTTGACTCACTGCAACCTCCACCCCCCAAGCTCAAGCAATCCTTCTACCTCAACCTCTCAAGTAGCTGAGACTACAGGCATGTGCCACCATGGATGGATAATTTTTTGTATTTTTTGTAGAGAAGGAGTTTTGCCATGTTGCCCAGTTTGTATTTTTTAGAGAAGGAGTTTTGCCATGTTGCCCAGGCTGGTCTCGAACTCCTGGACTCAAGGAATCTGCCTGCCTCAGCCTTCCAAAGTCCTGGGATTACAGGTGTAAGCCATCATGGCTAGCCCAAATTGTTTTTCAGGGCAGCAACTTCATTTCACATTCTCACCAGCAATACACGAAGGTTCTGATTTCTCCACATCCTTACTAAGAGTTGGTATTTTCTGTCTTTTTAATGTTATCCACTAATAGTTGCGAAGAGGTATTTCAATATGATTTTTAACAAAGATGCAAAGACTATTCCATGGAAAACGGATCATTTTTCAACAAACGGTGCCAGAATAATCAGATAACTATACACATTAGTTGACCCTTGATCCTAACCTTTCATCACAAACAAAAGTTAACTCAAAATAGATAATAGATTTACATGTAAAGGATAAACCTATAAAACTTCTGGAATAAAACATAAAGAAAAAGCTTTCTCATCTTGGTCAAGCAAAAAATTCTTGGCTATTATATAAAAAATATAACAAAAGAAAAAATGGACTGGGTGCAGTGGCTCGCAACTGTAATCCCAACACTTTGGGTGACTGAGGCAGGCAGATTGCTTGAGCTGAGGAGTTTGACACCAGGCTGGCAAAATCTTGTCTCTAAAAAAAATACAAAACATACAAAAAATTAGCTGGGCATGGTGGCACACACTAGTCCCAGCTACTTGGGAAGCTGAAGTGGGAGAATCACCTGAGCCCAGGAAGTCAAAGCTGCAGTGAGCTCTGATTGAGCCACTGCACTCTAGCCTGGGTAACAGAGTGAGATCCTATCTCAAAAAAAAAAAAAAAAAAAAAAAAAAAAAAAAAAAA
>NW_016805922.1:38956-54264 GCF_001698545.2 Rhinopithecus bieti
CCTCCCTCCCTCCCTCCCTCCCTCCCTTCCTTCCTTCCTTCCTTCCTTCCTTCCTTCCTTCCTTCCTTCCTTCCTCTCTTTCACAGAGTTTTGCTCTTGATGCCCAGGCTGGAGTGCAATGGCGCAGTCTTGGCTCACCGCAACCTCTGCCTCCTGGGTTCAAGCGATTCTCCCGCCTCAGCCTTCCAAGTAGCCGGGATTACAGGTATGCGCACAGTGCCCAGCTAATTTTGTATTTTTGTAGAGATGGGGTTTCACCATGTTGGTCAGGCTGGTCTCAAACGCCTGACCTCAGGTGATCTGCCTGCCTCAGCCTCTCAAAGTGCTGGGATTACAGGCATGAGCCACTGTGCCTGGCCCCAGGTGTTTTTTATCTATTGGGAGACTGCCTTTCCTTGGCACTGGTTGCAACCAATTATTATTTTAGAGAGAGAGTTTAACAATCACCTGACCATCACCTGATGGTCACTTGACATGCCTGTAATCCCTGCACTTCAGAGTCTGTGATGGGAGGATTGCTTCAGGACAGGAGTTCAAGACCAGCCTGGTCAACATAGCAAGACCCCATCTTTAAAAAAAAAGATTGGAAAATAAAGTAAAATAAAAAGAAATACATCTCATGCTCATGGATTGGGACAATCAGTATCATGAAAATGATCATATGGCCCAAAGCAACCTATATGTTCAATGCAATTCCTATCAAAATACTAACATCACTTTTCACAAAATTGGAAAAAAAAAAATCCTAAATTTTATATGGAACTGAAAAGAGCCCAAATAACCAAAGCAATCCTAAGCAAAAAAAAAAAAAAAAAAAAAAATTTGGAGGCATCACATTACCTGACTTCAACTTATACTACAAGGCTATAGTAACCAAAACAGCATGATATTGATATAAAAGTAGATACATAGACCAATAGAACAGAACAGGAACCCAGAAATAAAGCCAAATACTCATAACCAACTGATCTTTGACAAAGCATACAAAAACATAAATTGGGGAAAGGATACATTGCTTAATAAATGGTGCTGAAAAACCTGGATAGATACCTATAGAAGAATGAAACTAGATCCCCATCTCTCATTATGTACAAGATCAAGTCGAGATGGATTAAAGACTTAAATCTAAAACGTGAAACCAGAAAAGTTCTAAAAGAAAATGTAGGAAAAATTCTTCTGGACTTTGGCCTAGGCAAAGAACTTATAAATAAGACCCTGAAAGCAAATGCAACAAAAACAAACGTAAATAAATGGGGGCCGGGCACGGTGGCTCATGCCTATAATCCCAGCACTTTGGGAAGCCAAGGCAGACTGATCAGTTGAGGACAGGAGTTCAAGACCAACCTGGCAAACATGGTGAAACCCTGTCTTTACTAAAAATACAAAAATTAGCTGGGCATGGTGGCACGTACCTGTAGTCCCAGCTACTCGGGAGACTGAGCCAGTATAATCGCTTGAACCCAGGAGGTGGAGGTTACAGTGAGCTGAGATTGCACCATCGCACTCAAACCTGGGCAACAGAGTGAGTGAGACTCCATCTCAAATAAATAAATAAATATATAAATATATAAATATATAAATAAATGGGACCTAATTAAACTAGAAACTTCTGCACAGCAAAAGAAATAATCATCAGAGTAAACAGACAACCCACAGAATGGGAGAAAATATTTTCAAACCACATCCAGTAAAGGACTGATATCGAGAATCTACAAGGAACTCAAGCAAATCAGCAAGAAAAGGACAAATAATCCCATCAAATGTGACAAATGACTTGAATAGACATTTCTCAAAAGAAAATATACAAATGGCCAAAAAATATGAAAAAATGCTCAACACCACTAATCATCAGGGAAATGTAAATTAAAACCATCATGAGATACCACTTTACCCCAGCCAGAATGGCCATTACTAAAAAGTCAGAAAACAATAGATATTGGCATGGATGTGGTGAAAAGGAAACATTTATACACTATTGGTGGAAATGTAAATTAGTACAACCTCTGTGGAAAAAAGTATGGAGACTTCCCAGTAATTCTCTCTCCCTCTCTCTCTCTTTTTTTTTTTTTTTGAGACAGAGTCTTGCTCTGTCGCCCAGGCTGGAGGGCAGTGGCATGATCTCAGCTCACTGCAACCTCTGCCTCCCGGGTTCAAGCAATTCTCCTGCCTCAGCCTCCCAAGTAGCTGGGACTACACATGCCCGCCCCCATGCCCAGTTGATTTTTGTATTTTTTTTTTAGTAGAGATGGGATTTCACCATATTGGCCAGGCGGGTCTCAAACTCCTGACCTCAAGTGATCTGCCTGCCTCGGCCTCCCAAAGTGCTGGGATTACAGGCACAAGGCACTGCACCTGTGGTGCTTAATTCTCACAGAATTAAAAGTAGGTTTGCCATTCAATCTAGCAATCCCAATACTAGGTATCTCCCAAAGGAAAAAAAGTCATTATGTCAAAAAGACACCTGCACATTGGCCTGGCGTTGTGGCTCATGCCTGTAATCCCAGCACTTTGGGAGGCCAAAGCAGGTGAATGACATGAGGCCAGGAGTTCGAGACCAGCCTGGCCACGTGGTGAAACCCTGTCTCTACTAAAAATGCAAAAATTAGCCAGGTGTTGTGGCGTATGCCTGTAATCCCAGCTACTGGAGAGGCTGAGGCAGGAGAATTACTTGAACCTCGAGAGACAGAGGTTGCAATGAGCCAAGATCGCACCACAGCCTGGGTGACAGAGTGAGACTCTGTCTCAAAAAAATAATAAAAATAAAAAGGAAATAATTTATTTTGCAGAAACCTGGATGGAGCTGGAGCCTATTATTCTAAGTGAATTAACTGAAGAATGGAAAACCAAATACCGTATGTTCTCACTTATAAGTGAGAGCTAAACTATGGATACACAAAAGCATACAGAGTGGTATAATGGACACTGCATACTCAGAAGGGGGAGGCTGAGAGGGGGATGTGTGATTAAAAATTTGGGTACAATGTACATTACTTAGGTGACAGGTGCGCTAAAATCTCAGACTTCATCACTATATAATTCATTGATGTAACCAAAAACCACTTGTACTCCTAAAGCTATTGAAATTTTAAAAGTCATGTTCTCTCACAGTACAAAGTAATCCCTGGTACCCCTGAGAAAAGAAAATAGCTCAGAGTACTTTGAGCTATGTGAGGTATGCAAAATTTATTAGTCCCAGAGAGACATGAGTATGGGACTTCAGCTACGCCCTCTGCACCCATGTAATTATTTACAGTCATTTTGTTCCTGACTAGGTGTCTTACCTATTATTTTCATGTTCCTGGAATTTTTAGTACAATGAACAATGTATAGCAAATCAATAGCTTCAGTTATTTTCATGTAAATTCTTTTTTTTTCTTTTTTGAGACAGAGTCTTGCTCTGTCTCCCAGACTGGAGTGCAGTGGTAGGATCTCAGCTCACTGCAACCTCCGCCTCCTGGGTGCCAGCAATTCTCCCTCAGCCTCGAGAGTAGCTAGGATTACAGGCACATGCTACCACGCCCAGCTAATTTTTTATGTTTTTAGTAGAGACGGGTTTCACCATGTTGGCCAAGCTGATCTTGAACTCCTGACCTCAAGTGATCCACCCACCTTGGCCTCCCAAAGTGCTGGGATTACAGGTGTGAGCCACATGGCCTGGCCTTCATGTAAATTCCTGATAAATGACTTAGGAAATGCCTCTTCTTTTTCCCTTTAACATCCACTTGTAACTGCTGCTGATTGGAGCATAGATTCAGAGTACTTGGAGTTGCAATCCTGAAACTTGCTCCAAATAAACTCTGTACTTATATTAATATTGTATCTGTTTTTTTTTTTTTTTTTTTTTTTTCTGTAGGTCAACACCCAGAAAGCCAAATAGATGAGAGTGAAACCATCCCTATAAACCTTATAAAGTTAACCAGGGAAGAAAGGAGAGGGAAAAAGGAAAATAAGCCAAGCTTGTAGCACACTCAGCATTAATCATTAGGTCACTTTGCTCTCTGACCTGCTTCCTGATAGTTGTGTAGTTGAGCTAGAATCATGTCAACCCTAATAGTTCCTCTCAACTGTTCTACAGGTAACAACTTGAACATTATGAAACATTTTTACCTTTGAGACATTCCTTAAGATCATGCTTATTGATGAAACTACTGACTCAGCTGGTCTGAAAGACCCTACCAACTCAAGCTGATCTGAAGGACCCCATGGATGCCAGCTGGTCTAAAAGACCCCACAAGGACCTCACTTATGAAAGAATGCAGTTTCCACATCCTGGTGATTTCCTCTCCCTTGCCCCGATCAATCAACAACCCCAATTTTCCAACCCTTCACCTTCCATGATCCCCTTAAAAGCCCCAACCCAAAATTCCTTGGGGATATGGATTTGAGGGTCTCCTCTTATGTCCTCACTTGGTGTGCTGTGATTATGAAACTTTCTCTGCTGCAAATCGTGCTGCCTCACAGTAATTGGTATGTTATTGCACAGTGGTGATACAAACATGTTGGTCCTATAACAAATTTTGGCAATCCAGCCAGGAGACCCTTGTGGACCTGCACCTTGGTGACCCCTCATTATTGGCATGGAACCAGAAACAAGCCCAAGTAGCTGTTCAGTTTCACTGAACTAAGGGCTGTCTCTGGTGCCTTGCATGTTGAAAGGGCAGTGTCAACCTGTGGTGCACAAATTTCTTGCAGCAAATAAATGGTTTTTGGTTTTGAAAGATGTCTTTGGTGGCCGGGCGCGGTGGCTCAAGCCTGTAATCCCAGCACTTTGGGAGGCCGAGATGGGCGGATCACGAGGTCAGGAGATCAAGACCATCCTGGCTAACACGGTGAAACCCCGTCTCTACTAAAATACAAAAAAACTAGCCGGGCGAGGTGGCGGGCGCCTGTAGTCCCAGCTACTCCGGAGGCTGAGGCAGGAGAATGGCGTAAACCCAGGAGGCGGAGCTTGCAGTGAGCTGAGATCCGGCCACTGCACTCCAGTCCGGGCGACAGAGCGAGACTCCGTCTCAAAAAACAAAAAACAAAAAACAAAAAACAAAAAACAAAAAAAAAAAAAAAAAAAAAAAAAAAAAAGATGTCTTTGGTAACTTTTCTCTGTGCAACTGGCACTACTTTTCCATCTCCTGATTTGCTGTCCTCCTTGGAGGTCTTGTGACCTCTTAGGAAGTCGTGTTGAACCTCCCTAGTAATAGGAAAGGCCTTATTTGAGGGGATTTCTCCTAAATTGGAAATTGAATAAAAGGCATGGCCAGGGAAAATACTCTTGATTTTAAAATTTGAACCTTTATTTTGGAAGGTCTCCTTGTTTGTCTTCATCCTGTTATATATGTTTATGTTTGTGGAAGGGATCCTCTGAAGGAATTACTAGTGGAAGCTCAGCAGCCCTAACTTAGGAAACTCTCTTTGTTTGTCTGGCTAGTCACAATCAGTGAACCCTAAAGGAGCTGCTAATGAAATCTCAGCAGGCCTAACTCAGTGTGACTGGCCACTTCTCCACCTTTCCCAGAGATCGTCTGCTGCACTCCTGGTTGAAAATCATTCCTCTCCACCTTGAGTGAATCAAAGGCACCAAGGGCCAACAGGGGCAAGTTTGAGCTTTTCCAGGTCAAACTTGGGCACGGAGCAGAGCGATTAGTGTCTGTATTTTGGTGTATGTGCATCATCTCAGCTGGAGTTGGAAATGTTAATTTGGTTTCCTCAAGCACCCTGGTGGGCTGTATCCTGTAAAATTAAGATGCTTGTCTATGATTCCATGAGACAAAAAAGAATAATTTTCTTTTATACTTCTGCCTGGCCCCAACACTTGCTGGATTCAGGAAAATAGTGACCACCAAATGGCTCCCTTAATTATAATACTCTCCTACAGCTAGAGTTGTTCTGAAACAGGAAGTGAAATGAGATGAGAACCCTTATGTATAATGTTGTATGCAGTTTTGGCAAAACACACCAATGCAAAAGAAATGCAAAATCATGGTCCAACAAGGGAAAAGGCCTGTTTTGACTGACCCCCAACCAAAAGATGTTGATGTTTTGGTGGTTCCACTAAGTGAGCGTATGGCTCCCCTACTGGAGTTCTCACCCTGAGAGGTAAGGAGTCAGGGCAACAGGAATGGTCTCTCCTTCTCATACCTGACAGGGAACTCAATTCGTTAGGGTGCCATTTGGCTCTGGGAGGGCAATTGCTCTTATGCCAACTACCCAGAGGAAGTGTTAATGCTGCCACAGGCCAACCTATGGGATTTGCTGGGTCCACTCTCCATTTTCCATCTCTGACTTGTTTTACTGGAAAAATAAGCCCACCTATTAGGAAGATCCAAAGTGGATGGAAAATCTGTCCTCCTCTATGTTAGCTACCCACAACCCCATCTGGGCAGATGTCCAAAATTTGCTCAGTACTGTATTAATTTCAGAGGAGTGGAGAATGATTTTAAATAAAGGCAAGGAGAAAGCTGATCAAATGCATGCAGACTCTTCTGGCAACCCATAAGAGCAGTGCCCCAAGTTGCAGTGCCCACCATTGACCCAGGATGAAATGTAAACACTAGAGATAGACATAAGCTTGAACACTACCAGGACTGCACTTTGACTGGTCTCTGCAGGGGAGTGTCCAAGCAAAGAAGCCTCAATAAGGTCTAGGAAGTTAGACAGAAACCTAATGAGATCCCCTCAGAGTTCTTAGAGTGGATTTTCAAGGCCTTCAGACAGTACATGAACAATAATTCAGAAGCCTCACACAATTTAATGCCTTTGTCTCAATTTGTAGAGACTTTCTTTCTTCCTTTCTTTCTTTCTCTCTCTCTCTCTCTCTCTCTTTCTTTCTTTCTTTCTTTCTTTCTTTCTTTTTCTTTCTTTCTTTCTTTCTTTCTTTCTTTCTTTCTTTCTTTCTTTCTTTCTTTCTTTCTCCTTCCTTCCTTCCTTCCTTCCTTCCTTCCTTCCTTCCTTCCTTCCTTCTCTCTTTCTTTTTTTTTTAGACAGAGTCTCCCTCTGTCACCCAGGCTGAAGACATTCCTAAAGGCCCATCTACCTTTTGCAGCTTTTTCCAAATATCTGGAGCACTTTTACTAATAAACATCATGTTTACTATTTTGAATGGCAAGACCTGGATACCAAAGTCCAACTACAGTACTGTTGGATAGTGCTCCCTCAAGGTTTCAAATACTCTCCAGTTATCTTTAGGGAAATACTTCCCAAAGACCACCAGGACCTCCAACTAAAAGGCAAGACTTTGTTATAATATGTCAGTGGCATATTAGTAACCAGTACCACTGTGATAGACTCTGACTGGAACACTATACTGACTTCAAATTTCCTGGCAGAATAGGGATACAGTGTATCCAGGAAAGAGGCATAGATCTCACAGCCCTCAGTCAAATAAATATGCTCCTGAACCAGAGGGAAGCTCTTGCCAGGGTATCCAGACCCACCACACAGCAGAAGCTGCAAGGGTTTTTGGGTTTGGTTGGGTTTTGCTGCATTTGGATTCCTAATTTTGGACTTACAGCCAAACTTCTATATAAAGCTTTAAAATGAATAGACATCAAGCCCCTAAAATGGACGGGGATTGTCAAAAGCCTTTCTGACCATTAAAGAAAGATTATTAACAGCGCCAGCCTTGGGACTCCCAGATATAAGAAAGCTATTCAGTTTGTTCCTGCATGAGAAACAAGGGGTGGCTCAGGAAGTGCTAACCCAGCACCTGGCAAACATGAGACCTGCAGCCTACTTTTTAAAACAGCTAGACATTGTCACAAGGGGTTGGCCCTTTTGCCTCCAAGCAGTTGCTGCCACCTGCGGCCTTCTCCAGGAGGCAGGATAGTTCACTTTGGGACAACCTACCACAGTGCACACCCCTCACTGTGTGCTCTCTCTATTAGAACAGAAAGGGGGGTACTGATTGACCTCTGGAAGGTTGGGTAGACATCAGGACATCCTCCTAGATTACGCAAATGTAGCTTTGAGAGCAGTCTCCGCTCTAAAACTTGCCACCTTGCTTCCTCAAAGCACAGCTGACCCTGTACATGAATGCTTACAAGTTATTGAACAAGTTTACTCTAGCTGACCAGGCTTGGCTAATACCCCCATGGCAGATCCAGACTTAAAAGTGTTCACTGAGGGGAGCAGCTTTATAGATCAAGGACAATGGAAGGCTGGGCATGCCGTGGTAACACTCCGACAGATTCTGGAAGCAGAGGCACTCCCTTCTGGTACATTGGCACAAAAGGCAGAACTCATAGCCCTATCTGGGACATTCCAACTAGGTAAAGACTCCTGGATGACCATTTATACAGATTCCAGATTTTCCTTTTCTTTTGTTCACACCGACAGGGCCATCTGGAGAGAAAGGGGGGCTGTTAACCTCTGGTAATGAACAAATTAAATATTCTAGAGAAATCCTAACCTTACTATTAATAACATTGGTCTTAGAGCCCAAAGAAATAGTTATAATACATTGCCCTGGACACCAGTGGACAGATAACTTGGAGGCAAAAGGTAATTTTTTTTTTCTGAGACAAAATCTCACTCTGTTGTCCAGGCTGGAGTGCAGTGGTGCAGTCATAGCTCACTACATCCTCAACTTCCTGGCCCCAAGTGATCCTCCTCTCTCAGCCTCCTGAGTAGCTGGGACCACAGGCATGTGCCACTATGCCCAACTAATTAAAATTTTTTTTGTAGAGATAAGGTCTCGCTATGTTGCCCAGGCTGGTCTCAAACTCCTGAGCTCAAGCATTCCTCCTATCTTGGCCTCCTACAGTGCTGGTATTATAGGCATGAGCCACCACACTTGGTAAAAGGTAATATTTGAGCAGACCAGGCTGCTAGGGAAATGGCATTAAAAAAAGACCCCAAAAGTTCTGCTAATGCCATTAGTATCTGAAACAGACCTCATCATAGAACCCCTTAAATAGTCAGAAGATTTAAAAATAACACTTAATTGGGGTTTTGACCTCAATCAAAAAACCCAGGACAGATGAATCTGTAATAAATAAGAAAAAAAGTCCTGGCACCTAAACATCTTATGATAGATGTTATCAAACATGTACATGACACCACGCACTATGGTAGAGATGTCACTCTCCAGTGAATCCAAAATTACATCTTTGGGCCATACTTAAAGAGGACTATCCAAAAGGTAATAGATTGCTACTTGGTGATAACGAACACTTTTTTTTTTTTTAGACGGAGTCTTGCTCTGTCACCTGTGCCGGAGTGCAGTGGCGCAATCTCTGCTCACTGCAACCTCTGCCTCTGGGGTTCAAGCGATTCTCCTGCCTCAGCCTCCCGAGTAGCTGGATTACAGGCGTGTGCCACCAGGCCCGGCTAATTTTTTGTATTTTTGGTAGAGATGGGGTTTCACCATGTTGGCCAGGCTGGTCTCAAACTCTTGACCTCGTGATCTGCTCGTCTTGGCCTCCCAAAGTGCTGGGATTACAGGCTTGAGCCACCGCACCCGGCCCACAGATTTTTTTAAAAAAGAAAAATGTAATAGAAAAATGCCTTCTCTGCACCAAAAACGATCCTAAGACTGGTCCTCCACCCTGCACTATTAGGGGTTCAAGCAAGAGGTGAAGGGCCAGTGGAAGACTAGCAAACTGACTTCACCATGATGCTGAGGGCAGCAAGACATTTTAAATATTTGCTTGTTTTCATAAGTACTTTTTCAGGATGGGTTGAAGCATATCACGGCAAGACCGAATGGACATCTACAGTTGTGAAGGCTCTGTTAAAGGAAATAATCCTTGGGTTCAGATTGCCTGTCTGTGTTCAGAGTGACAATGGGGCGGCCAAGTTACAGAGGATGTGTCCCAGGCCCTCGACATAACCTGGAATCTCCATATGGCCTGTAGAACACAGTCTATTGGAAAAAACTGAAAAGATAAATACTATAAAAGGAACCACACTTGGCCCAGCACGGTGGCTCACACCTGTAATCCCAGCACTTTGGGAGACCGAGGCAGGTGGATCACGAGGTCAGGAGTTCGAGACCAGCCTGACAAACATGGTGAAACCCTGTCTCTACTAAAAATACAAAAATTAGCCAAGCGTGGTGCACACCTGTAATCCCAGATACTCAGAAGGTTGAGGCAGGAGAATTGCTTGAACCCAGTAGGCGGAGGTTACAGTGAGCTGAGATCGTGCCATTGCACTCCAGCTTGAGCGACAGAGCGAGACTCCGTCTCAAAACAAAACAAAACAAAACAAAAACAATAACAAAAAACCATACTATAAAAAGAACAGTAGCTAAAATTTGTCAGGAAACTAACCTGACGTGGGATAAAGCTTTGCCTATTGCCTTACGCACAGTAAAAGTAGCCTGAAGAAGTGGGCTTAAGTCAAGGACTTTTGAAATCTTATATGGGAGACCAATTCTCTGCCTGCCTTTTAAACTAAAAGATCCCCATTATATTCATAAAAAAAAAAAGAAAAGGCTGGGCATGGTGGCTCACTCACGCCTGTAATCCCAGCACTTTGGAGCCGAGGTGGTGATCACAATAGTCAGGACGATTGTAGGACCATCCTGGCTAACATGGTGAAATCTCTGTTCTACTAAAATGTACAGATAAATTAGCCGGCATGGTGGTGGGCGGGGGAGGGGGATGTAGTCCAGTACTGGGAGGTGAGGCAGGAGAACGGTGTGAACCCGGAGCGGAGCTTGCAGTTGAGCCGAGATCACGCCACTGCACTCCAGCCTGCGGCAGAAGCGAGAAAAAAAAAAAAAAAATTAGATATTCTATTTATTTATTTATCTGAGACAGGGTCTCACTCTGTCACCCAGGCTGGAGTGCAGTGGCATGATCATGGCTCACTGTAGCCTTGACCTCCCAGGCTCAAGTGATCCTTCCACCTCAGTCACCCAAGTAGCTGGGACTACAGGCATGTGCCACCACTCCCAGCCAACATTTTGTATTTTCTGTAGAGATAGGGGGTCATCCTATGCTGCTCAGGCTGGTCCTGAACTCCTGGACTCAAGCAATCTACCCACCTTGTCCTCCCAAAGTGCTGGCATTACAAGAGTGAGCCACCATGTCTGGCCAAGAATTAGATATTATTAAATATGTACAATCTTTAGGTCTGGCTTTAACTACTATTCATGAGTTTACTTCCAGCAGGTTGTGGTTTCCAACAGACATTCCTTTACATTGCATTTGACTTGGAGATTGTTCCAAACCCAAAAGAATCAGCATCCTAATGACCAGCTGAAACCCCAATGGAAGGGGCCATATAAAGTACTACTGATGACCCTTCTTCTATTAGACTTTCAGGAACAAGGTCTTGATTTCTCCATAGTCATGTAAAACCAGCCCTACCAGACTCTTAGCCTAGCAAAAAACATCAGGAAGCCATTTCAACTCCAGAGCCTGTCTTGATCCCGCCTGAATGGATGAGTGAGTCTTTGAGCAAACTTAAATACCTCTTTAAGAAAAAACTAGATAAGTAACCTGTTTTAACAGAATTAAATAAAATTCATGTCTTTTGACCATAATTCATTATTGCTGTTGCTTTATGTAAAAAGGTGGGATATCCTCCTACTGTTTTTTCTTTCCTTTCCTTTCCTTTCCTTTCCTTTCCTTTCCTTTCCTTTCCTTTCCTTTCCTTTCCTTTCCTTTCCTTTCCTTTTCTTTTCTTTTCTTTTCTTTTGAGACAGAGTCTTGCTCTGTCACCCAGGCTGGAGTGCAGTGGTGTGATCTCTGCTCACTGCAAACTCTGCCTCCCGGGTTCAATAGATTCTCATGCCTCAGCCTCTTGAGTAGCTGGGATTACAGGCATGGGCTACGACATCCGGCTAAGTTTCGTATTTTTAGTAGAGATGGAGTTTCTCCATGTTGGCCAGGCTGGTCTCGAATTCCTGACCTCAGGTGTTCTACCTGCCTCAGCCTCCTAAAGTGCTGGGATTACAGGGATGAGCCACAGTGCCCAGTCCCTCCTACTGTTTTCTACCTTATTAAATGCTTAATTCATGTTAAGGAGGAGGAAGAATTACTTGAGCCCAGGGGGTTCATAGTTGCTTTGGTCACTACTATTGCTGGAATTATATGTATTTTCTTTTTTCTTTCTTTTTTCTTTTTTTGGAGACAGAGTCTTGTTCTGTCGCCAGGCTGGAGTGCAGTGGCATGATCTTGGCTCACTGCAACCTCTGCCTCCCGAGTTCAAGCGATTCTCCTGCTTCAGCCTCCCAACTTACTGGGATTACAGGTGCTCGCCACCACACCAAGCTACATTTTGTATTTTTAGTAGAGATGGGGTTTTGCCATGTTGGTCAGGCTGGTCTTGAACTCCTGACCTCAGGTGATCCACCCACCTTGGCCTCCCAAAGTGCTGGGATTACAGGCATGAGCCACTGTGCCTGGCCAGAATTACATGTATTTTCAAAATCTGGTGCCACATTAAAGTAGCTCCTTGTGTCCCTTTTATTTAGACAGCGCTGAATTTGCAAAATGCCCTCCCTTACTTTTTAAACTCCATTCATCCTTTTGTTCCTATTTTCGTTATTGCAATTTTTAGGATGACACAATACTATAGTTAAACTGTCTCGAGGTGTTGCTACTGGAGGAAACCTATCAGATTGTTGGGCCCCAAGACCGCTCAAGGTAAACATTTTTCATTAGTGATACCTGTCACTGACTTTTCAGATGTCCCAAATGCTACTACATATCTGGACCAACCACCGTCCACGTTCACCTTCTGGGTCCAGTTGATTGTACACCAGGAAATTCCTACCCCTTTTTACAACTTGTCTCAGCCTATCACAATTAAAAAATCATTTTACAGCACAGGTCCTCCCAGGTCCATGACTTACTGAGTAGATAAATGTAGCCAATACATGAGAAATAAAGTTAAAAACCTGTCCCTGCTAGGCCAGCAAAATCTATAGCTGGGGTATTACATAAATGGATTCTGGGGAGCTTGTAAAAAAAAAGACCCATGGCTCAATTCCATCTAGTCAATACTCCCCATGAATAAGTCCGTCAATGAATGCACCCTTGGGGGCGTCACTTATGTGCACCCAGGGTATATATTTGTTTGTGGCAAAGGATCAGACCCTCCACTGTTGGGATGGGCCCACTGATATCTTGATAGTTTACATATCAAAGGCTCCTATTTGCTAGGACATTTGGTGACTCCCTTTTCAATCCATCTTACCTATGAAAGATTCTGTCCTTTATCCCATAAGTTAAAGAGAGGCTGGGTGCGGTCACTAACACCTGTAATCCCAGCACTTTGGGAGGTTGAGGAGGAAAGATCACTTGAACCCAGGGGGTTGAGACCAGCCTGGGCAACATAGGAAGACCCCATCTCTAAAAAAAATTTAAAAATGAGCTGGGCATGGTGCCATGAACCTGTAGTCCCACTACTTGGGAGGCTGAGATGGAAGGATTGCTTGGCCCCAGGAAGTCGAAGTTGCAGTGAGCTGTGATCATGCCACTGCTCTCCAGCCTGGGCAACGGAGTGACTCTGTCTCAAAAAAACAAAAAAACAAAACTAAACTAAAAATTTGGTGGGTAGATATCAGGGATCCTGATGGCAGTCTTTTGGGTGTCATCATTTCTAATTATGGAGTCTATGCTAACAGGGATATGATTAAAAACTTATCTGCCACCATACAGACCATTACAAAAGAGACCACTAAAAACCTTAAAACACAACACAAATCTCAAAGTTCCCTTGCTCAGGTAGTTCTGGATGATTGGGCTGTGCTTTATTTCCTTTTGGCCAAACAGGGAGGGGTCTGTGCTTAGAGCTACTTGTTGCAGCTATATGGATACTTTGGGTGAAACAGAGACCTGAATAGAAAAGATCATCCAACAAGCTATCTGGCTACAACATGCTCCTACTACAGGCGCTATGTCTGACTGGTTCTCTGAGCTTTTCACATGGATACTTCAAGGTTTTCAGTCTATTTTATAAGGACTTTTGAAATTTGGGCTTGCATTTCTGACAATAGGACTTATAATTTATCTTATGTCTGGTGTGCCATTAAATGTTATGCCAAGATGGTAGACAGGTGCACTAACGTGTACACGCTGCTCCCTTGAAATTCCTGACCTGGAACTTGTGAATACTTAGGGGTTACTGTCAGGCAGTTTCATTCCTCTAATTCTGACTCTTACCCCAGCTACACCTTTTGCCAACAGGAAGAAGCTGGAGTGATCTTTGACTGATATCGCATATTAGCTGTCACCTCAGGATTCAGAGTTGATCAAGCCCGGGGGACTGAAACTGTCCCTATAAGCTTTATAAAATTAATCGGGGAAGAAGAGGGGGGAGGGAAATGAAACTAAACCAGGCTCGCAGCACTCTCAGCATTAATCGTTAGGTCAGCTTGCTCTCTGACCTGCTTCCTCATAGGTGTTTGGTGCCTATTGTCCCAGCATCACATAGACCCTAGATTATGGTTCCCCCTAACTCTTCTATAGATAACAACTTGAACATCATGAAACATTAAGTGTTCCCTTTGAGATATTCCTTCAGGTCCTGCATGCCGATGAAACTACTGACTCAGCTGGTCTGAAGGACCCCACTAATGCCAGCACATCTGAAGGACCCTATGAGGAGCTGACTCACCAAAGAATTCAGTTTCCACATCCTCATGATTTCATCCTCCTTGTTCTGACCAATCAATGATTCCAATTTTCTAGCCCCTCATCCTCCACAATCCCCTTAAAAATTTCAGCCCAGACCACCTTGGGGAAATGGATTTGAGGATTTCTTTCTATCTCCTTGTTCAATGCCTTATGATCATTAAACTCTTTCTCTGCTGCGGACCCTGCTGTCTCTATGTAATTGGTCTGTTACCACGCAGTGGGCTTAAGAACCTGTTGCCTATAATAAGGGTACTCAATGCAAAAGACAGCAGAGCTTTAGACCTGGGAGGAATCTGCCCATGACTCTTGGGGCTCCGTGAGGAAACAGGGCACCCAAAAAGAGGTCAGTGACACCTTGATTGTATTCCTCAAGGGGTCTTAGAGTTGCTAGAAGTCGCCTCTAGATATCTTTCCGTGGAATCTAAGGTGGTAAAAAGGAAGGTGGAGTAGAAGTGAATAGGAATGGAAGAATAAGTCTTCAAGGATCCAGTTTGGAGATATGTTTAGTTTTCCAAAAGGCTGATGAAATTTTACAATTTTCTCAGCAAAATCATGCCAAGAAGAAAGGAAGCAAACAGAGAGACAAAACCCGTAATTAAAAGAGGTTTCAGTCAACTGGAAAAAAGTCCCACAAACAAGATCCACAGGAGAAAAGCAGAAAGGTCTTTCCTCACATAAAATTGTAGGCTGAGTATTAGCTTTTTTTTTTTTTTTTTTTTTTTT
>NW_016805922.1:55708-73492 GCF_001698545.2 Rhinopithecus bieti
AATAGACCTTTCCATAAGTAAAATCGGGCAATTGTTTAGAATGAGAGACCCTAAAATCCTTTTCAAATATAAGAGCCTTTTTAATTTAAATGATGCATCTTTTAGATACTGACAATTAAAACTTCCAATACTACACTTGGTCCAATAGCAGCTTGATCCAATAAGCCTCTTCATGGAAAGCCCAGGAGATAACTTTCCAGGTTTAGAATAAGTTTTTACCATTTAAGCAAGAGATGTTCCTGGAGAGGGGAGAGAAGAAGCATTCTCCGTGACCCCCAAGAAATGTACTCCCGGGAATAGGCTAAGATACCGGAACACTGTTGTTGCTACTGACAGTTAAGAATGGCATTTGAGGCCAGGAGCAGTGGCCCACGCCTGTAATCCCTTCCCACTTTGGGAGACCGAGGCAGGTGTATCATTTGAGGTCAGGAGTTCAAGACCAACCTGGACAACATGGTGAAACCCCATCTCTACTAAAAATACAAAAATTAGCTGGGCATGGTGGCACATGCCTGGAATCCCAGCTACTTGGGAGGCTGAGGCACGAGAATTGCGTGAACCCAGGAGGCAGAGGCTGCAGGGAGCCGAGATCATGCTGCTGCACTCCAGCCTGGGTAACAGAGCAAGATTCTGTCTCAAAAAAAAAAAAAAAAAAAAAAAAGAAAGAAAGAAAGAAGAATTTCTTACCCTTCTGTACCCTTCTGCTGGCTTCTTAGGTCCTGGGTTCCCTTGACTATGACTCCCAGAAGAGCAGAGTGGCTTTGGTAACCTGCTCACAGTGCCAAAACTGGGATTCTCCTTAACCCCCTGCATGTTAATGAATGTGTATGTCTTTCCTCCTATTAATCTGTCTTTTGTCAGCTAATTTTCAATGAACCTTCAGAGAATGAAGAGTTTGCCCTTTGCTCCTATGCACATATCTGATAAAGGATGTGTGTCTCTAATATACAAAGAACTCTTAAAACTTCACAATAAGATAACCAAGAAACCAATACGAAATGGGCAAAAAATTTGAACAGACACTTCAGCAACGAAGGAAACAAACACATGAAAAGAGGCTCAGCGTCATTAGTCATCAGAGAAATGCAAATTAAAACCTCAGGGAGAGACCCATTCAAATGATTCCAGTTTATTTTATTTTTTTTTAAAGACAATACTGAGTCCCAGTGAGGACGTAGAGCAATGGGAACACTTACGCATTGCTGGTGGGAATGCAAAATGGCACAGCCACTCTGGAAAACTATTTGCCAATTTCTCCTGAAGTTAAATATATGCTTACCACATGACTCAGCAATCTCACTCCTAGGTATTTACCCCAGAGAAATGACAACTTACATTTTTACAAAAACCTATAGAGGAAGTTGTACAGTAGCTTTATTTATACTTGTCAAAAGCTGGAAACAACCCAAATACCCCCAAGTGTCCCTCACATGGTGAATGGACAAGAAAACTGTGGTTCATCCATACAATGAATTACTAATCAGCAATTAAAAGAGACCAACTACTGACACCAACAACATGGTGGAATTACGAACGTGTTATGCCAAGTGAAAGAAGCCAGATTCAAGAGGGTACATGTTTTATGATTCTATTTATGTGTCGTTGTTGAAAAGACAAAACCCACGGGGATAGAAAAGAAGCAAATGGTTGCCCAGGCCTTTAGGTAGGCTGAGTAGCCAACATCAAAGGGACGGCAGGAAATTTGGGGGATGATGGATCTCTTCTCTATCTTAATTTTGGTAGTGGTTAATACTGGTGGTAACACTGAGCCATTTGGTGGCGGTTTGGCTTGTCAATACTGAAAAGGGTGAATTTTTCTGTGCATAAATTATACCTCAATAAACCTGATTTTAAAAAGTTACACTTTGGGGGGCTTTAAATAGAAGAAGGAACTAAAAACGCATAGGTAACAATAGCAATGAAAATAGAAGAGTACAATTCTAAGTTAAAATATTCTAAGATCCATTTCTGTGTAGGAGGCGTATAGAGACCTTGATTTACTTTAAGGGTAAAGTAAATAAGGGTAAGGGTAAAGGCCAGGCACAGTGGCTCACACGGTAATCCCAATGCTTTGGGAGGCTGAGGTGGGAGGATCGCTTGAGAAATTTAAGATTAGCCTGGGCAACAAAGGCAAGACTTGGTCTCTACAAAGAATTTTTTAAAAAGTAAAATAAGTAAAATGTAAGGCTAACTAATAAGGTGTAGAAATAAAATACAGATATCTCTTGCTTAACATCAGTAATCTGTGTTAGAAATCAAAAGTTTTGTGTGAAAACATACAATGGGCAGAAACCTAGTTCCCATTATTTTAAATTAGCTGGGTGTGGTGGCAGCACCTGTGGTCCCAGCTACTTGGGAGGCCAAGGTACGAGAATTGCTTGAACCTGGGAGGCGGAGGTTGCAGTGAGCCGAGATTGCACCACCGCACTCCAGCCTGGGTAACAGAGTGAGATTCCATCCAAAAAAAAAAAAAAAAAGGTAGATTCCAGAAATAAACCCTCACAGATATGGTCAGTTGATTTTCGACAAGAGAACCAAGACCATTCAATAAGGAAAATACAGTCTTTTTATTCATGGTGGTGGGGAACCTGGATATCCATTTGGAAAAGAATGAAGTTGGACACTTACTTTATACTACGTACAAAAATTAACTTATATGGATCACAGATTTAAGTGTAAGAGCTAAACGTATAAAACTCTTACAAGAAAAGATAAGGGGAAAAGCATTATAACAACTGGATTTGGCAATGATTTCTTGGATACAGCACCAAAAGCACAGACAACAAAAGAAAAAGCAGATAAATTATACTTCATCGAAAATTAAAAATATTTGTGTATCAAAGGACACTATTGAGAGAGTGAAGGGAAAAGAATGAGAATAGACATTTCTTAGACTTTTTTTTTTTTTGAAATGGAGTCTCCCTCTGTCACCCAGGCTGGGTACAACCTCAGCTCACAGCAACCTCTGTCTTCCAGGTTCTCCCGCCTCAGCCTCCCAATTAGCTGGGATTACAGGCAACTGTCACCATGCCTGGCTAATTTTTGTATTTTTAGTAGAGATAGGGTTTCACCATGTTGGCCATGCTGGCCTCGAACTCCTGACCTCAAGTGATTCACCCACCTTGGCCTCCCAAAATGTTGGGATTACGGGCATGAGCCATCGAGTCTGGCTGACAATAGACATTTCTCCAAAGAAGGCATACAAATGGTCAAAAAACACATGAAAAGATGTACATCTCTAGTCATTAGGAAAATCAAAACCACAATGAAATACCACTTCATACCAAATTGATGCCTATTATAAAAAACAAGTAAAAAACTGAAAAATAACAAGTGTTGACAAAGACACAGAGAAACTTGTACATTGCTGGTAGGAATGTAAAATGCTGCAGCCACTGTGGAAAATAATTTTGCAGTTCCGCAAAAAGTTAAACATAAAATTACCATATAATCCATAATTTAATTTCTAGGTATATACCTAAAATAATTGAAAGCAGGAACTCAAACAAATATTTGTACGCCAGTGTTCATACCAGTGTTATTCACAATAGCTAAAAGGTGTAAACAACACAAATGTCCATCAATGGATGAGGATATGCAAAATGTGGTATATACGTACAATAGAATATCATTCAGCCTTAATAAGAATGAAATCCTAATACTTGCTACAAATGGATGAACCCTGAAGAAATTATGCTAAGTGAATAAACCAGATACAAAAGGACAAATACTCTATGATTCCACTTACATGAGGTGCTTGGAATAGGCAAATTCATAAAGAGAAAGTAGAATAGAGGTTATCTGGGGCTGAGGGAGAGGGAAATAGGAAGTTATTTTTTAACGAGTACACAGTTTCTGCTTAGGGTAAAAACATTTTGGAAATGAAAAGTGGTGATGGTCACAAAACATTGTGAATGTACTTAATGCCAATGAATTGTATATTTAATAATGATTAAAAGGGTAAATTTTATGTTATGTATCTTTTACCATATACACGCAAATCAAAATCAAAAATCATTGTTTCCCAATCCCAAATGAATAATACAGCTGTTCGCGAACAATTGCTTTATATGCAATAACATGATATTGAGGTGACTCTCTTAGTATCAACAATGACTGAGGTTCATACCCTCTTTGTTGACTTGGGAGAATGCTTCTTTAAAAAAATTTTTGTGGCGGGGCGCGGTGGCTCAAGCCTGTAATCCCAGCACTTTGGGAGGCCGAGGCGGGCGGATCACGAGGTCAAGAGATCGAGACCGTCCTGGCTAACACGGTGAAACCCCGTCTCTACTAAAATACAAAAAACTTGCCGGGCACGGTGGCTCAAGCCTGTAATCCCAGCACTTTGGGAGGCCGAGATGGGCGGATCACGAGGTCAGGAGATCGAGACCATCCTGGCTATCCCGGTGAAACCCCATCTCTACTAAAAAATACAAAAAAAAAAAAAACTACCCGGGCGAGGTGGCGGGCGCCTGTAGTCCCAGCTACTCGGGAGGCTGAGGCAGGAGAATGACGTGAACCCAGGAGGCGGAGCTTGCAGTGAGCTGAGATCCGGCCACTGCACTCCAGCCTGGACGACAGAGCGAGACTCCATCTCAAAAGAAAAAATAAAATTTTTTTTGTAGAGAGACAGTCTCCCTCTGTCACTCAGGCTGGAGTGCAGTGGCTCAATCATAGCTCATTGCAATCTTGAACTCCTGGACTCAAGTGACTCTCCTGCCTTGGCCTCCCAAAATGCTGGGATTACAGGTATGAGTCACGTTGCCTGGCCAGGGAACCCTTTTCAAAGAATACTTGATTCTGATATTCTACCAATAGTAGTTGGAATGTACCTTAAGATATTTTGGCGTGAGCGGTGGCTCACGCCTGTAATCTCAGCATTTTGGGAGGCCGAGGCGGGCAGATCACGAGGTCAGGAGATCGAGACCATCCTGGGTAACACGGTGAAACCCCGTCTCTGCTAAAAACACACACACACACAATTAGCTAGGCATGGTGGTGGGCACCTGTAGTCCCAGCTACCCAGGAGGCTGAGGCAGGAGAATGGTGTGAACCAGGCAGGCGGAGCTTGCAGTGAGCCACGATCGCACCACTGCACCCCAGCCCGGGCAACAGAACAAGACTCCATCTCAAAAAAAAAAAAAAAAAAAGATATTCCATGCACTGAGTTTTGTTTAAAATATTAGTTACTGAGTTTTGGGGACGAAATTATAAAATGTTGTCACACAAATATTGGTCAAAAAACGTTAAGTTGAAAGATAGGCAGTTTGTGTAAAGCTCTAGTCTTGAAAACCAGGAGAAAAATGCTAAATGGGGAAAGGTCCCACAAGGTATAAATTACAGATTTCCAAACAAGCAGATGGAAAACCAAGAATAAAGAAAATTTGAACAATGAAATGAAGGCTGAAAAGGTGGGGAAAATGCATAAAAAAACATAGTAAATGTAAAACACAAAATTAGATAGTAGAAACAAATTTGAATTGATCAATAATCACAATAAATGTAAACAGATTAATTTCACCTATTATAAGACAGAGACTTTTATATTGGATTTCTCTATTTCATTTTACAAAAGGCATGTCAAAACATATGACACAAAAGGTTAAAGGTAAAGGAATATACACCAGAGAAATACTAGCCAAAAGAATCCTATTTTGAAGCTAACAACTTAGTCTAAATATATGTAGCAAAACTTGACAGACTCACTGGAGAAACTGGAAAATCAGCAATCACAATGGGAGATTTCTTTCCCTAACATTTTAAAATGAAAAATTTCAAACATATCAGAAGTTGAAATAATTTTATAGTGTAAAAGAAAAGTGAAAAGAGAAAAGAAAAAATAAGTTAAATAAGAAAGAATCTTACAGTGTACAGCCATATACTCATTGCCTAAATTCTACCAATAACATTTTGCCATGTCTTTATCACATATCTCTTCATCTCTCCATCTTTCTATCTATTTATTAGTTCATTTTATTTTTTATGCATTTCAAAGTAAATTGAAGAATCAGAACTCTTCTCCTTTAGGCTTCACTAACAAAGTTGAATATCTGATTGCAATTTTTTCTTTTGAAATAAATTTTGTAGAAAGTGAAATGCACAAATATTATATACATACTTGCTGAGGTTTGACAAATGTATATTCCCACACAGCCTAAATCCTTGTTAAGATATAGGACATTACCATAACCCCATAAAATTCCTTCATATCAATTCTCTATTGTCCAGTCAATCATAATGGAAGATCTTAATACATCTTTCTTAGAAATTGATGGATCAAACAGACAAAAAAATTAGTAATGATCTACAAAATGTGAACAACAAATTAACAGGCTTGAGCTAATAGACATATAAAAAACTTTCTTCCATTAACAGAGAATGCACAGTATTTTGTTTTATTTTACTTTTATGTATTTATTTATTTAGATAGGGTCTCACTCTGTCACCTGGGTTAGAGTATAATTGGCTCGATCATAGCTCATTGCAGCCTCGAACTTCTGGGCTCAAGTGATCCTCATGTCTCAGCCTCCCAAGTAGCTGGGACTGCAGGTGGGAGCCACTGTGCCCAACTCATTTTTTTTTCTTTGGTAGAGATGAGGTCTTGCTATGTTGCTCAGGCTGGTCTCAAACTCCTGGCCTCAAGTGATGCTCCAGCCTTGGCCTCCCAAAGTGTTAAGATTATAGATGTGAGCCACTGGGCCTGGCTCACATTATTTTGAAGCACACAAAGAACATTTATGAGGATAGACCATATACTAGGCCTCAAAGGGATACTCACAAATTCCGAAATATTAATATCACACAGCCCACATTACCTGACCACGATGCTGGCAAAGCCCTATTGCCATGGCTTGGGAAGATGTTGCCTGAGCATGCAGAGCACCATGGACAGGAAAGCAGGATCCATGGGAAGGGAATAATTTTACAACCCTGTCACATGAGCAGCTGGATCCTAGAGGAACCTATTCCTGCTAATGTCAGTTTTCATCAGGTCTGTGTCACCTGCACCCCAAGTCCCAAATGAGGGAGATGCTTACAAGTAAAGACATGGTACAGTTGTGCAGGCATCTCGCTAGTGTATGACTAATTCCTGACATTTTCCTTTTTCTTAAAGTATAAAACACTTAGCTCGGCATGGTGGTGTGCACCTATGGTCCCAGCTACTCAGGAGGCTGATGTGGGAGGATCACTTGAGCAGAGGAGGCAGAGATTGTAGTGAGCCAAGATTGCACCACTGCACTCCAGCCTGGGCAACAGAACGAGACCTTGTCTCAAAACGAAAGAAAGAAAAAAAAAAGCATCCTGTCTTTACAAAAAAATTTTTTAATTAAAAAAGGTATAAAGCACATTATTTTATTTAATCATCCATAAAATAGTATTTTTGCAATAGCCTCTTTGCAGATGAAGCAATTGAGATTCAGAAAGTAAGTTTAGGTGATTCATTCAAGATCTCAGCTCCAGTTGGCCCATTCAAATGGTTCTCAAAATCTCGGAGTGATCCTCTGACATTCTAACTATGCTTCATCTGTTCCCTTTTTCTTCTGTTATACAGTGTGCTCCTCAAAGGCATGGACTAGGTCTTATTCATCTTTGTGTCCCCAGTGCCTGGCATAGGGCCTGTTATAGCACTGACATTTGTTGACATAGGCAAAAAATTGTGCCTACCTGTATTAGTTTGCTAGGGCTGCCATAACTACAGACCATGTAGTTTTACACAGCAGAACTAATTTTCTTTTCTTTTTTATTTTCTTTTTTTTTTTTTGAGATGGAGTCTGGCTCTGTCACCCAGACTGGAGTGCCGTGGTGAGATCTCGGTTCACTGCAAGCTCTGCCTCCTGGGTTCACGCCATTCTCCTGCCTCAGCCTCCCGAGTAGCTGGGACTACAGGCACCTGTCACCACGCCTGGCTAATTTTTGTATTTTTAGTAGAGGCAGGGTTTCACCGTGTTGGCCAGGCTAGTCTCGAACTCCTGACCTCAAGTGTTTCGCCTGCCTCAGCCTCCCAAAGTGCTGGAATTACAGGCATAAACCACTGCACCTGGCCAGAAATTAATTTTCGCACCGTTCCGGAGGCTAGAAGTTTAAGTGTTGGCAAATTGTGTTTCTTCTGAGGCTTCTCTCCTTGGCTTGTGATTGAAGGAATAAATGACTCGCTCCCTAAGTCAAAGAGCAAGAGATAATGTGTGAGATTGAGAGAGGAAAGAGAAGAATACAGCACTAGCTAGGACTGCCAGGAACATGACCCAGAAAACTAATTCAAACCATTATTTGAAATGACGGTTTCAAATTAAAAAGAGAGATCTAAGCAAATCATTGAAAGCCAGGTATAATTTTGGAAAGCCAGATACAGTTTTGACCACAGTATCTCAAACAGCATTAAGAATCTCTCCATCAGCTGGGCACAGTGGCTTGCACCTGTAGTTCCAACTGCTCAGGAGGCTGAGGTGGGAGGATTGCTTGAGCCCGGGAGTCCAAGACCAGCCTGGGCAACACAGCAAGACCCCTTCTCAAAAATTAAAAAGAAACCTTCCATCTGTCAACCCACCTTCTGAGAATATGTTGACCTTATTCTCTCAGGCTCTGCCACGGAATTGTGGACATGACCATCTGCAACCTAAAGTCAGCATCTTTACAATTTATGATTCAAGGAATGAAAAACTGAGCCCATCTCTCTGTCTCTGTCTCTGTCTCTGTCTCTGTCTCTGTCTCTGTCTCTCTCTCTCTGTCTGTTCTCGCTCTCTGTCTTTCCCCTTCCCCCCAGGGAAGATGCTGATTGATTAGGATGGGCTCAGTTGTCCATCCTGAGGCCAAAGCATTAAAGCCAGGTGGGCAGGGCAGTATGATTAGCTGAACTGGAACACACATCTACTGCTATGACCCCAAGAGGGCAGGAGGGGCTATCAGAAATAAAGGAGAGAGTACTGGGTAGAAGAAATCCAGCCACGCTTGGTGACTCATGCCTGGAATCCCAACTCTTTGGGAAGCTGAGGCAGGAGGCCTCTTAGCGAGGCCCAGTCACTATTTAAAATAATAATAATAGACAAATCCTACAGGTTTTCCATTTCAGCATATACTGATGGCTTCATACACACGTTCAATTTAAAGACTAATAACCTTAAGCGATGACTATCCTGTTTATCTTCACAAGCACAAATTTATCTATTTTATATATTAATGCTTTGTAGACTTCATAAAGAACCTATAAAGAGCAAATTCTATAGGTAAATATGAATCGTTTAGAATTTTCCATCTCAGGCCGGGCGCGGTGGCTCAAGCCTGTAATCCCAGCACTTTGGGAGGCGAGAGGAGGCGGATCACGAGGTCAGGAGCATCGAGGGGACCCATCCTGGCTACACGGTGAAACCCAGTCTCTACTAAAAATACAAAAAACTTAGCGGGCGACAATAGGACGGCGCCTGTAGTCCCAGCATACTCCGGCGAGGGTGGACAGGAGAATGGCTGTGACTCCGGCGAGGCGGAGCTGGCAGTGAGCTGAGACCGGGCCACGCACTCCAGCCTGGGTGACAGAGCGAGACTCCGTCTCAAAAAAAAAAAAAAAAAAACAAAAATTTTCCATCTCTCCACACATTTTCAGAGGAATAATGACTTTTTAAAGGCAGAATGGTTGAATGCTTTCACATCTGCAAATAGACTTTCTTGTTTCTTTAGTCTCTCTTAGCTTTCTTCAACTTCAGTAACTATGAAGTATGGGATGGGATAATATACATGAAACCTTGGTTATTGTATTTTATGGGCAATTAAGGAATTTTTCAAGGATAATTTATACGGTACACCTCCCCAGCTGTATTTGTCTTTAGGACCTAACCTCCCACAGAAGATAAAATCGTCTGTGCTAATGTTAACTAGAGCATCTACTGTGTGGCCAGCTCCTTATGTATTTTACCATATGAGGTTAAGCAGTTGTAGGTTCAATTTTGTAAGTAAGAAAAATGAGGTTCAGACAATTTACATAAACTCATACAAGAGGAATGATAGACAATGAAGAGTCAGAAGGGTGAGGGGTTGGGAGGAGGAGGATGATGAGAAATTACTTAATGGGTACAATGTACATTACTTGGGTGAGGAGTACCCTAAAAATTCTGACTTTACAACAACACAATCTATGCATGAAAGAAAATTGCGTTTGTACTCCATACATTTAATTTTTTTTTTTTTGAGGCAGAGTCTCGCTGCCTTGCCCAGGCTGGAGTACAGTGGTGTGATCTCAGCTTACCACAACCTCTGCCTCCCAGGTTCAAGCGATTCTTGTGCCTCAGCCTCCCGAGTAGCTAGGACTACAGGTGCACACCACCATGCCTGGGTAATTTTTTTTTTTTTTGAATTTTTTAGTACAGACGGAATTTCACCATGTCAGTCAGGTTGGTCTTGAACTCGTGACCTCAATTGATCCACCTACCTCGGCCACCCAAAGTTCTGGGATTACAGGTGTGAGCCACCACACCTGGCCTGTACTCCATAAATTTATACTTTTATTTTTTTTTTAAAAAGAACAACAACAACAACAAGCCAAACTCACACAAACTCTTAGGTATCAGGGTTAGAATACAAATATTTATTTATCTGACTTTACAACTCTGATTCCTATCCTTGGGGGCTTAGGAACTTTGGAAAGTTTGATGTAAGGGATGCATGCATGAGGTGTAGTTAAAAACACACACACAGGTTTCATTCCTGGAACTCACACTTTCTAGCTGTACAATATTAATGGCAAATAGCTTTTGAATGTTTTCCAAGTGCTCAGCACTTTGTGTGCACAATATCTCATTCAATCTTCTTGAAAACTTTTGGAATAAGACACTACTATTGTTATTCCCACTTTAAAGATGAGGAAACTGACACAGTTGATAAGGTACAGAAATGACGCTTGAACTCAGATGGTCTGATGCCAGTGCATGGTTTGTAACCAAACGATATGGATATAAAAAGGAAACGAGCAGTTGTAAAGAACTGAATCATAGGCCGGGCGGGCATGGTGGTTCACGCCTGTAATCCCAACACTTTGGGAGGCTGAGGCAGTGGATCACTTGAGGCCAGGAATTCGACACCAGCTTGGCCAACACGGTGAAACCCCCATCTCTACTACAAATACAAAAATTAGTCGTGGTAGCATGCACCTGTAATCCCAGCTACTTGGGAGGCTGAGGCAGGAGAAATACTTGAACCTGGGAGGCAGAGGTTGCAGTGAGCCAAGATCGCGCCATTGCACTCCAGGCTGGGTGACAGAGCAAGACACTGTTTCAAAACAAAACAAAACAAAAAGAATTAAATCCACTCTTGAGAAATGGTTTATTTGACATGGCAATTAAGAATGTGGGTTTTGGGGCCGGGCGCGGTGGCTCAAGCCTGTAATCCCAGCACTTTGGGAGGCCGAGACGGGCGGATCACGAGGTCAGGAGATCTAGACCATCCTGGCTAACACGGTGAAACCCCGTCTCTAATAAAAAAAAAAAAAAAAAAAAAAAAAAACTAGCCGGGCGAGGTGGCGGCGCCTGTAGTCCCAGCTACTTGGGAGGCTGAGGCAGGAGAATGGCGTGAACCCGGGAGGTGGAGCTTGCAGTGAGCTGAGGTCTGGCCACTGCACTCCAGCCTGGGTGACAGAGCGAGACTCCGTCTCAAAAAAAAAAAAAAAAAAAAGAATGTGGGTTTTGAAGCAGATTGCTTGGCGACAAACCCCAGCTCTTCTACTTGCTAGAGGTGTGACTTCGGGTAAATCAAAGAACCTCACTGTCCTCATCTGTAAAATGGGCATACAGTAGTACCTACCTGCATTAGTTTGCTAGGGCTGCCATAACAAAATATTACAGACTGTGTGGTTTGAACAACATAAATTAATTTTCTTACAGTTTTGGAGGCTAGAAGTCTAAACGTTGGTAAATGTTTCTTCTGAGGCTTCTTTCCTTGGCTTATAAATGGCTGCCTTCTTGCCATGTCCTTGCACAGTTATCCCTTGGTCTCTGTGTTGTCTGTGTCTTAATCTCTTTTTATAAAGATTCCAGGCATTTTGGATTAGGGCCACCAGTATGACCTCTTCTTGTCTTCATTATCTCTTTAAAGGCCCTGTCTCAAAATACAGTCACAATCTAAGATACTGGGCAATTGGACTTTAACATATGAATTTTGTAGGGGATACAATTCAGCCATAACACTACCTCATAGAGTTATTGTGAAGATTAAATGAGATGATGCATGTAAGGCAATGAACAGGGAACCTAGAATGCAGTAAGAGCTACCAGCAAGTTGCAAATCATTCCTCAGCAGGATATTGGCTGGAAGTACCCAGGGCTTCTCTTCTCATCCAAATGCAGTCCAGCATCATACTTGCTTAAGATTTACAGTCCCCATTTGAATCACACAAGTCTTCCATTCTGGTCTGGCCCCTCCCTGAGGTCGATATGAGGTTCTTCTCATAGAGAGCTCTCAGATTTTCTTTCTGTAACTGCTCCAAGTTTAGTCTTTAAAATGAGAACACATCCTGTCCCAACCCCTTACGGCTCAGCAAGTGCATTTCTAATACTACTGCTATTTCAACTCTTTGGACAAGTCACTTATTATTAAACTTTAATGATAATCACTTACATTTATAGCCTCTTTCAGTTTACAAAGCTCTTTTCCTATCCATTACCTCCTTTAATCCTTACAACATCTGTGGGAAGGAATTACGTTCTTCTCTATTTGACAGATGAAGAAAACAAGGCTCTAAAAAGTAGCATTGTCATCCCAGGTTACACAATTAACATGTGGCAGAGATGGGCTTCAAATTCTGGTCTTTTACTTTCTTTTTGTTTTGTTTTGTTTTGTTTTGTTTTGTTTTGTTTTGAGACGGAGTCTCGCTCTGTCGCCCAGGCTGGAGTGCAGTGGCCAGATCTCAGCTCACTGCAAGCTCCGCCTCCCGGGTTTACACCATTCTCCTGCCTCAGCCTCCCGAGTAGCTGGGACTACAGGCACCCGCCACCCCGCCTGGCTAGTTTTTTGTATTTTTTAGTAGAGACGGGGTTTCACCGTGTTAGCCAGGATGGTCTCGATGTCCTGACCTTGTGATCCGTCCGTCTCGGCCTCCCAAAGTACTGGGATTACAGGCTTGAGCCACCGCGCCTGGCCCTTTTATTTTCAATCTATCAGGAGTAGCTCACCCATCCAGGCATTTTTCTTTTTTCTTTTCTTTCCTTCTTTCCTTCTTCTTTCCTTCTTTCTTTCTCTCTCTCTCTTTCTTTCTTTCTTAGAGTTTCGCTGTTTTTGCCCAGGCTGGAGTGCAATGGTGCAATCTCGGCTCACCGAAACCTCCGCCCCAAGGTTCAACCAATTCTCCTGCCTCAGCCTCCCGAGTACCTGGGATTACAGGTACATGCCACCACGCCCAGCTGATTTTTGTATTTTTAGTAGAGATGGGGTTATGCCATGTTGGCCAGGCTGGTCTTGAACTCCTGACCTCAGATGATTCTCCCGCCTCGGCTTCCCAAAGTGCTAGGATTACAGGTGTGAGCCACCATGCTTGGCCCAGGTACTTTTCTATAAAAGTGGTACACTGGATAAATAATGCCCCTGCTCTCTCTCTTTTGGAGGAATGTAGGTAAGTTGTTGAGGTTAGTTATTTTGGTTGGAAGTGATTAAAAACTAACTCAAACTGGCTTAAGCAAAACTTGTATTGGGTAACCTTAAAAAAACAATTTGGAAGTATATTTTCTGACACAGATGGATCCAGATGCTCAAAGTATGTCACCAGAATGTATGTTCTTTCTTTCTCTTTCTTTCTTTCTTTCTTTCTTTCTTTCTTTCTTTCTTTCTTTCTTTCTTCTTTCCTTTCTTCCTTCCTTCCTTCCTTCCTTCCTTCCTTCCTTCCTTCCTTCTTTCTTTCTCTCTCTCTTTTTTTTTTTTTTTTTTTGAGATGGAGTCTCGCTCTGTCACACAGGCTGGAGTGCAGTGGCCGGATCTCAGCTAACTGCAAGCTCCGCCTCCCGGGTTCATGCCATTCTCCTGCCTCAGCCTCCCGAGTAGCTGGGACTACAGGCGCCAGCCACCTCGCCCGGCTAGTTTTTTGTATTTTTAGTAGAGACGGGGTTTCACTGTGTTAGGCAGGATGGTCTCGAACTCCTCACCTCGTGATCCACCCGTCTCGGCCTCCCAAAGTGCTGGGATTACAGGCTTGAGCCACCGCGCCCGGCTCTTTCTTTCTTTCTCTCTCTCTCTCTCTCTCTCTCTCTGTGTGTGTCTTTCTCTCTCTCTCTTTCCCCCTTTCTCTCTTTCTCTCTCTTTCTTTCTTTCTTTATTTCTTTCTTTTTTTGCAAGAAGTCTCCTCACTCTGTTACCCAGGCTGGAGTGCAAAGGCGGGATCTCGGCTCACTGCAACCTCTGCCTCCTGGGTTGAAGTGATTCTCCAGCCTCAGCCTCCTGAGTAGCTGGGATTACAGGTGCCTGCTACCATGCCTGGCTAATTTTTGCATTTTTAGTAGAGATGGGGTTTTGCCATGTTGGCCAGGCTGGTCTCAAACTCCTGACCTCAAGTGATCTGCCTACCTCGGCCTCTCGAAATGCTGGGATTACAGGTGTGAGCCACTGTGCCTGGTCTCCCTCTCCACTTCATAGCTTCCCTTTGTGTCGATCTTATTCTTAGACAAGCTCTCTGCTGAAGCTCTGTCTCCACTAGCTTCAGCTCACAGTTCCCTCAGCTCAACACACTCAACAGAAAGAGAACACTTCTTTTCTGTAAACTGCAATGCATGAGCTGGATATCATTCTCAACTCTTCGACCTGGGTTATGGGCCCACTTATGAACCAGTCACTGTGTCCAGGACAATGGAGTATTCTCATTGTTCAGGTCTGATCATTTGACCCCTCTGGAGTGGAGTATGGGGTGTGTGTGTGTGTGTGTGTGTGTGTGTGTGTGTGTGGTGTGTGTGTGTGAGAGAGAGAGACAGAGGGAGAGAAAAAGAGAGAGAGAGAGAGACCCACTAAGGGATCAAGTGAGGAGAAAGAAGATTCTTCAAATAAAAAGCACTGTTGTCAGGAGTGAGTGGGTGATAGGCGGATCTCTATAGGGTGTCTTTGCTCTGCAGAGCAACCACAGAGGAACTGGGGGTCCATCTTAGCAAGAACTCTCACTTCTTGTCTTGAGGAAGAGTAATAAGTGGACTTTTATGATTTTTCCCAGGACTGCTTAGCTTGGCTCAGTAGGCTAGACAATAAGGCAATAATTCAAGCAAAGTGAGGAGTAAAGAGTAATGAATAACCTAGTATGTTCAGGACAGGACCCAAACCAGGAGCAGCCCCAGAGGGGACTCTGAGATGCTCTTTGACGGTGGCCACCTCCCTGCTCCCTGCCCCCAGCACCTTCCATCTGCCTGTGAAGCTGTGAGCTCCGGCAGGGACCATGTCTGTTTTACTGACCACCTTCTCCCCAGTGCTTAGCCTGGTAACTGTGCCTGGCACATCACAGGGGCCTCACACATTTATTGGATGATTGAATAAATTAATGAACCAGGTTGATCAGTCTGACTGGCAGGATCTACCTACCTCTCTGGATAAGTCAACCCCCTTCTTTGACCTCTGTTCCCTGTCTGTAAAGTGGGAGAAGATATAGAAAGAAACGCTCTCCACAGACCCTGCAGCTCACGATTCCAGGATCGCAGGGTTCTCAGGAAACAGCCAGGATGCCTCTCAAGAAGCCAAATGGAAGGGGAAATCAAATGTATTGGGCACCTCATGTTCAGGTGCTTAATGAGACTAATTCACATGGTTCCCAGGTCTCCAAATTGTGGGATTTTATGGATCCATAACTTTAATAAAATTTGGGATTGAAATAGGCTACCTATTTTTTATTTTGGCAATAAAGACATTTTAAAAACCTCCCATTAACTATCACCACTATTTCTTAAAAGAAGTGGTGTGCTGTTTTTTGTTTTGTTTTGTTTTGCACTAAGCAAGTGGGAAATGCACAATCTCAAAATAAAAGAGCAGTCCCACTTCCCCACTGGAAAAAAAAGACAATTGGCAATCTTACATGCTTTTTTTTTTGCAGATAAAAATGCATTTCTTTCTTTTATTTTTTTTTTTGAGACGGAGTCTCGCTCTGTCGTGCAGGCTGGAGTGCAGTGGCCGGATCTCAGCTCACAGCAAGCTCCGCCTCCCGAGTTTAGGCCATTCTCCTGCCTCAGTCTCCCAAGTAGCTGGGACTACAGGCGCCCGCCACCTCGCCCGGCTAGTTTTTTGTATTTTTTTTTTTAGTAGAGACGGGGTTTCACGGTGTTAGCCAGGATGGTCTCGATCTCCTGACCTCGTGATCCACCCGTCTCGGCCTCCCAAAGTGCTGGGATTACAGGCTTGAGCCACTGCGCCTGGCCAAAAATGCATTTTTTGTCTCTGTAGCCCAGGCTGGAGTGCAGTGGCACGATCATAGCCCACAGCAGCCTTGAACTCCTGGCCTCAAATGGTCCCCCCACCTTACCCTCCCTGGGATGTAAGGGAGGGTAAGTAGCTGGGATGTAAGTAGCTGGGATGACAGGCACAAGACACTGTGCCCAACTCCAGATATACATTTTGAGATTGACCCGTGTATGGGGTCCAGTATTTGAGACCTACTAGCATGGATTACTTTTTGCCACCCCACCCCACTTACATACCTGTGAAGTGAGACTTAATCCACCCAATTTACAGATGAGGAAACAGATTTAGGGAGAGTGGTATTGCAAGGTCACAGAGACAGTTTTAGACTCAGTTTGTCTGGGTTCAAACCCACATCATCTTGATAAATCCTAAGCCAAGGCTATTTTCCAACAGGGAAAGAAATGACCCACACGGGCTCCCTTGGGGTGCCCCTGGGGTGTTCTGTAACCTAACCCTGTGCCTGGTCTTTGATGCTTTTTCCTTAACATATCTTTATGGTGTGCCTTTGTTCTTTAACACATCTTTATGGTGTGCCTACTTCACACCAGGCGCTGGGCTGGGGGCAGGGGAGAGTGTAGGGAGGAAAATCAAAAATATCCCAGCCCCTTTCTCTCCTGTCCCCTAGTACTCACTCTGGGTCCCGTTCCCCAGGCCTCCCTCCTTGCCCTGGCAGCCAACGAATCCCCATCGCAGGCGTGGGCTGCTACCAGTTTAGGGGCTTCCCTCTCCCAGGGGTGTTGGCAGTTTCCTAGGAGACTCTGGGAACCTTCAACGCCTCCAAGACCCAAAGGACTGAAAGCGTAATGGTGCAACTTCAGGCACTGTGATAGGTTCTAGGGGAGGTAATTGGGAGTAAGAGATCCAGTTCAAATCCTACCAGATAATACCCCCTCCAGCCCCTCCCCCCACTCCCACAGGCTTTGTGGGGCCTCACAGCCCCTCAGCTCAGGCTGGAAGAAGGGAGTCCCCTACATCAGGGGGCCCTACTGTGGAGGGGTGCTTGCTGCCCCGGCTGGGGGACCCCAGGGATCGTGGCCACCCTTCCCCCCAACTGCCAGAACCAGGAGCACCCTTTCCTGGTTCCGCCCCGCCCCGTCCCGCACGCCCGCGCGGGAGCGCGCCTCCGCCGGGCCGCGCCGGTGCACGAGAGCGCGCGCCTCGGCGCGGGAGCGCGCTCCGGGGAGAACCCGAGCAAGATGGAGGCCGCGCAGAGGCCGCCGCCTGGGCCGAGGCAGCCGCTGCTGGGAGCGCCAAGCCGCGGCGCCTAGGCCGTGCCAGTCCCGGATCCGCTGCCCCCGACCGTGCCCAGGTTGGTCTCCCCGCACCCTTTCCCCGCGGCCGCAGCCTCGCGCGCGTCCGGCCTGGGCGCGGGGCAGCCGCCCCCCC
>NW_016805922.1:74413-86792 GCF_001698545.2 Rhinopithecus bieti
CGTCCCGGGCCGGCGGCCCCCGCCAGCCGCCGCCGCCGCCGGCCCCGCCTCCGGGCACCATGCTGCCCTCGCAGGAGGCCTCCAAGCTCTACCACGAGCACTACATGCGGAACTCGCGGGCCATCGGCGTGCTGTGGGCCATCTTCACCATCTGCTTCGCCATCATCAACGTGGTGGTCTTCATCCAGCCCTACTGGGTGGGCGACAGCGTGAGCACCCCCAAGCCTGGCTACTTCGGCCTCTTCCACTACTGCGTGGGCAGCGGGCTGGCGGGCCGCGAGCTCACCTGCCGGGGCTCCTTCACCGACTTCAGCACCATCCCGTCCAGCGCCTTCAAGGCGGCCGCCTTCTTCGTGCTGCTCTCCATGGTGCTGATCCTCGGCTGCATCACCTGCTTTGCGCTTTTCTTCTTCTGCAACACAGCTACGGTCTACAAGATCTGCGCCTGGATGCAGCTCTTGGCAGGTAGGGGAGGGGGTGGGCGGAACCCCCAGAACAAGCGCCGGGGACGGGTCTCCTTCCTGCCAGGTCCCCTTCCTGAAGGAGTCAGGTAGATTTTGCTTCTCTGTGTTAAGACACTCACCTCCTTGGCTGACGGACCCTCAGTGGGTACTGCGGAGGGGGTGTGCTGGATAAAGACACCTTAGGGCAGGGGACAGAGCCTTGGGACTAGGCAGGTGGGTCTGTATGCTTGGATATGGGTAGACTGCATTTATTGCTGGGCTAGCATTAAGTTAGTGTCTCCAAGGGTCTCTGTTGGCTGTCTTGGGGAAATATTTATCTGAATGAGGGGTTACTGTAGGTATGATCGATTTCTGTTATGTTGAAAAAAAGCATAAAAGGTGAGTCAAGAGATCTAGCTTGGACTTTTAACTTGCTGACACTATCAACTTGGGTGTTTCACTTTACTTCTCTGAGGCTCGGTTTCCTCATCTGTAAAACAGTGGAGAAGGTGCCAAAAGGACAAATGAAAGTGTTTTGTAACCTTTAAAATGCTGTGATAAGGGCGAGAGGCTGTCTATTGTGCTTATCCAATGTTTTGAGATGTGAGTGGTCAAAATCATTGGGTGACATGGGTCTCTGGAGGGCAGGTCTCCATCCCCACCTCCCGCCCCTGCACCGTGCAGGAAACTTCTGGTGCCATGCCCAATGGGAGTGAGTCCCCGGGACCCTCCGAAATGTTTGACCAAGACAGTCATCTTACCCTAAGAACCAGAGAAGGGCCTTTTGGGAATGAGAAATGCTGAGACAATTTTCCAGGACCCATTAGAGTCCCCCACTTCCACCCACCTTTCGATCAGAGATAGATTTTGAAGACTCAGCAACTTGGACTTTTGCCTAATTGCTGGCAGGGAAGAGTTGGGCTGAGGAAAGTGGGGCCAGGGGATGGGAGGGGTGGGGGAGGAGAGCTGGTGAAGGGAAAAGTTTGGAGTCTTCCAGGGATGAGAAAGAGAAGGGGGAAATGTGATTGTCATGCTGCAGAGATGGTTTTTTAAAATAAGCACCTCAGGACATTCAACAAGTGACTGCCATTCCAAAAGAGACCCCCTGGAGGAGGCATTATATCACTTTCTGATGATTCCATTGCTCAGAGCATTGCAGGGAATTAACTTTGGAGCATGGGGTGTAATCACTTGAATATCGTCATTGAGGAGAAACCTCTATCTTTTAAATGAGGACTGTAACTTTTGGAAATGGCTGGAAGTCACTCCAGGTCAAGTATAGAGAATACAATGGGTCATCAAATTGATAATTGTCACTTGAAATGACAGCCAAGTGTGAGGACAAAGTCATGAGGCTGGTCTGTTTCCACAAGAGGACTTTTACAAATGCAGGGAGGAATTACTGCCTCATTGGAAGAATTGCCCAAACTCCCAGAAGGACTACTTTGAAGAAGGCAGATGTGGACATCCTAATGGGCTTGTTTCAAATTCATCTCACTCAACTCAATTTAGATGTGGATCTTTGAAGAGGATGAGAAAGGTGAACTATAGGATGTGGGGGATATGGCTCCATACTTCTCTGTGTTACCCATGGAGGTGATATTATGTATTTCCGTTCTATTTCTCCTGCAAAGGCAAGCTGGAACCCTCAATTCATCAACCTTAATTTGGAGTCTGCAGATGAGTTGCTGACCTCTTGGCGTTCAAATTCTCTGTAATCTGTGTGGGTTTAATCTTGGGGATTTGATGAATTGTCCAACAACCCCCATATAATAATAGAATTTCAGGTACCTTAGAGATCAGCTCCTTCAAATCCCACCTTCCCCTCTCCCCGTTTTAGAGAGAGGAAACTGAGTATAGAGACGGGAAGGGCTTACTTGAGGTCACACAGCTGGTAAGGGAGGAAGCTAGTTCTACAGCCAGGGGTTCTTGACTTCTGGCCCAGGGCACTTTTCCTTGCATTACTGCCCCACCCATGTGGGCTGAGGGGGCAGTTGGCAGAGTTGGGCAGTTTATTCCACTTTGTTCAGAGATTTCTGAGTTCTCTGGGTGAGTGACTGATTCACTTTGCTTAATAAAGTGACACCAGGCCAGAGCACTGGACTACAAGTCTTGGGGTGGGGGTTCTTGGCTGACTTGGGTCTGTGACTCACCATGCATTGTTAAGTAAGCCTTTTAGTTTAAATCTCAATTTCCCATTTGTACAATAGGGGACTGGGAGCAGGTAGATAAGGTGATTTAAAGTATCTCTTGGCCAGGCATGGTGGCTCACACCTATAATCCCAGCACTTTGGGAGGTTGATGTGGGAAGATTGCTTGAGGCCAGGAGTTGGAGACTAGCCTGGCCAACATTGCGAGACCCTGTCTCTGCAAAAAATAACATAAAATAAGTAAAAAATAAAGTATCTCTTTCAGCCCTGTGGGGATCCTGGGACAACTCTTTCATCAAGATCATTCCATTCAGAAAGTGATAAATCAGTCATCCTCAGAGGAACTGTGGAGAATCAAAGGGCTCTGTTTGTGTCACATAAGAATTAAAGTGCTTAGCATATGATTTTGTACCTGTTAACTTTTTTTTTTTTTTAAATTTTGAGACGGAGTTTCACTCTTGTTGCCTAGGCTGGAGTGCAATGGCACCATCCTGGCTCACTGCAACCTCCACCTTCCGGGTTCAAGTGATTCTCCTAACTCAGCCTCCCAAGTAGCTGGGATTACAGGCATCTGCCACAACGCCTAGCTAATTTTTTGTATTTTTAGTAGAGATGGGGTTTCACCATGTTGGCCAGGCTGGTCTCAAACTCCTGACCTCAGGTGATCCACACGCCTCAGCCTCCCAAAGTGCTGGGATTACAAGTGTGAGCCACCGTGCCTGGCCTGTTCCTGTTAACTTTTATTCAAGTATTTTAGGGTCTTCTGAGTGCAGAGCATGGGGGCATTGGGAAAATACAAAAAGATATGTATTCTTTTTTATTTGTTCTTCACCTGCTCTGTAACCATCCCTATGCTTAGTCCTGTAATACTGATATGCGTAAGATGTCATCCCTGTCTCCAAGGATCTTAGGTCTATAAAATGCAATTCCTACTCTCAGGGAGCATACTGTCTGGTTAAGTCACTATATTAGTCAGCAGTCTTTAAGTGGCGAACGACAGAAACCCAACTCGAGCTGGCTTAAATAAATTAGAAAAAAATAAAGAAGCTAGAGTTTATCAGCTCACTTAATTTGAAAGTCAAGAGTATTTGGCTTTGGGCATGGACAGATCCAGATGCTCACATCATGCCATGAAGACTCTGTCTCTCTCCATTTCTTGGTTCCTCTGTGCTCACTCATTTTAAATCCATTTCTGTCTTCAAGGTGACAAATAAGGCTACTAGTAGATCTAATTTACATTGTTTCAGCTTAGCGGTGCCTGTGGAAAAAGAATAATTCCAGCAAACGTTCCCGGGCTGAGCCAGATTGGCCCCGCTTGGTCAACTGTCCACCTCTTAATTAATCATGGTGACTTTGTCTAAGGCCTGAGCCACATACCTATCCTCGGAACCGCACATGGACTGATAGTGGAGAAAGGTCAATTCCCTCAAAGATAAATCAAGTATGAGCACCGGAAGAGGGGTAGCATGGGCAAGACAAGCGCCAACAGAAGTTTTCCTCTGGGCAGTCTGAGCACTAATATGTGCAGGCTGGAAATGCTGTGGAAACCCAGAGCAGCAGAGGGGGCTGCCAGCTTAGTTGGGAAGTGAGGCTTGAGCTGGGCGGGGTGTTACCAGGTGGGAGGTATGAGCGAGCATCCTGAATGGAGAGGAAGATCGTGGGCAAAGACATAGCAGTGAGAAAGACACATCTGGCTTGAGTGTGGCATCCACACAGGGGAGCAGCATGAGGAGAGGTGAGGAAGGAATTATGGGGGCCACAGTATGCTGGGTCGAAGAATTTCGACTTTAATCAGCAGCAGTTGGATGCTACTATGACTTATTATTATTAAAGAAAAATAGCTAACATTTTACATGCATTATATAATTTGATCGTCACAACAATCTTGTGGAGTAGGTACCATTATTCATATTTTATAGGTGAGAAAGCTGAGCCTCAAAGAGGAAAAAGTCATTTGTCCAAGGTCATACAGTTGGTAAGTGGTGGAGCCTGAACTGTAACTTCATATGCCTGACTCTAAAACCTGAGATCAGCTGGGCTCAGTGGCTCACGTCTGTAATCCCAGAACTTTGAGAGGCTGAGGCAGGCAGATCACTTGAGCTCAGGAGTTCAAGACAAGCCTGGGCAACATGGTGAAACCCTGTCTCTACAAGAAATACAAAAATTATCCAGGCATGATGGCATGTGCCTGTAGTCCCAGCTACTCAGGAGGCTGAGGCGGGAGGATTGCTTGAGCCTGGGAGGTGGAGGTTGCAGTGAGCCATGATCATACCACTGCACTCCAACCTGCACGACAGAGTGAGACCCTGTCTCAAAAAAACAAAACAAAATAAAACAAAGAACAAAAATTCCCGGGATCTTGGTTAAAGGAGGATTAATGGTGGGGATAGCGACATGTTTTTGCCAGAAGAGTCAACTGCTAACTAAGTACAGAGGCAGGATATCTCTGCTACGTTTTTTACCTGGTTGTTCCCATTTACTAAGAATATCCAATGTGCCAGCTTCTATGCTAGACATTTTCACATTCATTGTCGTTTAATCCTCATCTGTTAAAATAACTTGCTGCAAGGTCACACATTTAATAAAAGGTGGAGCTAAAACTCAACACAAGTCTAATACAGATCTAGAACCTGTTTGTATCACTGAACTGGAACCTAAGAAGTGAATACACAAATTATAGAGCTCTAAGCTCCATGGACTAAATGTTACCTGTGGGCCCGGTGTAGTTAGCCAGAGAACACTCCCAACTGGGTTAGAGATTCAAGCTGAAGTATGGTTAAGGGTCAGGGTGCCAGGATAAGCTAGTCGCGTAAGAGCACAGGATTATGGCCAGGCACAGTGGCTCTGGCTTATAATCCCAGCATTTTCAAAGGCTGAGGTAGAAGGGTTGCTTGAGGCTAGGAGTTCGAGACCAGCCTGGGCAACATAGTGAGACCCCATCTCTACAAATAATTTAAAAATTAGCCAGATGTGGTGGCACTCGCCTATTGTCCCAGCTACTCAGGAGGCTGAGGTGGGAGGATTGCTTGAGCTCGGGAGGTTAAGGCTGCAGTGAGCCATGATCATGCCACTGCACTCTAGTCTGGGCAACAGAGCCAGACTGTGTCTCAAAAATAAAACAAAACGAACAAAGAATAAAGGACTTATAATCCTTGCTCTGCCACTTTCCCACTGTGGGCCTTGGAGAAATGGGTTTGCCTCTCTGAATCTCAGTTTCTTCATGTGTAAAAACAGAGATTATCATTGTACCTGCTTTGGAAATGAAGGGGTAAAAATGCTGAGTGTGGTCCTGGTGTATGAGAAGCATTCGATAAATAGTTGCTGTTACTCTTGTGACACAGTCCGAGGGAAGAGCAGTTTATGAGGGATCCTTGATACTTAGAGTTTGGACTTGCCAGGATGACCAAAGGGCTTAAGAAGGCATAAACTGTCAGCTGGAAAGAGTCTTATCAACCCATTTCCCCAACTCTTTCATTTTAAAGATGTAAGGACTGGGTCTGAGTCTCAGAGAGAACGGACAAGTTCATGGTGACACAGTGAGACTTGTACCCAGACCTCTCCTCATTCCATGGAAGGGAGGTGATTCTGACCACATTCATTCAAATACTAAGTGCTCTGGTGCCTGGAACACAGCAGAGAATAAAACGTGTAGAATGGAATGGAAGCTGGTGGACCCTGGAGGTGGGAGGTGGCAGGAAGTGGGGTTTGGGGGATCTAGAAGTGAGTACCTTTCAGCCTTCCAGATGTGTGTTCTTTTTTTTCTTTTCTTTTCTTTTTTTTTTTTTGAGACCGAGTCTCCCTCTGTCACCCAGGCTGGAGTGCAGTGGTGCGATCTCAGCTCACTGCAATCTCTGTCTCCCAGGTTCAAGCGATTCTTCTGCCTCAGCCTACTGAGTAGCTGGGATTACAGGCACATGCCACCACACCTGGCTAATTTTTTGTATTTTCAGTAGAGACATGGTTTCACCATGTTGGCCATAACATGTTAGGTCTCAAACTCCTGACCTCAAGTGATCCACTGGCCTCGGCCTCCCAAAGTGCTGAGATTACAGGCATGAGCCACTACACCTGGCCCAGATGTGTGTTCTTAATTATCAGGGTCTCTGGACTAGTAACCTCAACCAGGAACTCCGATCACTGTGGCATAGAATATTCATCTACATTTCTGTCCGTTTCTTTCTTTCTTTTCTTTTATCTGAAACTGTGTCTGGCTCTGTCACTCAGGCTGGGATGCAGTGGTGCGATCATGGCTCACTATAACCTTGGGCTCCTGGGCTTAACCAATCCTCCCACCTCAGCCCCCTCAGTAGCTAGAACTACAGGCACACACCACCATGCCTTGTTAATTATTTTATTTTATTATTTTTTGAGACAGAGTCTCGCTTTGTTGTCCAGGCTGGAGTGCAGTGGCATGATCTTGGCTCACTGCAACCTCCACCTCCTGGGTTCAAGCAATTTCTAGCTAATTTTTGTATTTTTTAGTAGAGATGGGGTTTCACCATGTTGGCCAGGCTGGTCTTGAACTCCTGTGATCTTGAACTCCAGAACACTCAAGTGATCTGCTCGCCTCAGCCTTTATTCTATTTTTTTTTTTTTTTTTTTTTTTTTTTTTTTTGAGATGGAGTCTCGCTCTGTCACCCAGGCTGGAGTTCAGTGGCCGAATCTTAGCTCACTGCAAGCTCCGCCTCCCGAATTTACTCCATTCTTCTGCCTCAGCCTCCCGAATAGCTGGGACTACAGGCGCCCGCCACCTCGCCCGGCTAGTTTTTTGTATTTTTTAGTAGAGACGGGGTTTCACCGTGTTAGCCAGGATGGTCTCGATCTCCTGACCTTGTGATACGCCCGTCTCGGCCTCCCAAAGTGCTGGGATTACAGGCTTGAGCCACTGCGCCCGGCCTATTCTATTTTTTGTAGAGCCAGGGTCTCACTATGTTTCCCAGACTATACAACTCTTGGTCTCAAGTGACCCTCCCACCTCAGCCTCCCAAAGTGCTGGGATTACAGGCCTGAGCCACTGCTCCCAGCACATTGCCCTGGGCCTTGTTTCAGATTTGATTTGGGATTTTATTCTTCCACTGTCTTTGTTGTATGTGCATGATACTGATAAACACATTGAGATAATTTCTTTCCTCTTTCCCTCCTCCTCTCCCTCTTTCCTCTGTTCCTCTCTCATTTCTTTCTTCCTCCCCCAACTCTCCCTTCCTTCCTTCCTCTCTCTTTTTTTTTTTTTTTTTTGAGACGGAGTCTCACTCTGTCTCCCAGGCTAGAGTGCAGTGACCCGATCTCGGCTCACTACAACCTCCACCTCCCAGGTTCAAGCGATTCTCCTGCCTCAGCCTCCCGAGTAGCTGGGACTACGGGCATCCGCCACGACTCCCGGCTAATTTTTGTATTTTTAGTAGAGACGGGGTTTCACCATATTGGCCAGGCTGGTCTCGAACTCCTGACCTTGTGATCCGCCCTCCTTGGCCTCCCAAAGTGCTGGGATTACAGGCTTGAGCCACCGTGCCTGACCTCTCTCTCTTTTTTTAGTACTTTTGAGTCGCTGTTTTACCTTCTTTCCTCTCTTCTGTTCTCCTTTCCTTCCCTCCCTTTACTTTTGCCTCACTTCCCTCTCCCCGCCCCTCTTCTTTTAATTCTCACATCAACCTTTACTGACGGCGTTGTGTGTGTGTCAGGCACTGTGCTAGCCTCTAGAAATCCTGAGTAAGAATCCTTGCTCCCAGGGAGCTCATAGTCTGATGGGAGAGGCAGGAACAAAAACAGATCATCACAATATGGTACAATACATGAAACGGGAGATTCATGCACAGGGTATTCTGAGGGCAGGGAGGGGACTTCGAACACAGTTAAAGAGAGCCAGGGAAGTCTTCCCAAAAGGGTAACATTGGAGCTGAGTCTTAAAGGATGAGTAGGAAAGAGGAACAGGATGATCAAAGGCATGGAGGTGGGAATAGCTGCTGTGTCTGGGGACTCTAAGCAACTAGGCCAGGAAAGGTAAGAGTTGAGACTGGGGAAGTGGGCCAGAGCTGGACTGTAGAGACCTTCTAAGTCATGGTAAGGAGTTTAGGCTTTATTTGGGTTTTTTTTTTTTTTTTTTTTTTTTTGCTTGTTTTGAGACACAGTCTCACTCTATGGCCTGGTCTGGAGTGCAGTGGTGTGATCTCGTCTCACTGCAACCTCTACCTCCCGGGCTCAACCTCTATCTCCTGCTTCAGCCTCCCAAGTAGCTGGGACTATAGATGCCCACCACCATGCCTAGCTAATTTTTGTATTTTTAGTAGAGACAGGGTTTCACCGTGTTGTCCAGGCTGGTCTTGAACTCCTGACCTCGGGTAATCCACCTACCTCAGTCTCCCAAAGTACTGGGATTACAGGCATGAGCCACCATGCCTGAACCTAGACTTTTATTTGTAGACAGCAGTTCATTGTTGAAGGGTTTTTAAAAAATTTTTATTTTGGCCGGGCGCGGTGGCTCAAGCCTGTAATCCCAGCACTTTGGGAGGCCGAGACGGGCGGATCACGAGGTCAGGAGATCGAGACCATCCTGGCTAACACGGTGAAACCCCGTCTCTACTAAAAAATACAAAGAACTAGCCGGGTGAGGTGGCGGGCACCTGTAGTCCCAGTTACTCCAGAGGCTGAGGCAGGAGAATGGCGTAAACCCGGGAGGCGGAGCTTGCAGTGAGCTGAGATCCGGCCACTGCACTCCAGTCCGGGCGACAGAGTGAGACTCCGCCTCAAAAAAAAAATTTTTTTTTTATTTTAATTATTTCCAGACTTTTGACTTTTTGCAAAAGTAATACAAGTACACAAGACAAAATTTGGAAAGTAAAAAGGGTACACAGGCAGACATAAGTCTCCTTTCCATCCTCACTCCCACTTGTTTCTCCCAGAGACAACCCCCATTACCAGTTTCTTGAGTACCCTTTCCAAGAAATTTCTTAAATATGCAAGCAAATGCAAATAGCGTTTTTACATAATTAGTGTATTATTTATCTATAGCTGTATAACAAATTACCCCAAGCCGGGCGCACTGGCACTCATCTGTAATCCTAGCAGTTTGGGAGGCTAAGGTGGGCTGATCACTTGAGACCAGGAGTTTGAGACCAGCCTGGGCAACATGGTGAAACCCCATTTCTACAAAAACTAGCTAGGCGTGGTGGCACACGCCTGTAATCCCAGCTACTCAAGAGGCTGAGATGGGAGCATCACCTGAGCCCAGAAAGGTCAGAGCTGCATCGAGTCATGATTGTGCCACTGCACTCCAGCCTGGGTGATAGAGTGAGATGTTGCCAAAAAAAAAAAAAAAAAAACCCCAAAACATAAACAAACAAATCACCCCAAAATGTAGTCACCTGAATCAACAAACATTTATGATCTTTGTTTCTATAAAGTCACAGTACTTTGGGAGCAGCTTAGATGGGCAGGTAGCTGTGACTCAGGGTCTCTCATGATGTTGCAACCGAGACCTCAGCTGGGGCTACAGTCATCCTAAGGATAACTGGGCTAGAGGACCCACTTTTAAGTTCATTCATGTGGGTGCTGGCAGGAGACCTGAGAATGAGTGCTCCGAGAGAGAAAAAGGAAGAAGCCACACTGCCCACCCCCTTTTTGTGGTATCAATTGTATTGAGATATAATTCATATGTCATATAATTCACCCATATCAAGTGAACTGTTACATGGTTTTTAGTACATTCACGGAGTTATGCAACCATGACCACAACCAGTTTTAGGATATTTTTCATTACCTCAAGAAGAAACCTTATATACTTTAGCTATCACCCCTTAACCCCTGACCCCCCATCCTCCTCAGCCCTAAGCAACCAGTAATTTACTTTCTGTCTCTATGTATTAGCCTATTCTAGACACTTCATATAAATGGGATCATATAACATGTGACTTTTTTTTTTTTTGAGATAGGGCCTTGCTCTGTTACCCAGGCTAGAGCACAGTGTTGCAATCATAGCTCACTGCAGCCTCAATCTCTTGGGCTCAAGCAATCCTTCCACCTCAGCCTCCCAAGTAGCTGGTACTACTGGCACGTGTCACCATGCCCGGCTAATTTTTTTAAAATTTTGGTAGAAACGAGGTCTCTCTATGTTGCCCAGGCTGGTCTTGAACTCTTGAACTCAAGCAATTCTTCTGCCTCAATCTCCCAAAGTGGTGGGATTACAGGTGTGAGCCACCACACTGGGGTACTATATAGTCTTTTGTGACTGACTTTTTTCACTTAGTATAGCACTTTCAAGGTTCATTCATGTTAGAGCACATATCAATATTTCATTTCTTTTTATGGCTGAATAATATCCCCTTGAATGGACATACTATGTTTTGTTTATCCGTTCGTCAGCTGATGGACATTTGGGTTGTTCTACCTTTTGGCTATTATGAAGAATGCTATAAACATTTGTATACAAGTTTCTTTTTTTTTTTTTTCTTTTTGAGACAGAGTCTCACTGTGTTGCCCAGGCTGAAGTGCAGTGGTGTGATCTCAGCTCACTGTAACCTCCACTACTTGAGTTCAAGTGATTCTTGTGCCTCAGCCTCTCAAGTAGCTGGGATTACAGGCACATGCCACTACACTTGGCTAATTTTTGTAGTTTTAGTAGAGATGGGGTTTCACTATGTTGGCCAGGCTGGTCTCGATCTCTCGACCTCAGGTGATCCTCCCACCTTGGCCTCCCAAAGTGCTGGGATTATAGGCATGAGCCACCATGCCCGGCCTTATGTATAAGTTTCTAGGTAGACACATGCCTTCATTTCTCTTGGGTACATACCTAGAAGTAGAATTGCCTGGACAAATGGGAACTCTGTATTTAAAATTTTGAGAAACTGACAGATTTTCCCAAAGTGGCTTGCCAAATCCAAGATCACAAAGATTTACCCCTATGTTTTCTTCTAAAGGTTTTGTAGTTTTGGCTCTTACATTTAGGTCTTTGATCCACCTTTTTTTTTTCCTTTGAGGCGAAGTTTTGCTCTGTCACCCAGGCTGGAGTGCAGTGGTGCGATCTTGACTCACTGCAACCTCTGCCCTCCAGGTTCAAGCGATTCTCTTGCCTCAGCCTCCCTATTAGCTGGGATTACAGGCACATGCCACCACACCTGGCTAATTTCTGTATTATTAGTAGAGACAGGTTTTCACCATGTTGGCCAGGCTGGTCTTAAACTCCTGACCTCAGGTGATCCACCCACCTTGGCCTCCCAAATTGCTGGGATTACAAGCGTGAGCCACACTGCCCGGCCTTTGATCCACTTTGAGTTAATTTTTGTATATGGTGTGAGATACGGGGTCCAACATCATTCTTTTGCATGTGGCTATTCAGTTTCCTAGGACCAAGATTGTTCTTTTTCTGTTGAATGGTTCTGGTATCCTTGTCAAATGTCAGTTGACCGTAGATACATAGATTGCTTTCTAGACTCTCAATTCTATTCAATTGATCTATATATCTATCCTTATGCCAGAACAGACTGTCCTTTAAAAATTTTTATTTTGCCAGGCACGGTGGCTCACACCTGTAATCCCAGCACTTTGGGAGGCCAAGGCAGGTGGATCATGAGGTCAGGAGTTCAAGACCAGCCTGACCAACATGGTGAAACCCTGTCTCTACTAAAAATACAAAAAATAGTAGCTGGGTATGCTGGCACATGCCTGTAATCCCAGCTACTCAGGGAGGCTGAGGCAGGAGAATCACTTGAACCCAGGAGGTGGAGGTTGCAGTGAGCTGAGATCATGCCATTGCATTACAGCCTGGGTGACAGAGTGAGACTCCATCTCAAAAAA
>NW_016805922.1:86797-105091 GCF_001698545.2 Rhinopithecus bieti
AAAAAAAAGATAAGAGAAAAAAAAAAAATACCTCAAAAAAAAAAAAAAAAAAAATTTTTTTTAAAATTTATTTTCATTTCTTATTTTTTATTTTTATTTTTTGAGACAGGGTCCCACTCTTTCGCCTAGGCTGGAGTGCAGTGGTGTGATCATGGCTCACTGTAGCCTTAACCTCCTGGGCTCAACTGATCCTCCCACCTCAGCTCCCCAGTAGCTGGGACCACAGGCATGCACCACCATGCCTCACTAATTTTTTTTAAAAATTTTTTTTTATTTTTGAAGAGACAGATTCTCGCTATATTGCCCAGGTTGGTCTCAACCTCCTGAGCTCAATCAGTCCTCCCTCTCAGCCTCTCAAAGTGCTGGGATGACAGGCATGAGCCACTATGACCAGCCCAGGCTGTCTTGATTACTGTCACTTTCTAGTCAGTTTGAAATCAGAAAGTGTGAGTCCTCCAACTTTGTTCTTCATTTTCAAGGTTGTTCTGGTTATCACACTGCCTTTTATGTCCTGATAGCAGACATCACACACCATCACTTCTGCCACACTCTATTACAAGAAATAAGTTCCTAAATCCAGCCCACATTCTAGAGGAGGAGAATTAGGATCCTTCTCTTGAAGGGAGGAATGTCAAAGAATTTGTGGACGTATTTTCAAGCCACTGCTAATGGTAATATACTAAACACTTGGTTCTGTGGCTTGCTTTTTTACTCGACAATACATCTTGGAGATAGTTCTATATCAGTGTATAAAGAGCCACCTTTTTCTTAACAACTGCGTAATAAACTTTTCTATAGACGCATCATAATTTAATTAATATTTATTTACAAGATTTTGTTATAATGCTTCAGTGAATAATGTTATATGTAAATAATCTAATACATATGTAAGTTTAAGGATAAAGCCCTAGAAGGGGAATTGCTGGATTAAGTGGTATATGCATTTACAATTTGACAGATCTATCAACAGTGTCCTTCACAGAGGTTGTACAAAGTTACACTCCCATAAGCGATGTATGATCGTACCTGTTTCTCCATGTCCTTGCCAACTGAGTGTGTTATCAAATATTTCATTTTTTCCACCCTGATAGAAAACACTCTCTTATTGTGGTAATTTGCCTTTCTATTATTATGAATGAGATTGAATACCTCTTTTATATATGTAATTGTTATATATATGTATATTTTTTTTAACTGTCATTTCTTAAATTTTGAAAATCAATGTAATGGCATTTTTCCACTTTGATTTGTAAGAGCTCTTTATATACTAAGAAAGGTAGCCTTCTGTGTGTGAGATGAGTTACAAATATTGCTTCTCAGTTTATCTTTTGACTTTGTCTATGGATTTTTCCACCATGGGGAAATTGTTTTCTTTTTACTATAAGCAAATCATCAATTCCCTCTTTTATGGTTGCTGGGTTTAGTGTTATACCTAGAAAGGCTCTGAAGTGTTTCAAGTCTGAGGAGAACATGATTGGATCTGGTTGCTGGTGAAGACGATGGATTGGAGGTATCAGGAGGACAGGGGTTGAACCAGTCTTTTTTTATTTTTTTCGAGATGAAGTCTCACTCTATTGCCCAGGCTGGAGTGTAGTGGTGCAATCTTGGCTCCCTGCAACCTCCACCTCCCGGGTTCAAACAATTCTGCTTTAGCCTCCCAAGTAGCTGGGACTACAGGTGCCCACCACCACACCCAGCTAATTTTCGTATTTTTTAGTCGAGATGGGGTTTTGCCATGTTGGCCAGGCTGGTCTGGAATTCCTGACCTCAAGTGATCCACCCGCCTCAGCCTCCTAAAGTGCTGGATTACAGGTGTGAGCCACCACGCTCGGCCCCAGAGGAGTTTAATGCATTATGAGTGCCCTGGATCCGGAATCTGTACCTGGCACATAGGTGCTTAATTAATGTCTGTTGAATGAATGAATGAATGATGATATCTGATTTAAGTCTCAGCTCTGCCACCCATTCCTTTGGAGGCAGCACAGTTTAGTGGTCAGAAAACCTGAATTTGGGCTGGGTGTGGTGGCTCACATCTATAATCCCAGCACTTTAAGAGGCCGAGGTGGGCAGACACCTGAGGTCAGGAGTTTGAGACCAGCCTGGCCAACATGGTGAAATCCCATGTCTACTAAAAATACAAAAATTAGTCGGGCATGGTGGCACATGCCTGTAATCCCAGCTACTCAGGAGGCTGAGGCAGGAGAATCGCTTGAACTGGGAAGGAGGAGGTTGCAGTGAGCCGAGATTGTGCCATTGCACTCCAGCCTGGGTGACAGAGCGAGACTCCATTAAAAAAAAAAAAAAAAAAAAAAAAAAGAAAACCTGAATTTAAATTCTGACTGTGGTGTTACCAACTAAGTGTTCTCAGGAATATTACCTGATTTCTGAGTCTCAGTTTACTTACCTATAAAATGGGGACAATAATAATAACTGCCTCATGGCACTGTTGAAGGATTGATTGTGAATTTGTGTGCACACCATGGCAGAAACAAAACACTTAATAAATGTGCCAGGCGCGGTGGCTCAAGCCTGTAATCCCAGCACTTTGGGAGGCCGAGACGGGCGGATCACGAGGTCAGGAGATCGAGACCATCCTGGCTAACATGGTGAAACCCCGTCTCTACTAAAAAATACAAAAAACTAGCCGGGCGAGGTGGCAGGCGCCTGTAGTCCCAGCTACTCGGGAGGCTGAGGCAGGAGAATGGTGGCAACCCGGGAGGCGGAGCTTGCAGTGAGCTGAGATCCGGCCACTACACTCCAGCCTGGGCGACAGAGCAAGACTCCGTCTCAAAAAAAAACAAAAAACAAAAAACAAAAAAACCAAACCAAAACAAAACAAAAAAACACTTAATAAATGTTAGCAATTATTATTTGTTGTTGTGTGACCAGAATCAAATCACTTTGGCTTCAACTTTCCAATATTCCATGGCCTGTGCTAGAACAAGGGAGAAAGGGTTTAAAAGTGGGAACAGTTGGGAGAGGAGCCTGGAGAAGTAGTTAGAGCTGGCTTATGGAGGGCCTTGACCGTGGCTTTGGAGTTCAGGTCTTATTCCTAGATGATGGACAATCACTTTCAGGCATGGAAATGACCAGGGTCAGTTGTGGGTTTAAAAGGATGACTTGGGAGGCTGCTATGGAGAATGGACCAGTTGGAGGCTTGATGGGAGCCGGGAGCCTGGGAAGAAAGCGGTCCAGGTGAGAGATGCCAAGGATGGTGGAGGGAGAGGAGGAGAAAGATTGGAGACCTATATAGAAGACCAATGGGTGTGTTGGGTTCGAGGACAAGGCAGTTCTTACGATGACTCCAAGTTTCTTACGGATAATTGGGTCTGTGGAGTGACATTCACAAAGGACATAGGATGAAGAACAGACCTGGGGTGGAGGAAGAGAAGGTCTGTTTGGGAAACACTGATTTTGAAGTTCTTATGGGATATGCAAGAGGAAAGGTCCAATGAGTGTTACCGCGGTCTGGGGATGAGGAGAAGGTCTCAGCTGTGGATGGCGATTTGAGGCATCATCGTATGAATCTGAGCATAGATGAAATTGCCCAGGGAGAATGTATGGAGGGAGAAGAGACAGCCTAGGGAACAGCAACCTTAAGGAGCAGTTGGAGAAGGAGTAGTCAGAAAAACCAACTGTGAGGCAGGAGTCAGAGCAGGAGGAGGCAAATTAGCAACTGAGGGCCTGAGGAAGATAGGCTCGAGGAAGGCCACATGTCTGCAGGAGAAGGTGGACTTGGAAGGGATGGGGAGAGCAGCGGGAGGGTTTTCACCAAATCCTAGAGGTGTATGTGGCAGAGCCAGCCTAGGACAATAGGGTTACCCCGAGGAGGGACAGATGCCAAGGTTATTAACAGGCTGTGGACTCCGTGCAGGCTGGGCCTAGGGTGGCAGATGAGAGTAAATGCTGTTACCAAATAATTACCGCACAAAGTGATGGGGGTTCCATCTCTCCACAAGTCATCTGTGATGCCAGATGCCATTATTTGTGTTCCCAACAGTGCCCCCCTCCAAAACTGTGAGCCCCTCAAGGTCTGGAACCATGAGTTGAGACCGAATGACTTAGAGGAAGAGTGTCCCAGGGAGAAGGGGTGAATTTGACACGTTTTCAGGGACAGAAAGGATGGCAGTGCGGCCAGAGTGCAAGCGAGAGGCTGAATGGCACCAGAGGAAATGGAGGGAGGCTGGGGCCTGGAAGCCACTGTCAGCTGTTGTCAGGAATTTACTCTGAATGCCATGGAGAGAGAGTTAAGTAGGGGAGCTAGTTTCTTTCTTCTTTTTGAGACAGGGTCTTGCTCTGTTGCCCAGGCTGCAGTACAGTGGCACAATCATAGCTCACTGTAACCTCAAATTCCTGGGCTCAAGTGATCCTCGCATCTCAGCCTTCTGAGTAGCTGGGATTACAGGCGCACACTACCACACCTGGCTAACTTTTTTTTTTTTTTGAGGCGGAGTCTGGCTCTGCCGCCCAGGCTGGTTTGCAGGGGCGCGATCTCAGCTCACTGCAAGCTCCGCCTCCCAGGTTCACGCCATTCTCCTGCCTCAGCCTCCTGCTATATTTTATTTTAGAGATGGGGTCTCATTATGTTGCCCAGGCTGATCTCAAACTCCTGGGCTCAAGTGATCCTCGCATCTCAGCCTTCTGAGTAGCTGGGATTACAGGCGCACACTACCACACCTGGCTAACTTTTTTTTTTGAGGCGGAGTCTGGCTCTGCCGCCCAGGCTGGAATGCAGGGGCGCGATCTCAGCTCACTGCAAGCTCCGCCTCCCAGGTTCACGCCATTCTCCTGCCTCAGCCTCCTGCTAAATTTTATTTTAGAGATGGGGTCTCATTATGTTTCCCAGGCTGATCTCAAACTCCTGGCCTCAAGCAATCCTCCCATTTCACTCTTCCAAAGTGCTGGGATTACAGGCATGAGCCACTGTGCCTGGCCATGATACCATTTGTTGTTTAATGTTCATTCTGGATGCTGAATGGGGAACAGGTGACGGTGGGGCAAGGGTAGAAGCAGAGAAACTAGTTTGAAGGTGACTGTGGTGATCAGGGAGGAAGGTCATGGGCCTTGGAGCCAGGTGGTAGCTGGCAGTGGAAATGGAGAGAAGGGGTCTGGTGCTGGACGTTTTTTGGAGGTTGAGCCAGTCAGCCTTGCAAATGGATTGGGTGTGGGAGGTGAGGGAAAGGGAGGATCTAGGATACCTCCCAGGCTGGCCTCAGCATCTAGGTTGTTGGATGGGACAGGAGTCACCTCCTAGGAGCTGACAGGGACATTAAGATTGGGCCTGAATCGCTCAGATTTTAAAAGGAGAAGTTCGGTCTCCCTTGTAAGATAAGCCCCTGCCCTGGATGGGCAGGAACAGAGCCGGGTGCTCAGACCTGGTAGGGAAGGCCTGTGGACAGGCATCTCCAACCCACCTCCTGAACTTCCTTCTCCTAGGGGATCTCCCTGTGAGACATTGTTACCACGGCCCCCTTGTGTCCTGGGGAAGCCATTCCCTTTGAAAGCTGTGGCCCCCCTGGCCAGACCTGGTGGCTCACGCCTGTAATCCCAGCACTTTGGATGAGGTGGGCGGATTACCTGAAGTCAGGAGTTCAAGACCAGCCTGGGCAATGTGGTGAAACACCCTCTCTAAAAACATACAAAAATTAGCTGAGTGTGGTGGCATGGGGCTGTAGTCCCAGCTACTCAGGAAGCTGAGGCAGGAGAATCGCTTGAACCTGGTAGGCAGAGGTTGCAGTGAGCCAAGATCACGCCACTGCACTCTAGCCTGGGTGATAAGAGTGAGACTCTATCTCAAAAAAATAATAATAATAAAAATAAAAATAAATGAAAGCAAGCAAGCAAGCAAGTTGTGGCCCCAGTGTGGACAGAAATCATTCACTGGACTCCCTTCAGTCCCAAACCCAGCCAGGTCCTTCTGGAAAACCCATCCTAAATTGAAGGAGAGACTGTCAGAGGACACAAGCAGCTGGCTGTGTATTCTGTGCTACACTGATTCTTTGTATATCTCACCTTTTCTAGGAGTTTTATTGCTTTTAAAAAATTATCATTGTTCTTTGTGGAAAAATTGGAGAATATATTTTGAGCAGAATTACACCCATAGTCTTACTCTCTCAGCAATAGTCATTCTTAACTGCATGGTCTATGCTCATAACAGTATAGAGTGCTGGTTAGAAGCAGGCTATCTGGGTCCAAATCCTGCAACTTAACAGTTGTGTGACCCTGGATAACTTGGATAACCTCAAACCTCTTGCACCTCAGTGTCCTCATCTGTAAAAAGAAGATAATAACAGTATCTATGCCATAGAGTTGTAGGGATTAAATGAATTAGCATGTGTAAAGTACTTATAGTGTCTGGAGTGGTAAATTCTATATAATTATTTGCTGTCACTGTGTGAACATTTTCCCAAAAGAAATTACGTTGTGTGTTATTTTAAAATCTTTCGAGACCTAACACATCATGAGTATTTCTTATATATCATTAAACCTTCCTCAATATACTTTTAGTAGCTGAGTAATACTCTGTGATATGAAAGAGCTGTATTCCTGTATCGATATAGTAGGGGTTTTTGTCTTTCCTCCCTTCCTTCATTATTTCTCCTCCCCTTGCTCTTATACCCTTCCTCCTCCTCTTTTTCTTCTTCCCCTCCCTCTTTCTCTTTTATAGACAGCAACGTGATGAACATCCTCACAGTTAAAGCTTAGAGGACATCTGTGAACATTTTCTTATGATAAATTCCTGGAAATTGCCAAGCTCAGTCAAAAGGGGTTTAAAGGTTTCATTTTTCTGTTTTTGAGATTAATCCATGATTTCTATAAGTTACATTTGACCTCTGCATTGCCTTTCTTTGCTGCTTTAATGATTTCATTCCAAGTGAACGAAAATCTCTGGCAATAGTCATTTACTAGCAGTCAACCCCCACCCACTTTATGGTTTCTGTCGGTAATTTATTTACCTGGCTTCAAATTCAAAAGGTGCAACAGGTTATCAGAAAAAAATCTCCTTCAGCTACCCAATGCCCCTCTTTAGAAGGAACCAGGGTTGTCAGTGTCTTATAAATACGTCTGAAAATATTTTATGTACCTGCAAGAAAATATACCCCCACATACATATGATTTCCCGCCTCTACTGCAATGGGAACATTGTGCAGTATTTGTTACTGTGAGCCTTGCCTTTCACTCAGCAGGGTATCCAGACATCATTCCATATCAGCACATAAGGAGCTTCCTCATTCTCTTTAATGACTGATTATATTATTGAATGCTACTGCAAAGGGGCACTATACCTAATCAGTTACCTATCATTGGGCATTTAAGTTATTTCCAATGTTTATTTCTTACACATCATAGTTTGCAACCCTTTTTTTTTTTTTTTTTTTTTAAGAAAAGGTCGGCTGGGCGCGGTGGCTCAAGCCTGTAATCCCAGCACTTTGGGAGGCCAAGACGGGCGGATCATGAGGTCAGGAGATCGAGACCATCCTGGCTAACATGGTGAAACCCCGGTTCTACTAAAAAATACAAAAAACTAGCCGGGCGAGGTGGCGGCGCCTGTAGTCCCAGCTACTCGGGAGGCTGAGGCAGGAGAATGGTGTAAACCCAGGAGGCGGAGCTTGCAGTGAGCTGGATCCAGCCACTGCACTCCAGCCTGGGCGACAAAGGGCGACAAAGTGAGACTCCTTGTCTCAAAAAAAAAAAAAAAAAAAAAAAAAAGGAAAGGAAAGATCTTGCTCTGTCACCCAGGCTGGAGTGCAATGGAACAATCTCAGCTCACTGCAACCTCTGTATCTCAGGTTCAAATGATTCTCCTGCCTCCCAAGTAGCTGAGACTACTGCATGGTGGCATGCACCGCCATGCCCAGCTAATTTTTTTGGTACTTTTTGTAGAGACAGGGTTTGCCATGTTGCCCAGGTTGGTCTCAAACCCCTGGGCTCAAGCGATCCACCTGCCTCAGCCTCCCAGAGTGCTGGAATTACAGGCGTGAGCCTCTGTGCCCGACCCTATGCAACCTTTTTTTTTTTTTTTAAAGTCATACATCTACAGCCCAAAGAAAATCACAAAGTGAACATGACTATGAAAAAAGCACCCAGGTCATAAACCTCATTCCTCCTTCCAGTCACTCCTCCAAAGGTAATCCTGCCCCTTTTTTTTTTTGAGATGGAGTCTCGCTCTGTCGCCCAGGCTGGAGTGCAGTGGCACGATCTCAGCTCGCTATAAGCTCCGCCTCCCAGGTTCATGCCATTCTCCTGCCTCAGCCTCCTGAGTAGCTGGGACTACAGGTGCCCGCCACCACATCCAGCTAATTTTTTGTATTTTTAGTAGAGACGGGGTTTCACCATGTTAGCCAGGATGGTCTTGATGACCTGGTGATCTGCCCACCTTGGCCTCCCAAAGTGCTGGGATTACAGGTGTGAGCCACTGCGCCCAGCCTGACTTTTAATCCTATGGACTGGTTTTGCCTGTTTTTGAAATGTATATAAACGGAATCACACTTTTGCTTCACATCATGACTGTAAAATTCATCCAGGTTGTTGCAGGTAGCCACAGTTTGTCCATCTTTACTGCTGTTTACTATTTCATTGGATTAAACTGCACAATTTATTTATCCATTACATTGTTAATAGACATTTGTGTTTTTTCCAATTTGGGACTGTGAGTAAAGCTCCTACGAACCTTCTAGCACATGCGTTTTGGTGAACTCATCTACACAGTTCAGCTGCGGACAGCCTGAAAAGAGGGGTCTGGGTCTAGGGGATGGTTCAGTGGGTTCAGCCCCAGCTGATGCTACGGCAAGCAGCTTTTGGAGACTGTAATACCTGGTGCTGGAATACCTTCCAGTGCCTGCCCCCTTTGAACTTGTAGACTTTTTCCTTCTCTTGCTGAGGAGGGTCCTAGCACACAGGGGACACGTGGCGTGGAGTGGGCGGGCGAAGGTTCCTTTGGTAGCTTCTGCAGCCCGGCACTGTCCTCCGGTGCCCCTCCAGCAGCAGAATCTTCTGCCCCCACTGAGGCCTGCTTCTTCCCTCTTGCTGAATTTCCATCTGCAGGGCCTGGGGGACAGGGACCCAGGTGAAAAAGCCGGAGGTGGCAGATCAGAGAGGCCACATCAGGGGAGAAGGGACTGGGGCCTCCGGAGAGTCTGTTCAAAGACAGAAGACCCTGAGCACACCCAGCCTGATCCCCTGTAACAAGTGGCAGTTGTGTTGAGTCATGCACAGAGGGGCAACTGAACACAAAAAAGGCCTCCCTCTAGGAGTGCCCAGCTCAGCAGGGGCCTCTTGAGGATGGTGTAACAGTGTTTTAATGAAACTCTATTAAAAAGCTAAGCATAGGCCAGGCACGGTGCCTCATGCATGTAACTCCAGCACTTTGGGAGGCCAAGGAGGGAGGCTTGAGGCCAAGAGTTTGAGACAAGCCCAGAAAGAGAGACTGCATTTCTACAAAAAATTTAAAAATTAGCTGGGTGTGGTGGCTTGTGCCTCTAGTCCCAGCTACTGGGGAGGCTGAGGCAGGAGGATCACTTGAGCCCAGTTGTTTGAGGCTGCAGTGAGCTATGATCACACTGCTGTACTCCAGCCTGGGTGAGAGATCAGGACCTTGTCTCTGAAGTATAATAATAATAACAATAACTCAAGGCCGGGCATGACGGCTCATGCCTGTAATCCCAGCACTTCGTAAAGCCGAGGCGGGCAGATCACCTGAGGTCAGGAGTTCGAGACCAGCCTGGCCAACATGGTGAAACCCCGTCTCTACTAAAAATATTTTTTAAATTAGCTGGGCATAGTGGTGCATGCCTTTAATGCCAGCTACTCAGGAGGCTGAGGCACAAGAATTGCTTGAACCTGGGAGGCAGAGGTTGCAGTGAGCCGAGATTGCGCCACTGCACTCTGGCCTGGGTGACAGAGTGAGACTTCATCTCAAAACAACTAAAAAAACAATAGCTCAGCATAAAATGCATTATGAAAAGGCTTTACACAAAGGTATATTGGTAGTACAAGCTTTAATGAAAACAAGCACCTGGGTATAAAGTATACGTTCTCTTATTCTTTACTTCTTCTTAGACTCATCCTAGTTTTATTCCCTAAACTCAAGTAATCTTCTTCCTTTGAACTCTCCTTTAGTTTTTTGTTTTTGTTTTTTTGTCTTTCTTTTCTTCTCTCTTCTTTTCTTTTCTTTTCTTTTCTTTCTTTTCTTTCTGAGATGGAGTCTCGCTCTGTTACCCAGGCTGGAGTGCAGTGGCCCATCTTGGCTCACTGCAACCTCCCCTTCCCAGGTTCAAACAATTCTCCCGCCTCAGCCTCCCAAGTAGCTGTGATTACAGGTGTGCATCACCATGCCTGCCTAATGTTTGTATTTTTAGTAGAGACGGGGTTTCACCATGTTGGCCAGGCTGGTCTCGAATTGTTATTTCAGATGATCCACCTGCCTCAGTCTCCCAAAATCCTGGGATTACAGGCATGAGCTGCCACGCCCAGCCGAGTTTCTTAGTTCTTAAAAGCTCTCCTTCCCTGCCTCCTTCCCTGTCTCCCCCATGCCACTTCTCAGAGGTAACCGTCATTAAGCTGCTTCTCTATTCTTCCAGAAATGCTTATAGATACGCAAGCTTATATGCAGGCATACCTCGTTTTATTGTGCTTTGCTTTATTGCGCTTTACAGATATTGCATTTTTAATAAATTGAAGGTTTGTGGCAACCCTGAGTCGATCAAGTCTGTTGGTGCCCACTTCGTGGCTCTGTGTCACATTTTTGGAATTTTCACAATATCTCAAACCTTTCTATTATGATTATACCTTTTATGGTGATCTGTGATCAGTGAGCTTTGATGTTACTATTGTAATTGTTTTGGGGCACCATGAACTGCGCCCATATAACACAGCAAACTTCATAAATAAATGTATGTATTTTGATTGCTCCACCTGCTGGCTGTTCCCCTGTCTCTCTCCCTCCTTTGGCTTCCCTATTCCCTGAGACACAGCAGTTTTGAAATTAGGCCAATTAGTAACCCTGCAATGGCCTCTAAGTGTTCAAGTGAAAGGAAGAATCATATCTCTCTCACGTTAAGTCAAAAGATTAAAATGTGGGCTGGGCACAGTGGCTCACGCCTGTTATCCCAGCACTTTGCAGGAGGCTGAGGCAGGAGGATTTCTTGAGATCAGAAGTTCAAGACCATCCTGGGCAACATAGTAAGACTGTCTCTAAAAAATAAGTAAATAAATAAATATTAGAAAACAAAAGCTGTTAATGATGAAGTAGTGAGGAAGGCATGTCAAAACTGAGATAAGCCAAAAGTGAGGGCTCTTGTGCCAGTTGGCCAAGTTGTGAATGCAAAGGAAAAGTTCTTGAATGAAATAAAGTGCTACTCCAGTGAACACATGAATGATGAGAAAGAAAACAGTGCTATTTCAGATACAGAGAAAGCCTTAGTAGTCTGGAGAGAAGATCAAACAAGTCATAGCATTCCTTTAAGCCAAAGCCTAAACCAGAGCAAGGCCCTAACTCTGTTCCATTCTGTGAAGATTGAGAGAGGTGAAGAAGCTGCAGAAGAAATGTTGGAAGCTAGCAGAGGTTGGTTCATGTGGTTTAATAAAATGAGCCATTTCCATAGCATAAAAGTGCAAGGTGAAGCAGCAGGTGCTGATGTAGAAGCTACAGCAAGATCACTGATGAAGATGGCTAAACAACAGATTTTCAGTGTAGATGAAACAGTCTTCTGTTGGAAGAAGATGCCATCTAGGTCTTTCATAGCTAGAGAGGAGAAGTCAGTGCCTGGCTTTAAAGCTTCAGAGGACAGGCTGACTCTCATGTTAGGGACCCATGTAGCTGGTGACTTTAAGTTGAAGCCAGTGCTCATTTATCATTTGAAAATTCTAGGGCCCTTAAGAATTATGCTAAATCTATTCTGCCTGTGCTCTATAAACGGAACAACAAAGCCTGAATGACAGCACATGTGTTTACAGCATGGTTTACTAAATATTTTAAGTCTACTGTTGAGACCTATTGCTCAGGATAGAAAAAAACAGATTCCTTTCAAAATATTAGTGCTCATTTACAATGCATCTGGTCACACAAGTGCTCTCAGGAAGATGTACAAGGAGATTAATGCTGTTTTCATGCTTGCTAACACAATATCCATTCTGTAGTCCATGGGTCAAGGAGTAATTTTGACTTTCAAGTCTTATTATTTAAGAAATACATTTTGAAAGGCGATAGCTGCCATAGATAAGTGGTTCCTCTGTTGGATCTGGGGAAAGCAAATTGAAAGCCTTCTGGGAAGAATTTACCACTCTAGATGTACCATTAAGAAAATTGGTGATTCATGGCTGGGCACGGTGGCTCACATCTGTAATCCCAGCACTTTGGGAGGCCAAGGTGGGCGGATCACAAGATCAGGAGTTGAAGACCAGCCTGGCCAACATGGTGAAACCCCGTCTCTACTAAAAATACAAAAATTAACTGGGTGTGGTGGTGCGCACCTGTAGTCCCAGCTACTCGGGAGACTGAGGCAGAAGAATCGCTTGAACGTGGGAGGTGGAGGTTGCAGTGAGCCAAGATCATGCCACTGCACTCCAGCCTGGGCCACAGAGTGTGACTCCGTTTCAAAAAAAAAAAAAAGAAAAAAGGTTGGGGGGCCGGGTGCAGTGGCTCACGCCTGTAATCCCAGCACTTTGGGAGGTCAAGGTGGGCAGATCACCTGAGGTCAGGAGTTCAAGACCAGCCTGGCCAACATGGCGAAACCCCATCTCTACTAAAAATACAAAAATTAGCCAGTGTGGTGGCACACGCCTGTAATCCCAGCTACTTGGGAGGTGGAGGCAGGAGAATTGTTTTAACCCGGGAGACGGAGGTTGCAGTGAGCTGAGATTGTGCCACTGCAGTGCAGCCTGGGCAACAGAGCAAGACTCCGTCTCAAAAAAGAAATAATAATAATAATAATAATAATAAATGGAACATTGGTGCTTTATGAGAGGAGGTAAAAATATCAACATGAGCAGGAGTTTGAAAGAGGTTAATTCCAACCCTCATGGATGACTTTGAGGGGCTTAAGACTTCAGTGGAGGAAGTAACTGAAGATGTGGTGAAAATAGCAAGAGAACCAGCGTTAGAAGTGGAGCCTGCTGATGGGCCTGAATTGCTGCAATCTCATGATCAGACTTGAATGGATGAGGAGTTGCTTCTTATGGATGAGCAGAGAGTGGTTTCTTGAGATGGAATCTACTCCTGGTGAAGATGCTGTGAGCGCTGTTGAAATGCCCACAAAAGATTTAAAATATTACATAAACGTAGTTGATAAAGCAGGAGTAGGGTTTAAGAGGATTGATTCCAATGTTGAAAGAAGTTCTGTAGATAAAATGCTATCAAACAGCATCACATGCTACTGAGTAAAGTTTTGTGACAGAAGAGTCAATCGATGTGGCAAACTTCATTGTTATCTTATTTTCAGAAATTGCTACAGCTACTCAAACCTTCATTACAACTTGCTGAAGGCTGGCTCAGATGATAATTTAGCAATAAAGTATTTTAAAAATAAGGTATATACATTGGGTTTTTTTTTAGACATATGCTATTGCACACTATTAGAGTATAGTGTAAACACAACTTTATATGCACTGGGAAACCAGATAATTTGTGTGACTTGCTTTATTGCAATATTTGCTTTATTATGGTGGTCTGGAACCAAACTCGCAATATCCCCAGGGTATGCCCATGTGTGTGTGTGTGTCATTTGAAAAATTAATTTTACAATTATTGGTTTTCTGGGTTTTAAAAAAAATTATTCCATCACACTAGTCTACCGTATATGGGTTTTGTTTCTGAGACAGCATCTGGCTCTGTTGCCCAGGCTAGAGTGCAGTGGCATGATATTGGCTCACTGCAACTTCTGCCTTCTGACCTCAAGCAATCCTCCCACCTCAGCCTCCCGAGTAGCTGAGACTACAGGCGCTTGGACCATGCCTGACTAATTTTTTGTAGAGATGGGGTTTCACCATATTGCCCAGGCTGATCTTGACTCCTGGGCTCAAGCAGTCGTCCCACCTCACCACTCCCAATAACTGAGACTACAGGCATGCACCATGACGCTCACTAACTTTTTGTATTATTTTTTGAGTAGAGACAGAGTTTTGCCGTGTTGCCCAGGCTAGTCTCAAACTCCTGAGCTCAAGTGATCCACCTGCTTTGGTCTCCCAAAGTGTTAGGATTATAGGCATGAGCCACGATGCCTGGTCAAAATTGTGTTTTTAAATTTCACAAGTAGCATATGAATATACACACTCTGTAAAAGCTGAAATATTACAAAAGACTAAAGTCCCCACCCGAGCCCCACCCAGAGGCCACCACTCTTATAAACTTCATTTCTCTCTTCCCTGATCTTCTTCTGCACATTTACACACATATCCATAAGGAAACTATATCATGTCATCTTCTGTGTGCTTACTTCTTACATCTACTTACTTCTTTCTCCCTTCCCTTCCCTTTCCTTCTGTCTCCTTCCCTCCCTCCTTCTCTTCCTTCCTTCCTTTCAGTGAAATACATGTACATGAAATTTACCATTTTAACCTTTTTTTTTCTTTTTTTCTTAAAACAACAAAAATTTATTCTTGTTCTGAGGCTAGAAGTCCAATATCAAGGTGTGGACAGGGCCTGACGCCCCCTGCAGACTCTGGGAGGGAAACTTCCCTGATCTTGTCTCCCTTCTGCTGGCTGTCAGCTCTCCTTGGCATTGTTGACTTAAAGCAGCATCGCTTCAATCTCTGATCTTCACGTGTTGTGTGTGTGTGTTTGTGTGTGTGGGGGGGTGTGTGTGTTTCTCTTCTCTTCCTATAAGGACACCAGTGATTGGACTTAGAGCCCACCCTAATGACCTTATTTTGCCTTGCATCTTAATTATATCTACAGGCACCCTGTTTCCAAATGAGATCACATTCACAGGTACCAGGGATTAGGACTTGAACATATCTTTTTGGGGGAATGCAATTAGACTCATTATATTCACCATCATTTTAAGAGATGCTTGAAGGAAGGAGATGATATGAGGGATGTAAGACCACAGCCAACTATAATTGTGAGCACAATAAAGACAGTTATTCAAACTACTGTCAGATTCTTCTGGGGACATTCTTTTTTCCCCCATTTTCTTATTGTGGTAAAGTACACATGACATAACATTGATCATTTTTACTGTCTTTTGGTGCACAATTCTCTAGCATCAAGTACATTCACATTATTGCTCAGTCATTACCACCATCCATCTCCAGAACTCTTTTAATCTTGCAAAACTGAAACTTTGTGCCCATTAAACACTAACTCCACATTCCTCCCTCCCCCAAGCCCTGGCAACCACCATTTCACCTTCTGTCTCTATGAATTTGGTTACTCTAGGTAGCTCATATAAATGGAATCATACAGTATTTGTCCTTTCATGATTGGCTTATTTATATACCTTGTGAAGTGTCTTCAGGATTCCTCCATGTTGTATCATGTGTCAGAATTTCCTTCCTTTTTAAGGTTCAATATATTTCATTGTATGTACATACCATCCCCTACTTTTTTAAAACTAGAGGGATCATGCCTATGTATGGTCTTTCTACCTGCTCAATATGTCAGAGAAGAGAAGTAGTTAACAGCATGGACTCAGGCCCCAGGAAGCCTAGGTCAGACTTATCATTTAACCTTTCTGTGCCTGTTTCATAACATATAAAAATGAGGTAACAATGAATTAATACACATAAAGCAGTTAAAACAGTGTCTGGCACATTTCCCATTTTTTCAAACATGGAAACACATTTGATTTTTTTAAAATTATGATTGCTTTTTTTCAGATGATGTCGTGTCAAAGAAATTTTGCTCTTTCAGTCCTTAAAGTGCTACCCATTCTTTTTCATTGTTGCAATGCATTTCATAGTATGCATATCCAATTTTATAAAAAACATAGATGAGTGGACTTCTGGTTTCTGGTCAGGGATGTAAGAAGCTTGGAAGTTCCTTCTCTATCCTAACAGCAAGTAAAAGCCAAACAAACTGAAAATCAACACTCTTGCTAGATCCATGAGATACGTAAGGTCACAGGGCAAACTGCTGCCCCCAAAATTGGAGAGACAGACAGGTGGGTGCAGAGAATCACAACTTCCAGGAGCAGAAGGAACCCATGAGCAGAAACTTTTATGGGAACCAATGCCCAGGCAAGGGAAAACTGAATTGTAATTGACAAATTGCTGGAGGCTCAGTGTGGACAAGTGTGACATTAAAAACTCCCAGGGGACCCAGTCATTGAGGGGCTCCCACACTTTTGTAAGTTTTACTTCCTGAAGCTCTACCAAGTTGTCACGGTGAATATTGGAGGAAAATCCCCTCATGGTTCTGGCAAGAGGAGGGAAAAGGAAACAATTCTGATGTATGCCAGGCCTGTCCTCAGGAGAAACTAGGTAACCAGAGCCTAACCTGCTAGGATTATCAGAGAGAGGCTAACTGATCTTGGGGGAAGGAAACTCCATCTGCCTGTAGCCATGCTGTCCCCACCAAGGAGGGCAAGAAAAAACAGCACCAACTGAGAAGTTAATTTGTGAAATTAACAGTCCAGGGCAAAGGCTCACTAAAAGATGGAGACCTCTTTGTAGGACTATAGAATGCTTCCCCTCTCCCCACATCTTACCACCACATCACTAAAAGCCTACTTATAGCAGTTTCTTTTACTCAGTACATTATTTCCAGCTATCAAGAAAAAAATTACAAGGGATACTAAAAGGCAAAAACACAGTTTGAAGAGACAGAGCAAATATGTGAACCTGGCTCAATCATGGCAGGCATGTTGGAATTATCAGACCAGGAATTTACACATATAACTATAATTAATATGCAAGGGCTCTAACAAATAAACTAGCATGCAAGAACAGATGGGCAGTGTAAGCAGAGAGATGGGCAGTGTAAGCAGAGAGGACCAAAAATAAATGCTAGAGATCAAAAACACTGTAACAGAAAGGAAGAATGCTTTTGATGGTCTTTTAGTAGAGTGGACATGGCTGAGGAAAGAATCTCTGAATTCAAAGATATGTCAATAGAAACCTCTAAAACAAAAGCAAAGAGAAAAGACTAAAACAAAGTAACAAACAAACTTGAATATCCAAGAACTATATGATGGCTACAAAAGTTGTAACATTTACATATTTAGAACAACAGAAAGAGAAAAAAGAAAGGAACAGAAGAAATATCTGAATAATAACTGAAAATTTCCCCAAATTATTGTTAGACACCAAACCATACATCCAGGAAGCTCAGAGAACACCATGCAGAATATGCCAAAAAAAAAAGAAAAAGAAAACAAACAAAAAACCCTACACCTAGACATATACTCAAACTAGAGAAAATCAAACATAATGAAAAAATTCTGAAACAAGCCAGAAGGAAAACAAGAAACATACCAACTAAAAACAACAAAACACAAACATCTTACCTACAGAAAAGCAAAGGTAAGAATTACATCTGACTCAAAAACTGTGCAAGCAAGAAGAGAGTGGAGTGGAATATTTAAAGTGTTGAGAGGGGGAAAAAAACACTAGCCTAGAATTGTGTACTCTCTGAAATTATCTTTCAAAAGTGAAGGAGAAATAAAGACTTTTTCAGACAAACAAAAGTTGAGGGAATTTGTTACCAGTAGACTTGCTTTGCAAGAAGTGTTCAAAGAAGTTCTTTAGAGAAAAAATGGGAAACAGTATAGGTCAGAAGCTCAGATGTATATAAGTAAGGGAAGAGTATTGAAGAAGGAATAAGTTAAGGTAAAATAAAACCTTTCTCACTTTGGGAGGCTGAGGTGGGCAGATTACCTGAGGTCAGGAGTTCGAGACCAGCCTGGCCAACATGTTGAAAGCCTGTCTACATTAAAAATACAAAAATTAGCTGGGCGTGGTGCCAAACGCCTGTAATCCCAGCTACTAGGGAAGCTGAGGCAGGAGAATAGCTTGAGCCAGGGAGGCAGAGGTTGCAGTGAGCCGACATCACGCCACTGCACTCCAGCCTGGCCCACAGAGTGAGACTCTGTCTCAAAAAAAAAAATAAGTAAATATAAAAACTTTTCATTTTCATTTTCTTTTTTATTTTTTTTCAAGACAGGGTCTTGCTCTGTCTCTCAGGCTAGAGTGCAGTCGCATGATCTTGGCTCACTGCAACCTCCGCCTCCCGGGTTCAAGAGATTCTCCTCCTGCCTCAGCCTCCCGAGTAGCTGGGACTATAGGCACCCGCCACCATGCCAGGCTAATTTTTTGTATGTTTAGTAGAGGCGGGGTTTCACCATGTTAGCCAGGATG
>NW_016805922.1:105183-129600 GCF_001698545.2 Rhinopithecus bieti
CTCCAGCCTGGCCCACAGAGTGAGACTCTGTCTCAAAAAAAAAAATAAGTAAATATAAAAACTTTTCATTTTCATTTTCTTTTTTATTTTTTTTCAAGACAGGGTCTTGCTCTGTCTCTCAGGCTAGAGTGCAGTCGCATGATCTTGGCTCACTGCAACCTCCGCCTCCCGGGTTCAAGAGATTCTCCTCCTGCCTCAGCCTCCCGAGTAGCTGGGACTATAGGCACCCGCCACCATGCCAGGCTAATTTTTTGTATGTTTAGTAGAGGCGGGGTTTCACCATGTTAGCCAGGATGGTCTCCATCTCCTGCCCTTGTGATCCGCCCGCCTCGGCCTCCCAAAGTGAGCCACTGCGCTCGGCCCTTTTTTTTTTTTTTTTTTTTTTTATTTTTTTAATTTTTATTTATTTATTTTATTTTTGAGACGAAGTCTTGCTCTGTCGCCCAAGCTAGAGTCCAGTGGCGCGATCTCCGCTCACTGCAGCCTCCGACTCTCCGGTTCAAGTGATTCTCCTGCCTCAGCCTCCTGAGTAGCTGGGACTACTGCCATGCAGCACCACGCCCGGGTAATTTTTGTATTTTTGGTAGAGACTCCTGACCTCGTGATCCACCTGCCTTGGCCTCCCAAGGTGCTGGGATTACAGGCATGAGCCACCGTGCCTGGCTCTTTTTCTTTTGTCTTTTTTTTTGAGACAGTCTTGCTTTGTCGCCCAGGCTGGAGTGCAGTGGCGGGATCTCGGCTCACTGCAAGCTCCGCCTCCCGAGTTCAGGCCATTCTCCTCCCTCAAACTCCCGAGTAGCTGGGACTATAGGTGCCCACTACCATGCCCGGCTAATTTTTTGTATTTTTAGTAGAGACGGGATTTCACTGTGTTGGCCAGGATGGTCTCGATTTCCTGACCTCATGATCCACCCGCCTCGGCCTCCCAAAATGCTGGGATTACAGGCGTGAGCTACCATGCCTGGCCTTTTTCTTTTTTTTTTTTGAGACAGAGTTCCTCTCCTGTTGCCCAGGTTGGAGTGCAATGGCACTATCTCAGCTCACTGCAGTCTCCACCTCCTGGGTTCAAACTATTGTCCTGCCTCAGTCTCCCGAGCAGCTGGGATTACAAGCACGTGCCACCATACATGGTTGATTTTTGTGTTTTTTGATAGAAACAAGGTTTCATCATGTTGGCCAGGCTGGTCTTGAACTCCTGGCCTTAGGTGATCTGCCCACCTTGGCCTCCCAAAGTGCTGGGATTACAGGCATGAGCCACCATGCCCAGTCAAAAACTTTTGTTTTTGTTATGCATAATTGATCTAACAGATAACAGTTTGTTTAATTAGAGCAACAATGTTTTCACTTATACACACACACACATATGCTTATTTATGCTTAAAGTGAATGAATGATAATAGTCATACATAGGATTATTCTGTTATTATAAGGTACTTGTTGGCTGGGCGTGGTGGCTCAAGCCACTGTCTGTAATCCCAGCACTTTGCGGGGCCAAGGCGGGCAGATCACAAGGTCAAGAGATTGAGACCATCCTGGCCAACATGGTGAAACCCTGTCTCTACTAAAATAATAATAATAATAATAAGGTACTTGTACTGCCTGTGAAGTGGTATAGTGTATTTGAAAATTGACTTGCATTAGTTGGAAATATATATTGCAAACTTTAGGACAATTACTTAAAAAAAATTTTAAGTATAACTGATTTTCTAAGAAAAGAGAGAAAAATGGAATCATTTAAAATGTTCAATTAAAACCACAAAAGACAGGAAAATAGTAGAAAATAAAAAAGAGATAGGGCAACAAATAGAAAATAGTAACAAATATGGTAGATGTTAATCCACCTGTATCAATAATCATTTTGAATATAATGGTCTAAATGCACCAATTAAAAGACAGAGATTATCAGGATGGATTTTTTAAAAGACTCAGTTATATGTTGTCTCTTAAGAAACCCATTTAAATATAAAGATACATATTGATTAAAAGTAAATAAATGGAGAAAGATATACCATATTAATACTAATTAAAAAAAAAAGTGGAGGCCAGGCACGGTGGCTCACACCTGTAATCCCAGCCCTTTGGGAGACCGAGGCGGGTCCTGAGCACACGAGGTCAGGACATCGAGACCATCCTGGCTAACACGGTGAAACCCTGTCTCTACTCAAAAAATAACAAAAAAATTAGCCAGGCGTGGTGGCGGGCGCCTGTGGTCCCAACTACTTGGGAGGCTGAGGCCAGAGAATGGTGTGAACCTGGGAGGCGGAGCTTGCAGTGAGCCGAGATCATGCCACTGCACTTTAGCCTGGGTGACAGAGCGAGACTCCATCTAAAAAAAAAAAAAAAGAAGTGGAAAAAAAATTTGCCAAGTGGGGTGGTGTACACCTGTAGTCCCAGCTACTCAGGAGGCTGAAGTGGGAGGATCACTTGACCCCAGGAAGTCAAAGCTGCAGTGAGCTATGATCGTGCCACTGCACTCCAGCCTGGGCAACAGATCAAAACTGTCAAAAAAAAAGAAGAAGAAGAAGAAGGACAAGGAAGTGTGAATGACTATATTAATTTAAGACAAAGCAAACTTAATGGCAAAGAAAGTTATCAAGGGTAAATAGAGTCACTACCAAATGATAAGACACAATGATCCTTAATATGAATGTGCCTAACAACAGAGCACCAAAATACGTGAGGCAAACTGATAGAAATGCAAAGAGAAATAGATGCATCTACTCTTATATTTGGAGACTTCAAGACCTCTCTATCAGAAATGGAAAAATCCAGGCAGAAAAATCAGTAAGGACATAGTTGAACTTAACAACACCATTAATTAAATGCATATAGTGGATATCTGTAAACTACTTCATTTGACAACAGCAGGATACACATTCTTCTCGAGTTCACATGGGACATTCACCAAGACAGATCACATTCTGGACCAAAAAACACACCTTAACAAATGTAAGAACCAGAAATTTTACAATATCTGCTTTCAGAACACATTGGAGTTAAAATATAAATCAATAACAGAAAGATAGCCAGAAAATACCAGAATACTTGGAGATTAAACAACACACTTCTCAATAACACATGGATCAAATAAGAAATCTCAAGATAGAGGCCGGGCATGGTGGCGCACCCCTGTAATTTCAGCACTTTGAGAGGCCGAGGCAGGCGGATCAGGAGTTCAAGACAAGTCTGGCTAACATGGTGAAACCCCACCTCTACTAAAAATACAAAAAATAACTGGGCATGGTAGCACATGCCTGTAATCCCAGCTACTCGGGAGGCTGAGACAGGAGAATTGCTTGAACTTGGGAAGCAGAGGTTGTAGCGAGCCGAGACTGCACCACTGCACTCCAGCCTGGGTGACAGAGCAAGACTTCATCTCAAAACAAACAAACCAAAAACAAAACAACGACAACAACAACAACAACAACTCAAGATAAAGTTTAAAATATTTTATTTATTTATTTATTTATTTAAATTAGTGACGGAGTCACACTATGTTGCCCAGGCTTGTGTCAAACTCCTAGGCTCAAGTGATCTTTCTGCCTCAGCCTCTCAAAGTGCAGGGGTTACAAGTGTGAGCCAGCTTATACTTAGGCTGAGGCAGAAGGATTCCTTGAGCTCAGGAATTGAGGCCAACCTGGGCACCATAGGGAGACCTCATCTATAAAGAAAAAAATTAGCCAGGCATGGTGGCCCATGCCTGTGGTCCCAACTGCTCAGAAGGATGAGGTGGAAGGATTGCTTGAGCCCAGGAGTCTGAAGCTGCAATAAGCCATGATTGTGCCACTGCACTACAACCTGCTGATGAAGCAAGATTCTATCTCAAAAAAAGAGAGAAAGAACGAGAGAGAAAGAAGAGAAACAAAAGTTAGAGCATCAGTTGCTCTAACTTTTATTTATTGTTTTATGTATTATTATTTATTATTTATTGAAAACAAGAAATCAATAAATAAAATCGACAAAACCAAAAGTTACTTTTGTGAAAAGATCAACAAAAGCAATAGTCCTCTACCCAGGTTAAGAGAGAAGTTGAGAGAGAGAGAGAGAAACTCAAATTTGTAATATCAGAAATGAACAAAGAGGCCAGGTGTGGTGGCTCATGCCTGTAATTCCAGTACTTTGGGAGGCTGAGGCGAGTGGATCACCTCAGGTCAGGAGTTGGAGATCAGCCTGGCCAATATGGTGAAACCCCATCTCTACTAAAAATATAAAAATTAGGTTGGGCACAGTGGCTCACGCCTGTAATCCCAGCACTTTGGGAGGCTGAGGTGGGCGGATTGCCTGAGGTCAGGAGTTCAAGACCAGCCTGTGCAACATGGAGAAGCCCCATCTCCACTAAAAATACAAAGATTTAGATGGGCAAGGTGGCATGCACCTGTGATCCCAGCTACTCAGAAGGCTGAGGCACAAGAATTGCTTGAACCCAAGAGGCAGAGGTTGTAGTGAGCTGACATTGTGCCACTGAACTCCAGCTTGGGCAACAGAGAAAGAGACTCTGTCTATAAATAAATAAATAAATAAATAAATAAATAAATAAACAAACAAACAAACAAAAATTAGCCAATGTGGTGATGCATGCCTGTAATCCCAGCTACTTGGGAGGCTGAGGTATGAGAATCACTTGAACCCAAGAGGTGGAGGTTGCAGTGAGCCATTGCACTCCAACCTAGGTGACAGAGTGAGACTCTGTTTCAAAGAAAAAAAAAAGGGGGGAAATGAACAAATAAACATCACTACAGATCTTGTGGACATAAAAAGGATAATAAAGAAATGTTTTTTTAAACAACTCTATGAACACAAATTTGATAACCTAGATGAAGTGAACCAATTCCTAGAAAGACAATCTGCCAAAACTCACACAAGAAGAAATAGGCAATATAAATAAACCTATATCTATTGAAGAAATTGAATTAGTAATCAATAACCTTCCAAAAGAGAAGGCACCAGGCCCTGATGGGTTCACCGGGGAATTCTACCAAACATTAAAGGAAGAAATTACAAGAATTCTCTACATTCTCTTTCAGAAAATAGGTACAGAGAGAAAACTTCCTAACTCATTTTATGAGGCCAGCATTACACTAATACTATAACCAGAGAAAGATATTACAAGGAAAAAAACCTGTAGACCAATATCTCTCATGAACATGGATACAAAATCATCAACAAAATATTAGCAAGTCAAATCAATAATCTATAAAAAGAATGGTACACCTAGACCAATTGGTATTTATTCCAAGTATGCCAACCTGGTTTAGCATTAAAAAACAATTAATGTAATCCATCACATAAACAGGCTAAGGAAGCAAAATCACATGATTTTATCAGTAGTCACAGAAAAAAAGCATTTGTTGAAATTTAACACCTATTCACAATAAAAACTCTCAGTGAACTAGGAATGGGGGAAACTTTCTCCAGTTGACAAAGAAACCTACAACAGACATTATATTTAATGGTAAGAAACTAGATGTTTTCCCACTAAGATCAGCAGGAAGGCAAGGGTATCCCCTCACCACTGCTTTTTGAAATCATGCTGGAAGTCCTTAATGCAATAAGACAAGAAAAGGAAATAAAAGGAATGCAGATTGGGAAGGAAGAAGTAAAACTATCTTTGTTTGTAGACGATATAATCATCTATGTAGAAAATCCCAGAGAATCAACCAAAAGAAAAAGAAAAAAAAAAAAACCCAACCTCTTATAGCAAGATTGCAGAATACAAGGTCAATATAGAAAGGTTAATCATTTTCCTATGTACCAGAAACGAACAAGTGGATTTTTTTTTTCTTTTTTGAGACAGAGTCTAGCTCTGTCACCCAGTCTGGAGTTCAGTGGCTCAATCATAGCTTACTGCAGCCCGGGCTCAACCAATCTTCCCACCTTAGCCTCCTGAGTAGCTGGGAACATGCCACCACACCCGGCTAAATTGTTTATTTTTTGTACAGTCAGGATCTCTCTCTGTTTCTCAGACTGGACAAAGTGGACAATATCATTCTAATTACCACCCCAAAAATGAAATATTTAGGTACAAATCTAATAAAATATGTACAAGATTTATATGAGAAAAATTACCAAACTCTAATGAAAGAAATAGAAGAAGAGCTAAAATAAAAGGAAATACATACCCATGTTCATGCATAGGAAGACTCATTATTTTCAAGATACTAGTTCTTTCCAACGTGATTTTAGATTCAATGCAATCTCAATCACAATCCTGGCAAGTTATCCTGTCCCTGTTAGCAAACTGATTTTAAAGTTTGTATGGAGAGGCAAAAGACCCAGAATAACCATATAATATTCAAGGAGAACAAAATCAGAGGACTGATATTACCCCCACTTCAAGACTTACTATAGGTTCAGGCCGGGCGCGATGGCTCAAGCCTGTAATCCCAGCACTTTGGGAGGCTGAGACGGGCGGATCACGAGGTCAGGAGATCGAGACCATCCTGGCTAATATGGTGAAACCCCGTCTCTACTAAAAAATACAAAAAATTAGCTGGGCGTGGTGGCGGGCGCCTGTAGTCCCAGCTACTCGGGAGGCTGAGGCAGGAGAATGGTGTGAACCCGAGAGGCGGAGCTTGCAGTGAGCTGAGATCCGGCCACAGCACTCCAGCCTGGGCGACAGAGCGAGACTCCATCTCAAAAAAAAAGACTTACTATAAAGCTACAGTAACTAAGACAGTATGTGGCTGGGTGCAATGGCTCACGCCTGTAATCCCAGCACTTTGAGAGGCCGAGGTGGGTGGATCGCCTGAGGTCAAGAGTTCGAGACCAGCCTAGGCAACATGGTAAAACCTCTTCTCTACTAAAATTACAAAAATTAGCCAGGCTTGGTGGTGTGTGCCTGTAGTCTCAACTGCTCAGGAGACTGAAGCAGGAGAATTGCTTGAACCTGGGAGGTAGGGGTTGCAGTGAGTCTAGATTGTGCCACCATACTCTCATCTGGGCACCACTGTACTCTAGCCTGGGCAACAGAGCGAAACTCCACCATCTCAAGGGGGAAAAAAAAAGGACAGTGTGGTACTGGTGAAAGAATGGACAAATTGATTGACAGGACAGAATGGAGAGCCCAGAAACAGACCCACATAAATATAGTCAGTTGATCTTTGACAAAGGTTCAAAGGCAACACAATGGAGAAGAGATAGTCTCTTCAACAAATGATGCTGGAACAACTGAATATCCACATGCAAAATGATAATAATAATAATAATAATAATATGGACATAGACCTTACATTCTTCAAAATGTTTCACAGACATAAATGTGAAATCTATGAAACTCATAGAAAATAATATAGGGGAAAAAAAGCTAGATTACCTTGGGTTTGGCAATGACTTTTTAGATACAACCCTGAAGGCCCAATTCATGAAAGAAAATGTTGGTAAGCTGGACTTCATTTAAGTTAAAAAGTTCTGTTGTCAGAGACACTGTCTAGAGAATGAAAAGACAAGTCACATACTGCGATAAAATATTTGCAAAAGACATATCGGCCAGGTGCCGTGGCTCACACCTATGGTCCTTGCACTTTGGGAGGCTGAGGTGGGTGGATCACTTGAGGTCAGGAGTTTGAAACTAGCCTGACCAACATGGCAAAACCCCATCTTTACTAAAAATACAAAACTTAGCCAGGTGTGGTGGCATGTGCCTGTAGTCCCAGCTACATGGGAGGCTGAGGCAGAGAACTGCTTGAACCCAGGAGGTGGAGGTTGCAGTGAGCCAAGATCTCCCCACAGCACTCCAGCCTGGGTGACAGAGAGAGACTCCCTCTAAAAAAAAAAAAAAAAAAAAAAAAAGACATATCTGTTAAAGGATTGTTATCTAAAATATACAAAGAACTCTTGAGGCTGGGTGCGGTGACTCACGCCTGTAATCCCAGCACTTTGAGAGGCCAAAGTGGTCACATCACCTGTGGTCAAGTTCGAGACCAGCCTGGCCAACATGGTGAAACCCCGTCTCTACTAAAAATACAGAAATTAGCCAGGTGTGGTGGCGCATGCCTGTAGTCCCAGTTACTTGGGAGGCTGAGGCAGGAGAATTGCTTGAACCCGGAAGGCAGAGATTGCAGTGAGCCGAGATCACACCCCTGAACTCCAGCCTGGGCAACAGAGCAAGACTCCGTTTCAAAAAAATTTAAAAAGAACTCTTAAAACTCAAAAATGAGAAAAGAAACAACCTGATTAAAATTGGGCAAAAGACCTTAACAGACACCCCAAGGAAGATATATAGATGGCATGTTAGCATATGAGGAGATGTTCCACACCATATGCATCTGGGAAATACAATTTCAAACAACAATGAGATAGCACTACATACTTATTAGAATGGCCAACATCCAGAACACTGACACCAAATGCTGGTAGGATGTGGAACAACAGAAACTCTCATTCCTTGCTAGTGGGAATGCAAAATGGTAAAGTCATTTGGAAGGCAGGTTGGCAGTTTCTTCTAAAAATAAACTTACTCTTACCATATGACCCAGCAATCATACACCTTGGTATTTACCCAAAGGAGTAAAAAACTCACGTCTACACAAAAACCTCCACATAGATATTTACATTAGCTTTATTCATAATTGCCAAAATTTGGAAGCAACCAAGATATTCTTCAGTAGGTGAGTGTATAAATAAACTGTGGTACATCCAGAATATAGAATATTATTGAGCACTAAAAAGAAATGAACTATGAAGCCATGAGGAGATATGGAGGAACCTTAAATGCATATTACTAAGTGAGAGTCCCAGTCTGAAAAGCCTACATACTGTATGATTACAATTACATGACATTCTGGAAAAAGGCAAAAGTATGGAGGTACTGAAACAATCAGTGTGGTTGCCCAGGGTTGGCAGGAGGAAGGGATGAATAGGCAGAGCACAGAGGATTTTTTTAGGGAATGAAAATACCCTGTATGATATACTACAATGGTACGTAAACGTCATTACACGTTTGTCAAAACTCATAGAACGTACAACACCAGGAGTAATCCTTAATGTGAACTATGATCTTTCGGTGATAATGTGTCAACGCTGGCTTATCTGTTGTAACAAATATGCCATGCTGGTGGGGGATGTTGATAGTGAGGAAGGCCGTGCATGTGTAGGGTCAGGGACTGGATGGGAAATCTTTGAATATTCTACTCAATTTTGCTGTGAACCTAAAAATACTCTTAAAAAAAGGCTATTTAAAAATTGATGGGATTATACTATATACAGTATTCTGTACCTTGACTGCCTTTATTTTTTAATCTTTTGTGGAGACAAGAGTCTTGCTATGCTGGTCTTGAACTTCTGGGCTCAAGTGTTCCTTCCACCTCAGCCTCCCAAAGTACTGGGATTACAGGCATGAGCCACCACTACTGACCTTCTTTTTATTTACTAATATATCTTAGAAGATTTTCCATGACAACATATACAGTTGTACCCCATTCAATCAAAGGGATTAATACTATGCCATGGCATAGATACCACCATAAGTTATATAGCCAGATGCCTCTTAGTAGACATCTGGCTATATAACTTGGTCCCTTGTTATAGATGGTGGTGCAGTGAACACCTTTGTGTTCATCCTTTGTATACAATCAAGGGTATAGCCATAGGATAAAGTTAAGTCAAGGGGTAAGTACATTTACAAGAGTGCACGTGTCACCCTCACACCCCAAAACCAGTGGAGATGTCCTCCCATTACAGTCGTTGATGGTGACCACTCAGTCTACCTTGTGGCCTTGAGAAGCAGGTATCACCAAGAGGTGACAGGACTTGCCCAATGACACACAGTTAAATGATTTTTCCCAATAAATGCACATGATACAAAATTCAAAAAGAACACAACATTATGCCAGTTAGGACTAGGTTTGACTGCATGTGAAATGAAAAACCAAAATAATTGCGATTTAATAACCCAAGGCTGGGTGCAGTGATTCACATCTGTAATCCCGGCATTTTGGGAGTCCAAGGTGGAAGGATCATTTGAGGCTGGGAGTTCGAGACCAGCCTGGGCAACATAGCAAGACCCTGTCTCTACCAAAAAAATGTTTAAATAGCTGAGCATGGTGGGAAATGCCTGTGGTCCCAGCTACTTGTGAGGCTGAGGTGGGAGGATCACCTGAGCTCAGGAGTTCAAGGGTGCAGTGAGCCATGATCCCACCATTGCACTCCAGCCTTGGTGACAGAGCAAGACCCTGTCCCTAAAATAAAATAAAATAAAATAAAATAAAATAAAAAATACCCAAGGTTATATCTTATATAAAACAAATGCCCTAGAGTGAGGCATTCCAGAGCTGGTATGGTAGCCCCTGAAGTCATTAGCAACTTTCTGCTTTCTGCTCACCACTACTGGGGTATGGCCCCTATCTTTATTGTCAGAATGCCTGCTAGATTCCTGATCATCACATCTGCATTCCAGGCAGCTGAAAGGAGAGATGGATGAAGAAAAATGGGACAAAGCATATCCGGTAGCATCCTTATAAATTTGTTCATATAAAGTTGTTTCCTTAATGCCACAAAACATATCTACGTGTATTTTGCTTAGTTATATGGTCACATCTAGCTGAAAGGGAGGTTGGAAAATGCAGTGTTTATTCTCCACAGTCAAGGTCTTAGCTAAAAATTGAGGGTTCTAAACACTAAGGAAGAAGGGATGAATAGAAATTGTAGCAAGCTGTTTGTTTCTGTCATGGTTAAATTGCAAAAAAATAAACTTACCTCCTTCCTGAGGCAGCCATTGTTAACATTTTTTGAATATCTAGAAAAAGCCCTTTGTTCAGGACTTTTTTCCCATTCTGCCAAGAGTCACCATGACCTGCTCACACTCCACCCTTACCAAATAGCCGCGCCACTTCTCATCTCTCATTTGATTCTTACAGAAGCTCTATGAAATGGGTTGGGCAAATGCCATGATCCTCATTCCATAGGGGAAGAAACTGAGGCCCAGAGGGGGAAACTGACGGCCTAAAATCGCCAAGTAGAGGATGGAGCTGAGCCTCCTGTGGAGGCAGGACAAAGCGGGGTGTGTTTCTCAAACACAGAATACATGCAAGATGCATTGGGCAGTCAGTGGCAAGCACATCGTTCCATTTCCAATTTCTTCCATAACTTTAAGGAGGAAGTTTCAGTTTGGTGCTAATGCGTCTTTAACTCCTCTCACACTTACTAATAGGTCTTTTAAACAAAGAGTAATCGGCCCTCAGGCTTAGAGCACTCAGCAGGCAAAAGTATCTAGCTAGATTCTAAGAACATTGTTTTGATTACATTACACCTATATTTTTCTGTTTATGGCAAATGATCCTGGTTTCCTTTTCTTTGAAAGTAATTTAAATTTACTTTTTAAGTAAATGCATCTAAGTTAAAAGTGAGTTTATTCAAAGAAAAACATGCAGTGAGGAACTATCTGTGCTTCAATACAGATTCCCCCATTCACCAGTTATGTGACATTTGGTGTCACTTACCACCTATGTGACACTTGGATAAGACACTTGGTGCCTCTGAGCCTCAGTTACCTCATACGTATAGTGAGGGCGGTATTTTTTCCCACCTCAGGGATTTTTTTTTTTTTTTTTCTTTTTTTGAACAGAGTCTTGCTCTGTCGCCAGGGCTGGAGTGCAGTGGTGCGATCTTGGTCACTGCATAGGCTCCCACCTCCCGGGGTTTCGGCATTCTCCTCTCCTCAGCCTCCCGAGTAGCTGGGCTACAGGGTGTCCACCACCATGCCTGGGCTAATTTTTTTGTATTTTTAGTAAGACGGTGGGTTTCACCGTGTTAGCCAGGATGGTCTCGATCTCACTGACCTCGTGATCCGCCCACTTGGCCTCCCAAAGGCTGAATTACAGGCGTGAGCCACCACGCCTGGCGAATTTTAAAATTAATTATAGGATTAAATGAGATAATGGATGTCAAGAGCTTAGCACCCCGGCACATAGTTAAGCACTCAACACTTTATTTATTTATTTATTTATTTATTTATTTATTTATTTATTTATTTATTTTTGAGAGGGAGTCTTGCTCTGTCACCCAGGCTGGAGTGCAGTGGCGCAATCTCGGCTCACTGCAACCTCCACCTCCTGGATTCAAGCAATTCTCCTGCCTCAGTCTCCTGAGTAGCTGGGATTACAGGCATGCGCCACCACACCCAGCTAATTTTGTATTTTAGTAGAGATGGGGTTTCACCATGTTGACCAGGCTGGTCTCGAACTCCTGACCTCAGGTGATCTACCCGCCTTGGCCTCCCAGAGTGCTGGGATTACATGTATGAGCTATCGCGCCCGGTCACTCAACACTATTTTTAACAATATTATCACAATATTTTCATCTTAATTTTGTCATAACACCTCCTGGCTGCTCGGAGCAGAGAAAGTCAGTAGGACTGTGGGGTAGGTAGCTGGATAGAGATACCCCATCCTAGAGCCTCTGCCCTACACCAGTGGTTTTCAGCCAGGGATAATCCCCTACACTGGGGACTTTTTTTTTAAAAAACTGTGTCTCACTCTGTTACCTAGGCTGTAGTGCAGTGGTGCAACCTTGGCTCACTGCAGCCTTGATCTTCCAGCTCCCACCTCAGCCTCCTGAGGATTTGGGACTACAAGTGCATGCCACCATGCCCAGCTAATTTTTGCATTTTTTTGTAGATATAGGTTTTCACCATGTTGCCCCAAAGTGCTGGACTACAGGCATGAGCCACCCATGCCCAACTGACATTTTTTAATCAGCATGACTGGGGTTGGTGGTACCCCTGGCATCTGGTGGGTAGAGGCCAGGGACGAAGCTAGCATCCCACAATGCGTTGGTTGACCCCTACTGTGAAGAATCATCTAGCTTGAATGTCAAAAGTATTGGGGCTGAGAAACCTCGCGCCGTCCTACACCCGTGTATGCGCCTAGCAGCAGCTCGCTCTTCAGCCAGCTCATTATTCCAAAAGAGACTTGAGCTTGGAATCCAAAAGCCTCGGCCTCAGTTTCCTCATCTAGCAAATGGGAATGCTGAACCCTGCCTTATCTGCAGTCATTCTATCTCCTGATGGTTGGCCCTCTTGGGCACTTCCCAGGCCTAGGCTATCTCTACTGGTCCCTTCCTATCTTTCCCCCAGGTGCAAGGAAACCCATCTAATTGGCTTTTCATTTGTTTGACTTCTGATATTCCCATTGCCAGAGTGGCCTCTGGGGCCCCACAGTCACCATCTGAAACCCTGCACTGTGAGTGCCCCAGCCATCTCTGAGTAGCCCTGTTATTGTGGGTGGCAGCTGCTAGTCTTTTTCCTTTGAAGCACACCTTGACATGCGTAACTTTTCTATTTGTGTGTTGACTTGTTGGCTGTATTCCTCCCCACACGCCTCCGCCCTGAAGACAGACACCAAGCCTGCTGTCCCCGGCACACTGCACAGTGCCTGGCACATAGTGGGCATGCAGGAATGTGTTTGTGGGATCTATGAGGCGAGAGGCAAAAAGAGCGGATAAGATGAGGGGATCGATATAGAGAATGGAGAAAAGGGAGAAAAGAAATAGAGAGGAGGAGGAAGTTCAATGAATGTTAAATGCTGAGAGATCTAAATAAAGGGGAAAGCGGGCGGGGCGGGGGTCCAGACTGAGACTTGAGCTCAAGGTAGACAAGCCAGAGAGAGAGAGAGAAAGGGATGGGAAGAAAGATGAAAAGGGCGGGGAAGAGAAAGGAATGGAGACACAGAACGAAAGAGAGAGACAGAGGCAGAAAGAAGGTGCAGGTGGAAAGCAAAAGGAAGAAAACCTCCCCGAGGCCTCAGTGCTCAGATTGCGGAGGGGAGGAAGACCACCCGCAGGAGCCTGCAAGGCGCGGCTGGGAGCGCCCGGATGCAGACGCGGTTTCCATGGAGACGAGAATGCTCCCGGCGGGAGCCACCGACTGCTGCGGGACTCGCGCCTCTGGCACCTTGGGAGTGGACAGTCAGAGAGGAGGCGAAGGGACGGTGTGGGTTTGCCATCTCTTCTGGCTCTTTCCCACTCCTGCCTCTTGCTGGAGATTTAGAGCCCGGAAATAGGGAGGCAGGAGCGCACCAGCCTGGAAAAGGGCCCTGGTGACTCCGAGGGCGGGGGAAGGACTGGGGCTGAGACCACTCCCCGCCCTGCCCCATTCCCTTCCTTGGTGTTTGACCCTCCTTTCCTTTCAGATAGGGTCCTGGAGGGTCTGGCAAAGTGCAGCGCTATGTGGAGAGATGATGACCAGGCCTTCTCCACAGGCCCCTCTTCCTCCTCCTGCCCTGTTAATGCTGGAGCACCAGGGCTCAGTCCTAAGCCTTCTGTTCGGTTTCCACCATGTCCAGTCCTCGGGATTTAAGTACCTACAAGTGCCCATAGTTCCCAAATTTGCATGTCCAGTTCTGGCTTTCTCCTGAACTCTGGCCTGTTCAAAGTTGCTAGTTGGTTAACTCATCCAGCTTGTTCCCACCACAGGGCTTTGCTTTTGCCATTCCCCTTGGCTGGAACTCTTTTCCCAGCCCTTAGGTGGTGAGTTCCACTGGACTGGATAATTGGTTTGGAGGAGGAGCATTGGTGGGGGGAGGAGCCCTGCTGCAGTGCCTGTTGGACCACAGTATTGTGGGGGGAGCCTGCATCTGGAAGAGGAGCACGTGTTGGGAGAGGGGGAGGATTGGCTGGAATCTGGCAGGGCCACGATGGGGAGGAGGGCCCACTCCGTTGGAAGCCAGAAGAGGCTGGAGCCTGGGAGCATTCCCTCCACAGTAGATGTGGGAGGGAGCTGGCACAGCCAAGGGCCCCTTCCCACCCTGGGGACTATATGGGCCAGGTGGACAGTGGGCAGAGCTGACCATTACCCCCACTTTGCATCGCTGTCATCTAAAACCCAGGCTAAGCATTCCGTGGGCCTGGTGCAGGCTCAAGGTCCCCACGGTTCCAAACAGAGCTCTATGGAACCTTTGGGTCTCAGACACAGTAACCCAAATGCTGGCAGGACTGGCAGTACGAGGGCCCCATCAAGCCGGTGACACAAAGCTGGTGGAGGGGAAGACCCCATCTCCACAGTGGCCTGCTGAATCCAGGGGTTCTGACTGCCCTGTGACGCAGTAGGTGCCACTCTCCAAGCCAGTCAGTGTTACCAGAGGAACGCAATGTGCTCATTAGCTCAGGCGTGGGTCTCATCCACTAGGCTAAGTGCTGGCCAAGGGCCCACCCGGGCTGGGACTGGGACAGGTGGGTTGCTAAATCCAAAGCAGGTGGATGCTAGCTAGGGAACCATTGCCAAGGCCCTTCTGAGCCTGCCCCTTCTCTTCCTCTTTGCCTTTGTCCCCTTCACCTGAAACCAACTCTCCACATTACTTTCTTATTTGTGTAATTATTACTTTGGGCATCATGTTTTGATAACAGCCAAGATTTAACCAGAACTTACTGTGCCAGGTACTTTACATTTTGCTGCCTTTCATAATCTTTACAACCATTTGAGGATGCCATTATTATTCCCATTGTACATATGAGGAAACTGAGGCTTAAAGGTGAAGGAACTTGCTCAGTGTGGCACTTCTAGAAAATAGCTGAGCCAGGATTTGAGACCCAGCCTTTTTAATCACTTTGCTATTACGTACCTCTCCCCACACTACGTTGCAAGCTCCATGAAGCTAAAATCCAAGTCTCCCTACCCCCTAGGCCTGGTCTAGTGCCTGGCATATGGCAGGCCCTGGATAAATGCTACCTGAGTGTCTGGCACTGTGCTAAGTGTCTTACACGCATTACTTCATTTAATCCTCCTAATCACCCTGTGAGGTAAGTACAAGGATATTGACTGAAACAGGCCTATTCAGGTTCAGCGGCATCCCCCAAGGTCATACAGCCAAATTAGGGGAAGAACTAGGCTAAGTCCTATCATTGGCACTTCATAGTCTGTGCTCTTACCAAAGTGCTCAACTGCGTGAATGAACGTGTATTCCAGCATCGTGAATAAAAGGAAAATGGTGCCCAATAAACATTTGATGAGTGAAGGACAAGAATTTTAAAAATAGCAATGAGGGCGGGCATGGTGGCTCACTCCTATAATCCCAACATGTTGGGAGGCTGAGGTGGCAGATCACTTGAGGTCAGGAGTTCGAGACCAGACTGGCCAACGTGGTGAAACCTCATCTCTACTAAAAATATAAAAATGAGCCAGGCATGGTGGGAGGCACCTGTAGTCTCAGTTACTCAGGAGGCTGAGGCAGAACTGCTTGAGCTGGGAGGTGGAGGTTACAGTAAGCAGAGATCACGCCATTGCACTCCAGCCTGGGCGACAGAGCGAGACTCTGCCTCAATAAATAAGTAAATAAATAAATAAATAAAAAAGAGGATGGAAGAGATGGGAGAGGGAGTTGGTCCCGATGCTAGAGGAAGTTGAAGGAGGTAGCTGTGGGTGGCTATGTTCTCATATTCCCAGAAGGCTACCTGGAGGAGTTGATCTGATGGGGAAGGGAGAGGGTGTTGCAGGTTCCAGAAAGTTTCTGCTACCCGTCCTAGACCTCTTTCTCCCTCTCTTTTCCCTGCCCCTGCCCTCTCTCCCTCTCTGGAAGTGGGTAACAAGCACGTGGTTGGATTGACTTGCCCGCAATAGGGTGGGGCCCAGACTGTGGACACTAGGGAGTAATGATCTTTTCTCTTCCTTCCTGACCGTGGTGGTGGGCCCGGTGCTCTGCCCCTCAGCTCTGTGCCTCGTCCTGGGCTGCATGATCTTTCCTGACGGCTGGGACGCTGAGACCATCCGGGACATGTGCGGGGCCAAGACAGGGAAGTACTCCCTGGGGGACTGTTCAGTGCGCTGGGCATACATCCTGGCCATCATCGGCATCCTCAACGCCCTCATCCTCTCCTTCCTCGCCTTTGTGCTGGGCAACCGGCAAACAGACCTGCTGCAAGAGGAGCTCAAGCCAGAGAACAAAGGCGAGTGTGCTGTGGGCTGGGGGGCAGTGGCGGGAGCCAGTCCTGCTCCTGGGAGGCAGGATAATTTCAAATAAAAGGAGTAAAAGGGTTGGTTGCATGAATTGGAAACCCCGGCTGGGCGTGGTGGCTCACGCCTGTAATCCCAGCACTTCGGGAAGCCAAGGCAGGTAGATCGCTTGAGCCCAGGAGTTCAAGAGCAGCCTGGCCAACATGGTGAAATCCCGTCCCTAAAAAAATACAAAAACTAGCTGGGTGTGGTGGCGAGCACCTGTGGTCCCGGCTACTCAGGAGGCTGAGGTGGGAGGATGACCTGAGCCTGGGAAGGTTGAGGCTGCAGTGAGCTGTGATTGTGCCACTGCACTCCAGCCTAGATGACAGAGAAAGAGGCTATCTCGGAAAAAAAAAAAAAGAAAAGAAAGAAAGAAAGGAAAAAAGAAACCCGACGGACAGTACAACCACCTTTAAAATGATTCGATGTTCTCCCTCAGATCTGATCATTTGCCTATGACCCAGCAGACCCACCTCGGGTACAAACCCATGAGAAGCATGCAAGGGCGCTGGTGGCTGCAGCTTCACTGTAGCAAACAACTATAAACAGTCGAATGGCCATGGACAGGGCTGGATAAATACATGTGGCATGTTCACATCACAGAGCAGCTCACAGCTGTGAAAATGTCACACTTCAGTTATATGTACCATCATGGACGTATCTCAGCAATATAATATTGAGAGAGGGGAAATAAAAACAAGTTTCAGAAGATGACAGAGTGATATATTTATTGAGCTCGAAACTAAGCAAAACTAAGCAATGTATTGTTTAAACACACATGTATTTGTGGCAGTATTTTTTTTTTTTTTTGAGACGAAGTCTCACTCTGTCACCCAGGCTGGAGTGTAGTGGCACGATCTCAGCTCCCTGCAAGCTCTGCCTCCCAGGTTCACGCCAGTCTCCTGCCTCAGCCTCCCAAGTAGCTGGGACTACAGGCGCCCGCCACCATGCCCAGCTAATTTTTTGTATTTTTAGTAGAGATGGGGTTTCATCGTGTTAGCCAGGATGGTCTCCATCTTCTGACCTCACGATCTGCCCGCCTCAGCCTCGGAAAGTGTTGGGATTACAGGAGTGAGCCACCGCGCCCGGCTGTGGCAGTATTTTTCTTAAAAAAGCAAAGAAATAATAAATATGAAAGGTAGGATGACGGTCATCTGTGGTTATGATGGAAGGGGAGGAAGTCAAGTATATGAGATGGAGCATGGAGGTATATGCAAATTACGGGTAGAGTTAGAATCCTTTTTTCTTTTTTTTTGTCTTGAGACAGAGTCTTGGGCTCGCTACAACCTCCAGCTCCCGGGTTCAAGTGATCCTCGTGCCTCAGCCTCTTGCTCTTGAGTACCTGGGATTACAGGCATGTGCCACCATACCTGGCTAACTGTTGTATTTTTAGTAGAGGCGGGGTTTCACCATGATGGCCAGGCTGGTCTTGAACTCCTGGCCTCAAGTGATCTGCCTGCCTCAGCCTCCCAAACTGTTGAGATTATAGGCATGAGCCACCACACCCGGCTGAGTTATAGTTATTGAATGGTGAGCTCATAAGTGCTTACTATTGTATTTTTTTTAAGAGATTGGGGGGGTCTTACTCTGTTGCTGACTGGAGTGCAGTGGTGCAATCATAGTTCACTGTAGCCTCAAACTCCTGGGCTTAAGCGATTCTCCTGCCTCAGCCTCCTAAGTGGCTGGGACTACAGGCATGCGCCATCACGCCTGACTAATTTTTGTATTTTTTGTAGAGACGAGGTTTCCCCATGTTGCCCAGGCTGGTCTTGAACTCCTGGCTTCAAGCAATCCTTCCGCCTTGGCCTCCCAAAGTGCTGAGATTACAGGTGTGAGCCACCTTACCTGGCACATTGTATGCTTTATAATTAGTGTATTGCATATAAACTTTCATATACATCAAATGGCATTAAAATACAATAAAGAAAAAAGGCCACATTCAGAGAACTCCAGAGCTCCAGTAACTTGCCCAAAGTCACTTAAGTGGTGAAGGCAGAATCTGAAACCAAGTCCAAGTCCAAAGCCCAAGCTCTTCCCCCCGTCATGCTGCCTGTCTCAACCTGGTGAGGCCAGAGATTTCCTGCACGGCTTTGGGAGCTCTCCTGGGAAGCTGATCTGCTAACCTGTACTCAGAGGCAGGTTCTAAATAACTGATGCAATCCCTCAGACCCCGGGATTTCTGTGGTCTTGGTGTGAAGTCAAGGCCTGCCCTCTGGCGGCAGCTTCTAGAAGTGCAAGACTAAGACAGATCTGGCCTTTCTCAAGGAGTGTGAGGATGTGACTGATGTGAAGTGGGCCCCCTCAGTATTCCTCTCCTCCCTTCCCAAAGCCCCTTAACAACTCAGTGTTAAAAATCGATGTAAAGGAGCCCCAGTTTTCCTCCCTTCAGTGTCCAGGGAACCTCCGTCCCTCACTGGGAGTTCAAGATGAGTGAGCCTACCACTTCAGTTTTAACCCAAAGACCTCCGAGCCAAGAGCCATGGCGCGCACCTGTGGTCCCAGCTACAGGCTGAGGCAGGAGGATCGCTTGAGCCCACAAGTTCAAGCCCAGCCTGGGCGATGTAACAAAACCCAGTTTCTATTAAAAGGAAATATATACTTATTTATTTATTTATTTATTTATTTATTTATTTATTTATTTTTAAAGAAGACCCCTGGAACCAAAGAAAAAAATAAATAAATAAATTGCTTCAATTTCCAGCATATTCTATGACCAAACACTGCCAAGTCCTTGGCTGTCATTATTTGTCTCTTTTTGACCCTTCGGAGTTACCCTGTGAGGTAGGCTATGATCCTTATTTTGCAGATGAGAAAACTGGGGCTCAGAGAGATTAAATGGCTTGCTCAAGGCCATCCTGCTGGTCAGGTGAGGCTGGGATTTCAGCCCTTGTGCAGTTGGCCCCTCTGACCTTTTTAAGTTAGTTTGTTTGTTTTAAGATGGAGTTTCACACTTTTTGCCCAAGCTGGAGTGCAGTGGTGCAATTTTGGCTCACTGTAATCTCTGCCTCCTGGGTTCAAGCAATTCTCCTGCCTCAGCCTCCTTAGTAGCTGGAATTACAGGCATGCACCACCATGCCAGGCTAATTTTTTAATTTTTGGTAGAGACAGGGTTTTGCCATGTTGATCAGGCTGGTCTTGAACTCCTGACCTCAAGTGATCCATCCGCCTCAGCCTCCCAAAGTGCTGGGATTACAAGGCGTGAACCACTGCGCCCGGCCCCTCTACTCACTTTTGCCCTGGGGAATGTGTAAGGAAAGCCCAAATGCCCAGGCAGCCTCTGATTTCTCTAATTCTCTCTCTCTCTCTCTTAGATTTTGTGGGCTCTACAGTAAGCTCCGTGTTGCGGCCCGGGGGTGATGTCTCCGGATGGGGAGTCCTTCCCTGCCCCGTGGCTCACTCACAGGGACCCTGAAAGGCCAGGATCACAGCCCAGGAATTGGCCTGACCTCAGCTTGTCCTGCCTCCTGCCCTCTCGTCACTCCATTCAAGCTCTGAGGGAAGACCCTGATCTCAGACTCACTTCTCACCAACTACCCTGCGAGCTCCAGGCTTTGAGGAGAGGACAGCCTGGATGTGGCCTGGGGGAGAGGAGAGGCCCTCCAGACCTTGGGAGGGTCTAATTCTTGCTCCTCCCTAAATTTGACCTAAGGGAGCCTGCATCTACCCAGGCCCTTGGGCTTCTCCTCTCTTCTCTAGACTGGCCTGGAGGTCCCTGCAGATCCCCAGGGAGAGCAGAGCTATAGTTCCAGCTCCCCAGGCCCCCTCAGTCTGGAGGGCTGCCACCTGGCGTATCCACACCTCTTCTGGTCCCTGCCTCCTCAAGAAATTTATTCTAGATACTGCCCCAGGGTGGGCTGGACTCTTTCCTACTTTTTTTTTTTTTTGGCTGATGTTGGTTCCACCACATCTGCCACAAAGCTCCAGGTGCCACCAGTCTCCCCTGGGACCTCCTCTGCCCCATTCCAGCCTGCTCCCAGCTCACGCAGAGGGAGAGCTGCACCGAGGGACTGCACAGGGCCTTGCTGTCAGCTGCAGACCGGTTCCCTGATCAGCCCAGAGTCAGAAAAGACCTTCAGGCTCTGGAGGCAGCTGGAGGGGGCAAGTGGCCTCGGCAGTTGGAACTTAGAAGCTGCTCAGCCCGGGCTGGCCTTGCCTCCTCTTCCTTTCTGCTGGAACATCTCACTGACGACTCAGCCCTTGACCTTGGCCTGTTTTGCCCAGGCCTCCTCTCTGCTGGGATGTCTCACCAATGACTGGACCCTTGACCCTGGCCTGTTTTGTACAGCACAGACTTCTTGGCCCTGTTGTCAGGGTTGGGGGGTATGGAGGGGACCCCAGAGGTGGGGAGTTGGGGGATGCACTACCCCTTCTGCCCCTTTTCATGCCCTCCACACCCCAGGCATCTACCAAGGGCAGAGACTGTCTTGTCTCTTTGATACTTTTCTGCATAACTTGAACTTGCAGGTCATCTCTGAACAGGGTACCCCTGTCCCCTCTCCTAGGCCTCGTTACCCTGTCCCAGCCTCTTTGTCCTCCTGGCCCACCTCTCGCCTTGCGATATGCCCAGGGTCTGCACCTATGGGCAGTGCTTGGAGCCGAGGCATGAGTGTATGTGTATGTGAGTGAAATGTGTGTGCGTGTGTGTGCGTGTGTGTGAGAGTGTGTGTGTGTTGGGGGGCAGGTGAGAAGTTTCTCCCCCCTCCTCCCACTGTGGGAGCAACTCCCTTCCCCTTGGCAGGGAGCAGGTGAGGGAGACTCCTGGTATGTTTTGAACACCCCTCATTCCCCTATGGGTCTGGCGGCAGAGCCATCTCGCCCGGGGAGCCTCCCTGCCCTGGGGCCTGGAGAGCTCCCCTCAGCACTAGTTGCTGGTGCAGACCAGCTTCCTCCAGCGCCCCCTCCTCGCAGCCTGGACCCGCAGGGAAGGGGCAGCGCCCTGCAGGATGCTGGGGGAAGCCGCCTTGGACCTCGGAGGAGGGGAGAGGGTCGCTTGAGCTCCATGTGTTTGCCAACCTTGTGTTCATTTCCACAAGACTTGGACCTGAGAGGGTTTCCAAGACAGACCCTAGAAGTCCCCTGCCTCCCCACTCTGGACCCTAGCTGGAATCAGATGCTGGGGCCTGGTGGGTTCCTGCCACGTGTAACTTACCAAGTCCCAACCCCATTCCTCCATTTCTCCTGGGCAAACGCCTCCCCGCAGTGCTCTGGTCCCAGCGCTGGGCTCCCCTTCCCCCGCAGCGCCTTCCTGGGCAGTCCAGTCGGCCTAGGATAGAGGTGCTGCGGGACAGAGGGTCCAGGTTAAATGCGGGAGGGTGTGGGAGCCCCGTGGGAGGGAGTGGGGGTAGGAGGGAGTTCCTCAAATATGCAAACCAAAGCCCGGCATTGGAGGGGAAGAGCAGAGCTAGGAGAGAGTGAGGGGAGGGGCGGAGCAAGCGACTGGGAATGGAGGAAGACACGGGTGCGGAGAGGAGGGGTGCAGAGACAGGGAGATGAGAGACGACTGGAGAAGGAGCGAGGGGGACGGAGAGGCACAGAGAGAGATAGCTCGAGGAGAAGAGATAGAGAGAGACGGGGCAGAGGCTGAGAGAGATGAGAGACCAGCTGAGAGGCTGCCCGAGAGCTTGGGGTGGGGGAGGGGAAATGGACGGAAAGGCGGAAAAAGGACTCGGGAGCGGGGAAGAGGTAAATGGATATGTGGGTTAGGGGGCAAGAATGGGATGCAGAGGAGGGAGAGGAGGATGAAGGAGTCAGGATGTGGGGCAGTGGGGAGCGGGTTTCTGTCTGGGCACTGGGTGAGGGGAGAGCTTGTTCCCTCAAGGACGCCTGCTACCAGGTGTCCTTGCTACACCTTGTTCCCCAAGGACACCCACCAAACCTGTGCCCTGGTGAGGGGGTTAGAACTGACCCCTCAGCGGCTGGAGGCCGGGGGCACAGGTAGCCAAGGCCACATCCTTTTGGGGAGGACTGGAGTGAAGGAAGCCACTTCAGAGGGCAGAGGGGGCCCAGCTGACTTAGGAGTGGGTCAGCGCTGGGTGGAGAAGAGGGAGGCTAGTTCCCTGGTGGGGTAGCCTGGCAACATTCCCATGCCACCGCACCTGGCCAGCTGCCATCTTGGCAGAGCCCGGGAGAGATGCACCAGGGAGTCTGGGGTCAGGAAGGCAGAGTTGTGTGGGCTGAAGTCTGTGGGAACCCCAGGGTGACACAGGCAAGGGGTAGAAGTCAGAGTGGGGACCAAACCATAGAACGGGGCCCTGGGTTCTACAGACCTGTGGATGGGGTGGGTGGCAGGTGCTCCAGTGGGGGGCCCCAGGTGAGGCCCTGATGGCTCTCCTGGGGCAGTAAAGACATCATGGGAAGAGGGCTTTGTGGTTTGCCTCTGCTATGGTCAGGCAATCTGGCTTTAGCCTTCAGGAGGAGATAAGCAGAGGAGATCAGTGCCTGTTTCTGACCCCAGGAGGGCCTTTTTGGGCTCCAACCTAGAGCCTTCTGGCTTCAGGTCCCAAGAGAAGTACCCCCCTAACTGTGACCGGATCAGGGGTCTACCACTGCCCGATTTTCTCTGCCTGATCTGAGGACTCAGGAGAGGCCACGGCAGCCACAGCCTAGGGGTGTTCAGTCCCTGGCCCACAGCGCTGGTCAGTTGAGTCCTTCTGGGAATTGGGGCTATGAAAATTTTCAGCTTTGGGGACAGGTACCCATGGAGGAAAACTTTCCTGAGGGGGTGAGGACCAAAGAATCAAGATCCTTTTCAAGGCCTGCGATAGCCAAGATGATGAGAACTTTTAGATAAGACTGTGGGGAGAGTCCCTGGCCTTTTGAGCGTCCCGCTTGGGCACGCGGGGAATAACCCTTCTCCAGCTTCCAGTGTGAACTGAGAAAGGGAAATCCTGCCTTTGGAGAAGCTGGGATCTTCCCAGCACCAGAAACTTCTGCAGGCCCCTGCCTGGCTCACGGCTAACCTTTGGGTGGGACTGGAGTTTCCTGAACAGGGAACAAGGGAGCCTTCCGCAGAGCTCTGACAGGCAGGCCTCTGAGGGCCTGTGCTGTGTGCTGTTAGGATAGCTTGGTGTTGTCTACACCCCATTAGTAAGTTCTGTCTGAGTGTGTCCTCACTGTTCATTGTCTAATTTGGTAACATTTATTTTGGTCCTGACCCCTTCTGCTGCTGCTGGGTTTGAGCTTCAGTGCAGGTGGAATGACATTCAAATAAAGAAACACTTTCTATCACCCATGCTGGCTGCTACTTCTCTGAGTCACTGGGATCAAGAGGGGTAAGATTCCAACCCCATGGATCAGGTTTGGCTGGTATTAACAGAGCCCTACTACTGTGGCTTAACAAGATAGTTTATTTTACCATCACATTAAAAAAAAAAAAAAAAAAAAAGCCTGGAGATGGGTAGATCATGGCTGATATGGCTTTCAGTGTTATCCAGAACCTAGGCTCCTATCTTTCTGCACTGCCATTTTCTTTTCTTTTCTTTTTTTTTTTTTTTTTT